>NC_041021.1:7515182-7831714 GCF_004193775.1 Glycine soja | reverse complement strand
CTAAAACGATCTTGGTGTTTGGACCGTCTTAGAATATATAGTACATTCTAAGACGTGCGTCTTGAACCGTCGTCATAGACCCATTAACATTTTACGACACGCGTTACAACGACGTCGCGTAACCGACCTAGTATGTTAAGAATAACCGATGTAGATAATGCCTTTTTTAGTAGTGTATACGAATGTGTGACCTAATACCATATAGGATGCATGCTGTACGAATGTGTCAAGTGTGTATGAATGTGTCATGTGTGTCCACTACTACAATAAAACCTTTTAATAACAACAATTCTAAAAGGGCTTTGATGAAAGTCTTTATACTCTTCATATGTTATCTTCATTGAGAAGTCTCATCAATCTTTTTTTGTGTGTATTGTGGAACAAAGAGATGTGACTTGGAAGGCACATAGAGACGTGAGAGAAGGAACAAAAAGGTGGAGAGGCATAGAGAGACAGAAGAGAGAGCATAAGAATTTACCTTCCTGACTAGAGTTGACAATGTCATCGCATGGTAGAAGGATCGTGACAGAGCTCTAGGGCTCGAGATGGATAGGAGTTCGCAGAGAGAGGGAGTGTGGGCATTTAAGGGGTTTAGTAATACTTAACAACATTAGTTATAAAAAAACCATCTTTGAAAGTCTCATAACAACATTTGTTATATAAAAATGTCTTTCAAAATCTAATAACAAGAACGGTGTTATGAAGAACCAATGTTGAACAACTATTTCAATATTGGTTTTGAAAGAACCAATGTCATCAACTTTAATTTAATTTCAAAATTACCATCGTATTTTTTTGTTAACAATGTTATATATATATATATATATATATATATATATATATATATATATATATATATATTGAAAATTGTCATTGACATGGGACAATGTTGAATGTGTTTCTTATAGTAGTGGTCACACAACCACTTAACCTACCATATGTAAGATGTTTTTATTAAAGTTAACAGGAAAGACTTAACCAAAAGACTAACTTGAATAATCAGAATTTGCTTAATTAAGTTTTTCATACCAGGAATATAGTCCGTTTTATTAAGTTTTTCATTTTACTACTTGCGTTAGTTGTCTTCCGTTAAGTGATGATATGGCAGACAGAGTACTACGTCATCACGTCTTGTCACAGACACCTCATTGTCATGTCATTAGCTTCAATGACGTGTTAGTTTCATAGCATGATGACTTAACACTCCGTCTGACACATTATTACTTAATAGAAGGCGACTAACCACAGGCAGTAAAATAAAATTGAAATTTTTTTTAGGTACTTGGTTGAAAAGAAATGAATTTTTAAGTAGTAATATGAAAACAAACTATTTTTTAGGTATGAAAAACTTATTTAAATCATATACAATTGGTGTTTTGCAGTCTATAACTTATGTACACATATAACATATTATGTTTTCCCTCATTCTTTCTTCATTATTCTCTAGATTCTCTTTTAACTTTATCTAGATATTAAATATACGCATCTTAACTAATTTCACCTTTAATATTATCTTATTAATCTAGCTAGTTTGGTTGATCAAACATAATAAATTGATAGGTGAGTTATTGTAAATTTCAAATAGTATTTTTTATTCTTACCAATAAAAAAATATCTTATTAATTTAATGTATTTCTTATTTTGAATGATGAATTATCTTAAAAAATAAATAGGATAAAGTAAATTACATATATGTTCATCAAGTTATTTTAATTAATTTTTAATTTATTGACAAGTTTACAAATATTTGAATAAATAAAAGTGTTTGAGAAACGATTTTTTCTTACTGACTTATAAGATTTGTTTTTAAACATAACTTAAATTTAAAATTATCATTTTTATTTTTATTTTCAATAAAATATATCATTTATCATTTTTTCTAAAATTAAATTTTTTATTTTGATAAAACTCCTCCTTATCATTTGTTAACTAAAAAATTATTTTTTAGATTGGCTTAATTAAATTTTTCATACTTGGAAAAAATAGACCATTTTCATATTACTATCTACAAAATTTTTTAGTTTCATTTTACTACAGGTCGTTAGTTGTCTTCCGTTAAGTGATAACATGGCAGATAAAGTGTCATATCATCACCTTCAATGATGTGTCAGTCACAAGGCGTGGTATTCCGTCTGTCACGTCATCATTTAATAAAAGACGACTAACGACAAACATATAGTAAAATAAAATTATATTATTTTTCAGGTACTTGGGTGAAAAAAAATGAATGTTAAGTAATAATATGAAAATAACATATATTCCAAGTATGAAAAATTTAATTAAGTCATTAAAATTTAAGGACTAAAGTAATATATCACTTGTCAAATTCAAGGGCAAGGATGAGACTTTAATTTTAAGGGAAAAAAGTATACAACCCCCTTTTACTCTTTTTTTACATAGACACCTTAAACTTTAATTTTGTCTCAATTGATCCCTAAATTTTATTGTTTTTGCAAATATGCATCATGAACTTTAATTTCATTTAAATCAATCGTTAACCTTTCTTTTGCAGTTTTGCACATATAGACACCGAAATTTCAATTTCATGTCAATTAATTCTTAAAATTTACCCTTTTCATAAATAATCTCGTATATTAAATTACAGTTAAATTACTAAAAAAAATCAACTGTTTATTTATTTAATCTCAACTATTTATTAGTTTTATTTTTAAAATTAACTTTTCCTAACATTAAAACATAATAAATTTTAGAATTAAAAATAAAAATTAAAAGTTTATTTTATTAATGCTATTACCTCTCCTTTTTATATATATTTTCTAAATTCATATTCTTAATTATATTTTAAATAAGAAAAAATGAGTTGTAAAAAAATTAATTAATGACTAATACTTTAAATAGATTGAAAAAAAAAACTATTTGTAAAAAGGATAAATTTTAGATATCAATGAACTGCAATTAAAGTTCAAGGTGTCTATATATTTAAAAAAAGTTAAAATTTAAGTATCAATCATAATAATTCTAAAATTCATGGTGTCAAAGAGGTAAAGTTTATGGGTTAATTGAGACCAAATTATATAAAGTTTAGGATCTCTATTTGCAAAGCAGTAAAGTTTAGGGTCTCTAATTTAATTTATTAAAAAGTGTAATATTAAGTTATTTTAATTTATAGAATTAAATGATTGTATATAATATAATATTAACAAATATAAGATTTAAAATCAATTTTAATTGGTAGAGAATACTATTTATTTTGTCACCATGACCTTAGTAGGAAGTATACACATACTTAGTTTGTTGTGATGGGTAATTTGTGTTGTGTAACCTATAGGTGATAATTTTTAGTGAGATTTCTCCATCTAAGTATATTTTTTTTTATTCACAAGACCTTAATTGATACTTTGTTAATTTAAAGAATCCAAACCCAATGTCATTCAGATTAATGACATGTTGATAATTAATATAGAATACTATGTTAATTATAGTGTTTAATTTTTTTTTAAATTTTTTTTAATTAAATATAAGTTAAATGTAAAAAAAATAAATTGTAGTCACTGCACTTCTTTATAAACTTTATTTTGATTGTATTAGAGTTGATATGAGATCTCAAAGACAATGACATACTAATTTTATTGATAAACTAATATTTTTATTTCAACTAATATTTTTTAAAATGAAGAAAATAATAGAAAGAAAATATAGGAAAATGATTAAGATTGGAACAGTATAAATAAAAATGAAATTAAAATGCTCTACTCTGCAAATATTAAGACATTACCATTTTCATAGAAGAAAGCAGAATGGGCAGAGCAACCAGGACCTCCAACAAGCCAAAGTAGAAGAGGATCATTCAAAGGACTCCTTTGAGATTCAACAAAGTAATAATATAACTGCACCTCTTCTCTTTGTCCAACACCAATGTATCTGTATATATATGTTGCTGACAATATTTTAAAATGATATATGTTTGTAAAAAAGCAAGGACAACAGATGAAGAAAAACACAATTACAGCGATGATTTTTTTGAAAGATAATTCTTTATTTTCTCTTTAGCATAAATTTCAAGGTTTTCTCTTCTTCTTCTATTTTTTTTTCCATACAGACTAATGAAAACAAACATGTCCAAAATAAGTTCCTGCTTGGAGTGATTTTCCATTTTTAGTTTTGAAATATTTAAAAATTAAATTCAGTTTTCGTTTTGAATTTTTAATTTTAACTTTGATTTTGAAAATTGTTGCAAAATAGAAAAGGAATTTCATAATCAATTTTAAAATTATTCTCAAATTTCTCCCATATATCTTCATCAAAATTTTGTAATCCCAAAAAAGGTCATTGGCCGACGACAAACACCCACAATCAGCGACTGCGATTGATGATTGTGATCGGTATCATTGATCAACAATCACAACCATTAATCGGCGACCGTGACAGTTGTTGAGGATCAACAACCGATGAACGATGATTGTGATCATTACCAGTTACCGTGATTGGTGATCGACGATCGATGACCGGTGATCGATAATTGATGATTGGCGATTGACGAGTGCGACTAACATCTCCGACCACCGACGATTGGCGATCGACAATTGATGATCGGCTATCGACAACCATGACTGACGATCGATGACTGAAGATCGCAACCAATGAAGTGAGAGAGATTAACTTGAGGGAGAAGTGCTAGAGGGTAAGAGTAAAACCAAAAACAGAAACCCAAAAATCTATTTTTATTGTTTTTGAAATGGGATAAAAACTATTTTGAAAAGAAAAAAAAATCAATTCAACCTCATTTTTTTGAACTCGATTTCGATTTGAAATTACATTTTAAAATAAGAAAATCGGAAACCGGCAAGCATCGCTAACGGGACCTTAAAGCAAATTCAGAAAACAAAAGTACGAGGCTATAACTGACCCAGTATTCAATGTGAACGGAAGATCCCCAAAACCTGGTAGATTCTTGACGATGAAATCAGAAGATGTGGTGTGGAGGAACAAATGCAGCACAGAAATCAAAACACACCATGGCTTCCAGACCTTAACCATTGTCTCACTATGCTTGTGGCACCAAAAATGAGTAACAAAGAAGACGCTTAATGAGAATACTTATTAAACTAACAATGACGAAAGAACTTCACGAAAGTCAAACCTCTTGTTTGCATCAGATCATATATATTACAATGTTTGATATTCCTGAATTCAATTATTGTCCCATTAGTTAATATAACTGTTCATTATATTGATCCATTGGAGAAAGTAAGAAGGTCAACGCCTTAAAATGAGTTGCACATGCAGCATTATTTTTATTAGATTGTTTGTCCGTAAAGGAAGGCCTTGGATGAATTTCTTTAATTTTATGGGAAAGAGTTATGCATCAAATTAACTATCTCCTTCTCGTATCTTATGTTTAAAGTTAATGTACAAAGAAAATATAATGAAAATAAATTATTATTATTATTATTATTATATTTGAACTAAAAATGTCCTTATTTAATAGTATATTGATTATTGATACATACAGTCATGCATACACCACTATAGTAATAAATATATTAAATAAATGCATACATAAGGGAAAAAATATTAATTAGACTTTAATATTTTAAAACATCAATTGTTTTAGACTAAAAAAGATTAAGGTTAAAACATCTAACTATGTGAAAAAGAGGCAGTATTTATCTTTTTTACAGAATGATTATTGTTTACTTTTTTTACTAAAAATGACAATCTTTTATTTTCAAGCAGAAAAAGGGCATGCTAAGGCACCATAAAACCTGTAATCCGAGGGGCAAGGACCTGACCCAAGAACCACCATCTGAACCTATAAAAAAATTAAGTTAAAGAAAGTCTGTTACGGAAGAAGTCCTCCCGAACAAAACTTGGAAGAACGTCCTACCATATTCATACATGAAAACCATGAGATGCTAATTAATTTGTCAGCATAATATTTCTCTTCTCTAAAAATATGTGAGAATCTGAACCTCATCTTACGAGTTTTCTCTAAACAGTTTAACCACCTACTTCTAAGATTCCAAGGTACAAGGGGGAGAGTCACTTTCAAGCCAAAGGTTTGTACACCCTTTTTCAAAAGCTATTTCAATATCCGTCACAGATCCTTTAATTTTAAAGCAAAGGTGTAAGGGTAAATATCAAGAAAGGGAGTTGAATTATGATTCAAAAAAAATAATTATGCAAGACTCTTTGACAAATAAACTATTGCCTGAAAAGTTTAAAACACTAATTAAAACAATATTTTTCAAAAACTTTTTAAGATGAAATCAAATTCAAAACCTGATGAGATAATTAAGAGATATAAATTAGACACACAAAGATTTGTACTAATTTGTCTCTACTATTGAGACTACGTCTAATTACTGGTAAGTCATCAAGTTTTCATTATTTTTTATAAAGTTATAAGTATTTTTCAGTGTCACTCTAACTCTACAACAAAGTTTATCTCCAAGCTTTAAAAAACCCAAGTGTTCTTCGACTACCCTGGTACTTCTAGCTCTAAACAAATTTTTTGTTGTTTATTTGCTCACAAACTAGTCTTATCGTCTCCCAGACCAATTAATATACAAATTAAACACTTAGTCTTTTTTTCTCTCAGGTTTTACAAGGTGTTTTACACTACTAAAAACTTATTTTTTACGACGCACATTCTAAGACGGTTATACGAAAATCATCTTAGAATGTGACGTGGTGACATTTTTGTAATTAAAATCACTATATTTTATTTTTATGACGCACATTTTAAGACGGTCATGAAAAACCGTCTTAGAATGTGATACGGTGACATTTTCGTAATTAGTAAAAACTTAAACTATGACGGGTTTCTTAAAAAACCGCCTTCGTATTGGTTCATCTACTACTAACCCTAGCTTGTTCTCATTCATTTCATTTTCGATCGTGGTTTCAATCTCAGACATAAGGCTCCTGCGCCGCACCCCATTCCTCCCCTCCAAACCCATGTATGACGACGACGTACCATGTATGATGCCGCACCCCACTCCTCCCCTCCAAACCCTCCCCACCACGCTCTCTCGCGCGTGAGGCTCCCACACCACAACAACAACTCCGCAATACTTGACTCGAGAATGAGCCATTCATTCATTCCAAGGGACGACCCCAGACGCTTCCACTCTTTCTTTGGCAGCGGCGTTGTTTTCTCTCCGCTTTACCTATTCATTCATTCACGTTCTTTGTAAGTCCCCTTTACTCCTTCTATCATCATTGGTAAGTCCCCTTTGCTTTTGATTGCGGTCGTTTGTGCCCGTGAGAGTTATTTTCTTTTTTCTCATTTGGATATTTTGGCGAGCACCTGGTGCATGTAAAATCAAAAGGTGCGATGCAATGCGATGTGATGCAATGTGATGCACAGTAGTAGTTTAATAATGTAGTGTCTCTTGGAGAACTAGTGGAGTGTGTTGTGAAGCTGGTTAATCTTCTTTTTCTTCTCTAGTTTGACTTGCGCGTGCTAATATTTTATTGTGTGTGTTAATTCTGGTTTTAACAACAAAAAAATCTGAAATTATATTATGTATTGTATTATTTGAATTATTTTGTCAGACATATTTACCTGATGATACACCTGCTGGGCTTAGAGTATTGAGGGAGAAGGAGCTGATAAATCTTAGAGGTGATGGGAAAGGAGTTAGAACATTATCTGATATAATATATGATTTCGATACATACAACGATCTAGGAAATCCAGATGAAGGAGTTGAGCTTACCAGACCAACTCTCGGTGGATCCCAAAATCATCCATACCCAAGACGCTGTCGTACTGGCCGCGCCCCTACTGATACAGTTAACATTAACAACTCAATCACTAAGAACTGATTCTTGCATGTATAAAAAAAATTGACCATTCCACTTTATTATAAGTATATACTAATACAGTTCTTAAGGCATTGATTGTGCCAGGATTATTATTTTTTTCTAAATTACGCCTAAAATACTCTTTTTTTTAATAAAAAAATTAATGGGTGAGGAGAGAATTGATGAGTTTTATGTTATACAAGTTACTTGACATATATAACATAGTAAATTGATGAGTGTTACAGATATGCATGCTGAGAGTCGTGTGGAGATGCCACTGCCTATGTACGTACCAAGAGACGAACAATTTGATGAGTCTAAGCTGAACACATTCGTAATCAAGAGGCTCAAGGCAGTGGTCCATAACTTGATCCCTGGTCTTAAGGCTAGTCTTTCTGCTAATAACCATGACTTCAACAGATTTTCAGACATTGACGACCTTTACAGTGAAGGCCTGCCCTTGCAAGATGAAATTTTGAAGAAAATTCCATTCCTACAAGTGCTCACAAAGATACAAGAATGCGGCCAGGGACTTCTTAAGTATGACACTCCCAAGATTATTTCCAGTGAGTGTCCCCTTGTCTTGTTTTTCTAATTATTAGAATTTTGGCCTGAACTAATTTCACCTTCATAACTAAACCTCACTTATTTACCTCTTAGTTGTTAGATTTTAATTTTTGATCTCTTTGTTATATTAACTATTGGCGTGCCTTGATTTATGGAGTATAGAGATAAAAGATACATATGGCCTAAACTGCTATATATTGTGTAATATAAGAAACTTTTTGCCTGCCTACCTATTATTTGGTGCAACTGGGCTTAAGGAGAATGTATTCTTTAATGTTATTGTTTTGACTTTGAAAGTATGAATTGAAGCATATATATAACTAGGTCCGTAAAAGGAGGACTTCCACATCACTGTCAACGGTTCCTAGCCAGATTGGATTAAGCTTCATGAGAATTCATCGATGATTATAATTAGTGTTTATTAGCATACGTGGGACTAATATATAATTATTTTTGCAACCAAGTTGTTGTATTTGCTTTTCTGGTTGATTAAACTAATGATCTCATGTGTTTATCATGCAGAGGACAAGTTTGCCTGGCTGCGAGATGATGAATTTGCCCGGCAAGCAATAGCAGGAGTCAACCTTGTTAACATTGAGGGGCTTAAAGTTTTCCCACCTAGTACTAACTTTATTCCTTTGAATTTGTCAGGAAATAGTGGAAAATAAGTTGTTTATGGCAAATTACCATGATGTCTATGTTCCATTTCTTGACGGGATCAATGCCCTTGATGGGAGAAAATCCTATGCTACCCGCACCATATTTTTCTTGACACTCCTTGGCACTCTCAAGCCTATTGCTATAGAACTTAGCCTCAGACCAAGTTCCAAATGGAAACATGTAGTTACCCCTCCTATGGATGCAACTACAAATTGGAAGTGGCAGCTTGCCAAAGCTCATGTGTGTGCCAATGATGCTGGGGTGCACCAACTTGTTAACCATTGGTAAGCGAACCATATAAAGTATTTAACTGCAAAATACATGCATGTAGATAATGAGACTAAGAAGACTTCTTAATGCAGTGATTGTTTTTCCTTTCATTTTTAATGAGACTAAGAAGATTTCTTAATGAAACTATAAGTATCTACTTGGTTGTGCCATTGGCTGCATTTCTCAGGTTCATTTACTGAACTAAATTGATGTTACAGCTCTAAATGCTTTTGTGTCTCACTTGTGTACATCTTGTTTTGTTTCTTCTGTCGTAGGATAACAATTTTTGTAATTCACATACGTGTTAGGTATTGATTTGGGCAGTAATTCCATATCTAAAAGGGTCTCAAATGATTGCTTCAAGGCATGTTTTACACCTTGTTTCCATTTTCCAATACCTCTTGAGGTTGTCATCATTGATACCGGTGTTAATGTGAGCTTTTTCAATCCTCAGTAGTCTCACATATAGAGTGGGAAAAATTACAAGGAAAATGATGTTGGGAGGTACTTAATTAGTAAGAGAATTGCTAAGGTTTTCTTTCTTTCATTTTTTGAGAAATTGAAATTTGTGACCCCACTTTGTAGTTCTAGGTTGATTTTGCCTAATAGTGATATTTGTATAAATATCATTAACTGCATAAGGGGAGGGGAAGGTAAATCAAGATTGTATAAATTTTCTTGTTCTGCAAATTGAAAAATAGTTAAGAGTATATTTAGTCATACATGATATGATGAAGTAGGATATAGTATAAAATTTAATAATATTTAGACAATGTTTCTGTTGCATTGTATAAAATACTATACTATGCATTATAATATAATTGATATTATCTTACGTCAGCTAATCCACTCTTAATATTGGATATGATAAGATTGTTCTATATTAAAAAGCACGTAATTGAAAATATAATTCATTTGAAGTTGTTATGTTATACTAAATTAGGAAAAATAAAAGCTTACAAGGCATAAGAGAAGAAAACTCTACCACTATATACATTATATTTAATATTAAAAAAAACAAATGAAAGCTGCGTAAAATAATTACAATTCAAAACTATAAGAGTTCAATGGATAAGTTGTAGTTTTTAATTGAGTAGATTTAATTTCTAAATTACCTAATCATTGCAGTTAGTTCAAATAGAAAAAAATTGTGCAAATTAATAATTGAATAACAATATTCAATTATTTATGAATTAGGTTAAATTGATTTACCCTGTGTTTGGTTCTGCGTGAGAACCATATAATGTGGATCAAAAGTAATTCTTTGCATAAGAACTTATGATGAACTTTGTACTATACCTTTCTGTTGGATTATAAGTGTGAGGTGAAGTCCTACATCAGGTAGAAGTGAAAAGGTTGAGCACCATATAAGTAAGCAGAAGACCCATAAACCTGAGCCTTAAGATTTTGGGTTATAGTGTGGTGTCAGGTCTCCTTATGTGGTGGCTCGTGGTCCACAAGTGTATACCTCGAATCTCTCCAACAATTGGTATCAGAGCCGATGGTTCAAGTTGGTGACCGGCTCAGACGAGTATGCAAGTATCGCAGGTGATCAGAATAGCTAGCGGCACAGCGTGCCTCGCAGGTGAAGCGGGGTGGCCAGAATGGCTAGCGTGCATGGCAAGTACCGTAGGTGGCCATGGCTATACTCGTGGATGATAAAAGACTTCCCCTTGAGGGGGAGACTACCATGTGAAAGAGACTCACACTTGAGGGGGAGATGTGTTGGGTTACGAGGTGAAGTTCCACATCAGGTAGAAGTGGAAAGGTTGAGCACCATATAAGTGAGGAGAAGACCCGTGAGGAGAAGACCCATAAACCTGAGCCTTAAGGTTTTGGGTTAGAGTGTGGTGTCAAGTCTCTTTATGTGGTGGCTCGTGGTCCACAGGTGTACTCCTCGAATCTCCCCAACAATTGGTATCAGAGCCAATGGTTCAAGTTGGTGACTGGCTAAGACGAGTATGCAAGTACCGCAGGTGACCAGAATGGCTAGCGGCACAGCGTACCCCGTAGGTGGAGCGGGGTGACCAGAATGGCTAGCGAGCAAGGCAAGTACTGCAGGTGACCATGGCTATACTCGTGGATGATAAAAGACTTCCACTCGAGGGGGAGACTACCATGTGGAAGAGACTCACACTTGAGGGGGAGATGTGTTGGGTTACAAGTGTAAAAGACATGCAATCAACTTTAATGTCTGAATTACCTAAGAAGTATCTGTATCATCAAAATCACTCTCAATGTCATGATCATTCTCACTTAACATGCATTCATCCTCGTCTAGTTCAACCAAGTCTAGTTGTTTGAGTAAATCTGCATCTATCTCTTCTCCACCTCCATCAACATCCGCAAGAGATTCATTAATGACATCAGGGTCAAGTTCCAATACTTCTTGAAGCCCTACAAGCTCATCATCTTGGTATGGAGCCTCTTCTCAATTTTACTTACTATATCTTTTTGATTGTCTTACTTCAACAATGTCATACTTTTTATCTGCTTGTGTCCCTATATAAGGAGTATTATCAAACCAATCACACTTGAATAGAACTAACTTCA
Source organism: Glycine soja (assembly GCF_004193775.1). NCBI lineage: Eukaryota > Viridiplantae > Streptophyta > Magnoliopsida > Fabales > Fabaceae > Glycine > Glycine soja. The sequence continues at coordinate 7,819,891 of NC_041021.1, read as the reverse complement.
TCAATGGGATGCCAGTATACTCCAATTGAATAATATCAGACAACATTCCATAAAAATCAGATTCTAGTTGGCCATCTGTTCCCCGTACGTGAACACCATAATTAGAAGAATTCATGCCTTCATTCCAACTAACTGTTTGAAATTTGTATCCATTTATAATGTAGATAGGCCATGATTCAACTTTTCTCTTAGGTCCCCATGCCAAATTAACCAATATTGAATCTTGAATATTATTTTCTAGATTTAGAACCTAAAAAATTTAACAATTAACACCATATATAACATTGTATCATTATGGAAGAAATGTTATTTCAATAATATATAAGGTGTTAACCTACATATTGCTTGAACCATGTAGGAAAGTTGGAAGAAATGTCTTGGTTAAGTTGAGCATCCGAAGTAGTGGGATTCAACTCCCTTAAAAAATTCTCATAAATACTAGAAAAGAGAAAACCAATTAGTCAACGTAAAAAACATAACATCATTAAAATATTAATTAGAGTTATAAAAGTATTAAAATCATCTTACTCTAAATATGGCTCAACCTCTGGACAATTTTGAAGAATGTACAAGTGAGCAACATGAACATCAACTTGGTCCAAAAAAATATGTTTTGGATTTACCACTCGCTCTTCCTGGGTAATTGAAAATTGATATAGGAGGAGAAGATGAGGAACCTTCATCTGCATCAAAATTTCGAGGCATCCTAGTCCTTCTTGTTGCAATTTGATCAGGATAGTAAAATGAGGCAAATGTAGATGTCTCCTCCACTAAGTATGCTTCACAAATCGATCCCTCAACTCTAGCTTTATTCTTGACTTTATTTTTGAGGGAGTGTTAAAACCTAAAATTAATATGAATACGTATTTTTTAAAAATGAATATATGTATATAATAAAATGGTGTATAAATGATTACTCATTTTATACCTCTCGAAAGGATACATCCAACGATATTGGACTGGACCACCAAGTCTTGCCTCATAAGGTAAATAAACTGGAAGATGCTCCATTGAATCAAAGAAGCTTGGTGGGAATATTTGTTCTAACTTACACAACAACACAAGTATGTTATTTTCCATAATTCTTAGTTGTTCAACATTTAAAGTTGTCGAAGTTAGTTCTCTGAAAAATTGGCTAAGTTCAACAAGTGGCTTCCGAATAGGTTTTGGTAATGAGTCAAATGCAATTGGAAGCAACCGTTGCATGAAAACATGACAATCATGACTTTTCATTCCATGAATTTTTTCCTTGTTAAGATCCACACACCGACCTAAATTGGAGGCATAGCCATCTGGTAACTTTAGTTCTTTGACCCATTTAAGAACAACGAGTCTCTCGGATTTGGTCATTGCATAAGCTGCCTTTGGTTTAAAGAACTTGCCACGACCAACATCTATCAGCTCAAGCTCCTTCCGATTACATACTTCTGCTAAATCCATTCGAGCATTGGGTGTATCCTTACTTTTGCCATTGATGTCCATCACAATGTTAAAGACATTCATAAACACATTTCGCTTTGTGTGCATGACATCAATGTTATGACGCAGAAGCTGGGTTTTCCAATATGGTAACAACCAAAATATACTTTGTTTCTTCCAATTATGTTCAACACCATAACAAGGAAAATCTTTTTCTTCTTACAACTCAAGGCAGAGCGATAAATGTGCAACTCTATTCCAAACGTCAAGACTAGACAAACGTGGAGGAGGGGGTGAGGTCTCAACACGACCCTTCTTGAATGACTTTTTATTCCTCCTATATGCATGATTAAGCGAAAGAAATTGGCGATGACAATCAAAATAACAGACCTTGTGAAAAATTAAAGTTGTGAATGCCTTTGATCGTTCCACACATATGGGACAACCAAGTCTGCCAACAGTTGTCCAACCTGACAACATCCCATAAGCTGGGAAGTCATTGATTATCCACATCAAAGCAGTCTTCATCAAAAAATTTTGCTTCAATGACACATCAAAAGTTGGTATGCCATCATTCCATAAGGTGCAAAAGTCATCTATGAGTGGTTGCAAGTACACATCAATCTTGTGCCTTGGATCTGATGGACCTAAAATTAAGACAGTTAAAAACATAAATTCTCTCTTCATGCACATTCCAGGAGGAAGATTATATGGAGTTAAGATAATCGGCCAACAAGAGTAAGTCTTCCCAAATTGACCAAAAGGACTAAATCCATCTGAACATAATCCTAATCTGACATTCCTAGGGTCTTGACTAAATTATGGATGCATGCTATCAAAATGCTTCCACGCTTCACCATCAGATGGATGACACATGACATTCGGGTCCCTCTGATTTTCATTATGCCATCTCATGTGAGATGCAGTGGTCATTGAAGAGTACAATCTTTTTAGTCTTGGAATGAGTGGAAAGTACCACATTTTTTTAACAGGAGACTTCTTTTCAATCTCTCTCCTATTAATCGTCAAGTACATATCACTTTTACAAAAAAAGCAATTAGTTATACTCTTATATGAATTTTCTTTGTAATACAACATGCATCAATTTGTGCAACAATCAAATTTCAAACAACTGAGACCCAATTTCTGCACTGACCTCTTAGCTTGTTAAAAATTACTAACCATAGTATTGTTTTTTGGCATGGTGTCGCCCATAAGTTGAACCATACGATTAAAACACCCTTCTGACATATTATAATCAGATTTCAAGCTAAGACAGGCCAAAGAAGCTGACAATTCTGAATGATGCTTGCATCCTTCCCACAATGGTGCTTGAGCAGTTACAAGCATATCAAAGAACATTTTAGCTTCAGGATTAGGATTTTCCTCCATGCATTCTATCTCAATTACACCCTGTTGTTCTATGTATTGGCCAATTGATGGTCCAGCATGATCCATGATCATTTGCTCGTAAGGATTCAATTCTTTCCTTTGCCTACCACTTTCGTAGTATGAACCTTGCAACACTATGGGAGGAAATTGTGGTAACTCTTCACCGTGGTTTATCCACCAATAATAATTTGGCATGAACCCTTCCTCATAAAGATCCCTCATCACATCATCCACAAACTTGAAAACTTTACATTTTCATTTCTTGCAGGGACACCTTGTTTGTTCTCCTTTCATTTGAAACATGTCCTGACTAGTAACAAATTTTACAAATTCAAACACTCCTTCTCTAAACTCATTTGTCCAACATTTATTACCATCCAACCTCTGATACATCCACCTTCGATTCTCAGGAATCTCCATTGATACAAACTACCAACAACAAATCTCCATTAAGAAACATCAAGAAGTAAGAAAATATAATCATCAAATGAAATGATTCCATAGTATTCAATGGAGTGTGTTCATGCAAACACATAAGAGACATACTATTATGGTGTTTGCATGGAAGTTGAAACAGTCACGTTAATGTTTATTTACTATGATTGATTTGAAACTTTAGATAAAGTAAGGTTGATGATGGAACATGGATATTGTGTATTACAAGTACCTCAATGTAGGTATAATTAGACAATGAAGAAAAAACTCCTGCTCGAAATTAATAAAATACATTATATTTATTTTTAATAATTAATAGGGAAAAATAGTACAAACTTACACATGCAATGCTCTTTTTTCTAATATCATTCATGTTCCTTAATCAATCTGTGTCCCGTGGTCTAAGGGCTAGCTTGGATAAGTCTTTTTTATTTTAAAAAAATAAAATTGTGTCTATTCTGTGGAATTAATGAATTATTGTAGTACTATACTAGTGGAGAAAAATAAAACTATTGTTCAGAGCTTAGTTCAAATAAAGTAATTATAAATTTACTTACATTTAATTGTGATCGTAAAAAAATATAAAATAGACACACTGCAGTAATTTAAACTGAACAAAAAAGACAAACCAAGAGAGGGGTCCAATGAGATGTGTCGGCCACTATAGCTAGTTCCTCTGCTGTGCTATTTCCTCGGCTATTTGCAATCCCATGTACACATCAAACCATCTTGCACTAAAATTGTTCAAATTTCAAAAACACAATACTTAATTAATTAGCACCCCTGTGTAAGAGCCCCAACTATATACTGAGAAATCCTATGTCTCAAATATTATTATTAATTATTCTACTTATTTCCATTCCCTCACTGGAATAAATAAAAGTAAAAGTAGATTCTCTATTTACAACTTTCATTTTTTTTCTTACAACTATTATTACTACGAGGCCCATTTTGGTGTAATCAATTTGAACATGACCCAAAGATCGAAAGCACAATAAATTGTATCTTGTTTCCTCTATAAACAAAAATCTTTATACAAACTAGTTAAGCAAAAATCAGATTACAAAACTTGTCACTCAGAAAATTTACAAAGTGAATCATCTAAATAACATAAGAGTCAGTCACAGAATGAATTGTGTGTATCTCATATGGAATGGACCAAACAACAGGGTTTTTTTTTATATTATACTGTGACTAAAGCCATTATAAGGGAATTGTGTGCATGATTTGATATTTTTTACTCTAGGATTTGGAATAAGATGAAGTTGAAAGGGTGACAAGAAGGTGAAGTCATGGGTGGAGTGTGAGTTTGCCAATTGAATAGAATTTATAAGAATGATGATGTTTTTTTTTATGTAGCCTAAGAGATACGGTGGATTGCATCTTAAATTTATATTTATATTTAAAAAAAACAATTTAGATTTAACATCTAATCTATTTAATTGGATATAGATTTGGTTATATCTGATATACATCCATTTAAATATTATAAGGATTAAAAAAAATACAAATATAAATTTAAAAATTCACAATGAATATTCATAAATACTAACTCTTACTCCCACGCCACTGAATATATTGAACCAAGACTCGTTTGAATTCTAGTGAGATCAAAAACTGAAATAACAAATCCTAAGAAACACACTTTATGCAATTTCTATCACTTATCCCTACTACAAAGCACTAAAAACACACAACCAGCAAAAAAAATTGAAGTTCCACAAACCTAGGTCTGGCAACGCAAAATTCAGAGCAAAGAAATTCCATTAGAAAAAAAAAACATATTTGAACATAAAGCAACAATTTCTTTGGTTTCCTTTCGTTATCTTCCTTGTGCAGTTCCCTTTTCTTTTCTTTCATTTTTTTCCTTGTCCAAAACAATTTTCTTGCACTTTTCTTTTCATTATATTTTTGTGAACATTTTTCACAAATATAGTTCTCATCACATGTATTGCTTCTTTATCACTTTTTCTACCACCACTCAAAGCACACCAATAAGCAATGGGCAACGTATGGATATTCGTGTTGTGACTTTTAGGCAACCCCCTCCCCCTATTGCCCATCCAATTTTCATCTGTACATTTTTCATGTACAAAAGTTTTAGTATTACTTTTTATTTGAGAAGTCAGTAAATGACACTACACATTTACATTACAATTTTGAGAAAACCAAAACCCTTTAGACACGTTAGTCCTTAAAAAAATAGTTACGAAATTGGTCTTTCAAATATTTAAATTATTATCATATTTATCCTATGAAGATTTTATCATCAAATTCATTTATGAAAGATTCGGTCTACCATCTAACAAGTACCTTAAGGATAGCAAAATCTTTGGAGACGATGTCTAAGGTGGGGAAGTAGGATAAGGTAATAAGAGGTTAAACCAATTTACTCTTTATACATATTTTTTTAAAACTTGACAATGACATTAAAGCCCCTCATTAAAAAGTAATTGAAAACTTGAGGAACCAGCACGTGTAATAGTGTTTAGGAGTTGTTGTTTTGACTTTTGAGTGTAAATTAGATCTAATTGTGAAGCAAATTTGAAGATCGAAACAGAGGAAGCATCAGGCAACAACTTTAGTGTCTTCTAAGGTGTGATTCACATGCTATCGGAGAAAGAAAGACAAAAGGTGGGGAGAGGAGAAAAGGCAGTGTGTGGCGGCGCCGCCAACGCACCAGGCCTTGTGCGGTCATGGAAGGTTGATGATGAAGGAAAGAAAGATAGGGAAAAAGAGAAGGAGAGGGGAAGAAGGGAGGAGAAAAAAGTGTACTTGCCAGAAATCACTTTTGAGGGGTAGTAAAGTAGTATGAAAAATAATATGCAAAACAAAATTAAATGTTAAAAATTGAAACAACCAGTAACAATTAAAGAATCCTAACCATTGAATATTTAACTGACATATCTAATGCTCATAAAACACTTCATCACTTTAGACCACCTATCCGACTTCCCCACTCTATACATTGACATTGGATATCTTAAGTGGTGAAAAATGTCACAAAAGTTATTTAAAAAATATAGGTGGATCAATATATGGGAGAGTTCTTGTGTTGGCAACAAATTAAAATTTTAAAGGACTAGTTTAATAACAATTTTTTTAATAACTAAGGTGGTAAAAAACAGAATTTTAGTGGACCAATTTGATTATTAATTTTTTTAGAAATGTGATGACGTGTGTAACTTGGACATATCAAATTAAGAGTTTTAGTTTATTACACAACCTGAAATAGCATCACAATTAGCTATATAATTTAAATAAAACAACATCACAATTCAGAGCAAAGAAATTCCATCAGAAAAAAAAACATATTTGAACATAAAGCAGCAATATTCCTTCCAAATTGCTAAAAAAAATACGAATATAAATTTAAAAATTCACAATGAATATTCATAAATACTAACTCTTACTCCCACACCACTGCATATATTGAACCAAGACTCGTTTGAGTTCTACTGAGATCAAAAACTAAAATAGCAAATCCAAAGAAACACACTTTATGCAATTTCTATCACTTATCCCTACTACAAAGCACTCAAAACACACAACCAGCAAAAAAAAAATTGAAGTTCCACAAACCTAGGTCTGGCAACGCAAAATTCAAAGTAAAGAAATTCCATCAGAAAAAAAAATATATTTGAACATAAAGCATCAATATTTCAGTTAGCAGAAATTATTCTAATTATAACCAAATCGGAGCAAAAGTGTTGGAAAAAGTAGGGAACTCAAAACCCAAAACAGAATAAGCAAAAAAAGATGAAATAACTTACTGTGTAAGAGCCCCAAAACAGAAGAGAGGAAGGTATAGCGTGCGCTGCGCAATGAAATGTAGATGAAATTTAAAAGGTGAAACCCTAGGAAAAAGAAGAATTGATAACCTTTCTAAACGCTGCACGTTTTTAACATTGACTACACTAGAAATTTGACCAATATTTTCTTAAAGAATAAGAAGTTTAAAAAATGCTTGAAAGGACTAGAACCATGGTCCTTGGAGTGAATGACACATTCTTTAATCATTACAACCATGTGGCCATTTGAATATTTGATGCAAAATATAGTATTAATATAAGTTTTATGTCAAAATAGTTTAAAATTCAAATTTTATTTTTTTAATTTATTATATTTTTATACTCTTATATATTATCTTTAAAATATAATATACAAGATAAAATTTTATTTTTCACATAAAATAGAATGTGTATACATATATTAGCTTTATTTTATATTATATTTTAAATGATAATATATAAGACTAAAAATATAATAAATTTTAAAAAATAAACTTTGAATTTTGAACTATTTTTGCCTAAAACTTATATTAGTAGTATATTTTGTACCAAACATTCAAATGAGTAGTTCGATGTAGTATAAAAACTTATATTAATACTACATTTTGTATGAAACATTCAAATAAGTTGTTGGGTGTAGTGTAAATAAGTGTGTTTCGTCCTTCAAAGACTATAGTTCTAGTCCTTCTTCAAACTTTTTAAAGTTCTTATTTGTTAAGAACACGTTGGTCAACTTTCTACCATTTTAAAATTCTTAATTTCAAAAAATTTGATTATGACATATTTTCACAATATAAAGGGTATATATTTATTATAATTTTTAAATAATTTTATAAAATTAAAAATTATTTTGTATTAAACACAAATAAAAATACTAATGATAACCATGATTTATTTATCTTAATCAAATAATGTAAATATTGTTATTTCTTTTCTCTTCTTTTTCCCTTTTCTTTTCTCTGTTTTTTCTTTCTTTTCTTTTTTATCTCTTTTTTTTTCTTCTCTTTTTTTTATCATTCATTGTTTTCCTTATTATTATTATTATTATTATTATTATTATTATTATTATTATTATTATTATTATTACTACGTTTTTTTCTTTTCTTTTCTATATTTTTTTGTTTCTCTTTTTTTTCCATTTTTTCATATGTTTGCTTTTTTATTCTTTTTTTCTTTATATTTTCTCCTTTTTTCTTGCACGTTTTCTTGTTTATTTTTTTCCTTCACTATCTAAGTACCCCTTTATTTCAAAATTTACTATATTAGTCCTTAAAGCTAATTTTAACTGTTGAGTTACTGTTCACCGTAAAATTTTTAACATTTACTACACTAAAAATTTGACCAATATTTTCTTAAAGAATAAGAAGTTTTAAAAATGCTTGAAAGGACTAGAACCAAGGTCCTTGGAATGAGTGACACATTCTTTAATCATTACAACCATGTGGCCATTTGAATATTTGATGCAAAATATAGTATTAATATAAGTTTTATGTCAAAATAGTTCAAAATTCAAAGTTTATTATATTTTTATAATCTTATATATTATCTTTAAAATATAATATATAAGATAAAATTTTATTTTTCACATAAAATAGAATGTGTATACTTATATAAGCCTTATTTTATTATATTTTAAATGATAATATATAAGACTAAAAATATAATAAATTTTAAAAAATAAACTTTGAATTTTGAACTATTTTTGCCTAAAAATTATATTAATACTATATTTTGTACCAAACATTCAAATGAGTAGTTTGGTGTAATGTAAAAACTTATATTAATACTATATTTTGTATCAAACATTCAAATGAGTCGTTGGGTGTAGTGTAAATAAGTGTGTTTCATCCTCCAGAGACTATAGTTCTAGTCCTTCTTCAAACTTTTTAAAGTTCTTATTATTTAAGAACACGTTGGTCAACTTTCTAGCATTTTAAAATTTTTAATTTCACAAAATTTGATTATGACATATTTTCACAATATAAAGGGTATATATTTATTATAATTTTCTAAAATTAAAAATTATTTTGTATAAAACACAAATAAAAATACTAATGATAACCATGATTTATTTATCTCAATCAAATAATGTAAATATTGTTCTTTTAATTTTATTGTAAATCATGAAAGTATAATTAAAAATAATATATAATTATTATGATTTACAAAATAATGAAAATATTGATTTGTTAATTTAAAAATAGTACTAATATATTAATTTCAATAATTTTCAAGTATAAAAGTATTTAAAAATATTACATATTTATTATGATTTATAATAAATTAAAAATTTAGCTTCTTAATTTTTCTAGAAAAATAAATAAATGCAGTCACAAATTCGGTCGCTAACTTCAAAATAATTTTGTATAATAGCGACCAACGAATACTAGGTCGCTATCAGCATAACAGTGACCGAAACATATTATGTGGCTAACCGCAAGTCCTAATCAGTCGCTAACGTGCCTTCGAATTTATGTCTGCATAGTGACCGAGGTAGCGATCGATGTATTCAATGACGTTTCTTTTTTGTTGCCAATATGGTCGCTGGTGCAACTTAGCTACTAACTATAATTCCGCAAATTCTGTTGCAACTAGCGACGACATTACTCTGATCGCTATTTTGGTTATTGACAGCGACTGAGTAGATTCGGTCACTAAACTGTATTTTTTTAGTAGTGTATCTTGGGAAATCAGCTTCAATCTCACAGAGCATACTAAAGTTGAATGCTCCAGAAACTAGAGTCGTCTCATATGAAGCAGATAATGGTTCAGGTAAAGTTTGATTCCATCATCTATTTTGAGTAATATATTTATGATAGAAGAAATCATAGTTTATTGCTGCACTAACTTTATTCCATCATCTTTTAATATAACTACTGTGTATTTGTTACTAAGCATTTCAAGCTATGTATATTTTGCGCAAAATAGTAGCTAGACAACGCAAAATAGTGTATTTGTTCTTCTAAATGTAAATAGTGTTTTTTTAAAAAGCAATAAGTGTGTTGCTTCTTTATCGGATGTTTAGAGATGTGTGAAATGTCGTTTGGAGTATTTCAAAAATAATACGTGTGTTACTGTTGATGCTCAAGAACATGTAAAATATGAATGTCATTTGGAGCCTTTGAAATGGCAGACCAAACACGCACTTTGTGTTGAATAGATAAACCCAATATTGAGTGTAGCTCCTTTTCTAATGCTTAGCACTAGTGTCTGAAGTTTGGGATTGCTTCTAGTTGCTCTATTACTTGGCATTATTTAGAGATTCAAGCGTTGGACTAAAGTTTCCAGTACTTGTTATTCCAAAAGAAAAAAAAACCAACACAACACCTATGGTAAAAATTGGTATTAAAATTGATCTATAAATTTAATAAGGTATTCTATCTTTGGTATTTAAAGGTCACCCACCAGCCTTGGTTAGTTGTTTTAATTGGAGGATTAAACTCTTTGATGTTTGCATGTTGCTTGCTATAGAGATAACTTACTTTCAAACACAAAAATGAGGTTGTCGAGCAACTCAGTGGCTCTAGCGTCATACAACCTAGGTTTGGCATAAATAATTAGCATAAAGGCATAAATAATTAGCCTTGATTACTCATGAACAGTTCCTCTTGATTAGCATAAAGGCATATTGAGTTTTCACACACTCAAAGATAAATAAGTTGTCACACACTCAAATTTCGTTTTATTGAGTTTTTAGAAATACAAAATTAATTTTTATTTTTCATATTATTTATAATTTGTTCATTTATTTCGCTTATTTAAAATCTTAATTGCAAAATATTACTTAGTTTGTAACCATTTAATCTTTTGTGCTTAATATTTTATCAACAATTGGGGATTGATTGTTTAGGCCACGTGTTGCCACCCAAACGTACTTGTTCTTCTCTCACCATATATATGTAAGTGACCATTCTTCTCACTCTTTGCTCCTTTTCTTATTTCTCAATTATTGACTGCAAATCTGCAGTGCCACTTGATCGTGCCTTCATGCACGTGCATATGTCCACTTCATTTATTTGTTTTTTCATCTAGTTACCAGTCATGGGTGTTGTTTAAAAGTTTTATAGTCTTAGGCATAATTTATATGTAGAACTTAATACAATATCATGTGCTCTTGCATGTGCTGTATAGTGTTTCACAATTGACTTTAGTGTCAATTATTATGTAAATTCGTGTAATATATATGAAATTAAATGATTGTATTCAATTGTAAGTAAGGGACTTCATAAATCTTTAAATGATGATACTTTAAATTTCCATCAACATACACTGTTTTGCTTAAAGCTATGAAAGCCACCAAAAAAAAAATCTAAGTCGATTACGTAAAAAACCGTCTTAGAATGGTTGATATACTAAGGCGGTTATGCAGAAAATGGATTTAGAAAGTCACATATAGTACCAGCATTCTAAGATGGTTATTTTGATAACCGTCTTAGAAAGCGTGCTACAGTACATACTTTCTACATCGATTATTTGGGAAACCGACTTAGAAAGCCTGCTACAGTATATACTTTCTAGATCAGTTCACATAACCGTCTCAGAAATCACCCACATTCTAAGATAGTTATCCAAATAACCGTCTTAGAAAGCCTTGTAAACTAAGATGAGTTTGAAACCGGCGTTGTATAGCCTACGACATTTTACGACACCCCTTTTCAAGAAGGGTCAAACCTATCGTAAATTGACCTAAATAACCGACTTAGAAAGGCTATATTCTAGTAGTGTTGAGAGCTTTTGCTACTTAAGAATGTATAGAAAGAAAGCATGAAGAAGAGAGAGAATATAAATTTTAAAACTATATGTACTTTACGTTAACTATAACTCTTCAAAGCTTCTCATATTTTTAAAACCATCTTTAGAAAGTGTCTGTTGTTACTAAACGACCTTCTTTTCTTCGCTTTATCTTGTGCCTAAAGAGGTATACATTTGTGCATTAAATGCACATCCAATCCATGCTAATACACCAGTCTGCTTATCCTCCTTGAGCTATACTCCAACAGTTGTCAAATCACTTTAGTGGATCTTTAAAGAGAAAGAGTGATGTAATCCTCCCTAGGAAGGGACCAGTCACCAGAGCCATATGCAAGAGGCTCCAAGAGGATTGGGCTAGAGTTGTTGAAAAAGGCTCTAGGGTTCTCATGAACCTCAAGGTAGATTTCTGAGCCCATGATGCAATCCTCCCTAGGAAGGGACTAGTCACCAGAGTCATAAGCAAAAGGCTCCAAGAGGATTGGGTAGAGCTGCTGAAGAAGGCCCTAGGGTTCTCATGAACCTCAGGGTAGATTTCTGAGCCCATGATGTAATCCTCCCTAGGAAGGGACCAGTCGCCAGAGCCATGAGCAAGAGGCTCCAAGAGGATTGGGCTAGAGTTGCTAAAGAAGGCCCTAGAATTCTCATGAACCTTAGGGTAGATTTCTGAGCCTATGGACCAAGGTTGGGTCCACTTTTCCTTGTACATATTAGAGTAGGTTTTCCTTCTTTTGGGCCTTGTATTTTGGTCATTTTAGGTTTGTAGGGTACTCTATAAATTAAGGGTATAAGTTAAGGATACCCTAGTAGTATAGGGTTTTAGCCTTGTATTTTAGGATATTTTGAGTTGTCTTTGTAGTAGGGACTTTTTTTTGGTATTTTCATGTATTTTGGAATGGGGATGAGCTTAGCTATTGGAGGGATGTGAGTAGCCCCTCCCCCCCCCCCTCTAGCTTTTCAAGGAAGTTTTCTTCCTTGCTTCCCAAGGAAGCTACCTTCCTTGCTTCTCAAGGAAGCTTCCCATTGTATTTTCATGTATTTTGGCATGGGGAGAGCTTAGCTATTGGAGGGGTATGAGTAGCCCCCCCCTCTAGCTTCTCAAGGAAGCTTTCTTCCTTTAGCTTCCCAAGGAAGCTTCCCATGTGCTAGGCTATAAATAGAAATATGTGTAACACTTGTCATAACTTTGATGAATGAGAAACTTGTGAGACACACTTCAAAGTTCAACTTCTCTCCCTAATCTCCTTCAATTCCCACGCCCCCCTCTCTCTCTCTCTCTCATTCTCTTCCTCGATTGAAGCTTCATTTCTAAGCTTCTTATCCAAGGAACTCTCTTGGTGGTGAAGCTTCTCCTTTCATGGCTTATTCTCTAGTGGATGGAGCCTCCTCTCACCTCTTCTCCTTTATCTTCTGCTGTAACTCCATGACTGAAAATCACCATTGAAGGACTTTATTGAAGCTCAAAGATCCAGCCTCCATAGAAGCTTCTCAAGCAAGGTTCCATCAAGTGGTATTAGAGCACAAGATCTTCAAGTAGGTGCTCTTTTAACCTCCATTAATTTTCAGCTTTACCTTCTCTTCCATTGTTGTTTCTTCATTTTTCTCCATGTATCTCCTCACATGTCTTGTGCTGAATGTTTTTAACATGATTTTTTAGAATTTCCACCGATTAAACATGCTATAGAAGCTAGATTTGATTTTCTATGGTTCAAATTCCTTGTTCTAGTTCTTGAACCATGAATTGTGTTGAGTTTAGGTTCGTTTGGGTTTTGTATTGCCATTTTTTTTGGGTGAAAACTAAACCATAAAATTCTTACAAAAACATTAAAGTAGAAGAAAACCTTAAAAATCTAGAGTGACATGTTCACCTATTGTAGTTTTGTCATAGAAGTCATGTCTAGTCATGAAATTTGTCACATAAGATTTCTTATGTTGTGTTGAATTTTATTTTTCTTGTTTTTTTGTCTAACTCATATGTTCATGAGTGTATGAAATTTTTTAGCCTATTATTTGATTTGAGTAAAATCTTGCATGTTAATTAGTCCTTAACATGTTCATGCATAAGTCTTAGAGAGTCTTTGATTGTGAACCTTTTCTTGAACTTTAAGGTTTCCTTATGATTGTGTCTATTGTGAATTTGAGTTTTGGTGATTGAATTGCTGACTAAAATTTTGATCCTAAGTGAATGTTGAACTCCTAAAACTGTGATAAACAGGCCTAGTGAGTTTAACATACATAAGAAAGTTGAAAGTAAACCTAAGGCAATCAATATACCATGCTTAAAAAAATTCGAAGTCTGAAATCGCTGGTGCTGGCAGCTTGAACATACTAACTTGTAAAAATTACTGGGAATTGGTCACTGTGAATTTTGAGCTGAAATTTTCAATGAATTTTCTAGACATCTGGAAAAAAATAGAAAAAAGAACCAAATGATTTGGATAAAAGGAAAAAATAAGAAAAATCATACAATTTGGCAAGAAAATCAATGTCTAGGAAAAATAAATAAAAAAGTGAAAGGGAAGTGTGCTTGTTGTTTTGGCTCAAAATTTATTCTATAATTAGTGCCTATTTTAGACCAATCTTAGTTCTAAAATTTCAATTGAAAAGTAGTGTGAATACAAGTGCGAAAACTAGAGGTTTCTTGAGTCTTTTTTTTTGTTATTTTTACTCTACTCTAGAGCCATTTTAGGTTTCTCTTTGAGTCCTAGCTTGCTTTTATGTGTTTTTCATTGCTTTAATTGTTGAAAATCCTTGAAAATTTGTGTTGTTAAAACTCTATTGGTTTAGATTTTGTTAGACAAGTGGCCTCAGATATCTTAAGAAGGAGGGGTTGAATTAAGATATTCCAAACTACTTCCCCAATTAAAAATCTATTTCACTTTTTATTCAAGTTATAAATTCCCTTAACAATGAACTTCTCAAATATTGATTCAAATAAAACAATTTGAATATGAATATATATCAATAATAAACAAAGGAGATTAAGGGAAGAGAAAGTGCAAACTCAGATTTATACTGGTTCGGCCATACCCTTGTGCCTACGTCCAGTCCCCAAGCAACCCGCTTGAGAGTTCCACTATCTTGTTAATTCCTTTTACGAGTTCTAAACACACAAGGACAATCCTTCCTTTGTGTTTAGAATTCCTTTACAACAAGAGACCCACGGTCTCTTAATCCCTTAGAAAATTAGGAGAAGAAGAAGAATGAATCTCTCTAGAAAGAGATAGATTTTACAGATTGAGCACTCAAATAATTCCTTAATGAATTGCAATTGAATTGGCCAAGGAATTCTTAAGAGGATAAAATGATTTTGCTCTTTGAGAGGATAAACACTTTTGTTCTGAAAAAATCTGAGCAAATTCGTGTTATAAGTCACATATATATATAGACCATTGGTGGTCATGAAAAAGCCCTTTGAGAAGTTGTGACTCTTAGAAAGATTTTTCTGAAAATCTTGTCTGGTAATCGATTACAGCTTTTAAAATTTGAATTAAAACGTTTATTAACTGCTGGTAATCGATTACCAAAATTGTGTAATCGATTACACAGTCTAAAATTTAAATTCAAATTTTAGTAGCTGTTGTAAAACATATTTGGCCACTGGTAATCGATTACATCCTCTGGTAATCGATTACCAGAGAGTAAATCCTTTGAAAAACACTTTTTAATTTAAATTACTTGGCCAAACCTTTTGCTAATTCAATTAGGAATTCCCTTCCTAATATACTAGTGATTTTCTTGATGTTGTGACTTGTATTCTTGAAGTATTGTCTTGAATTTAAACTTGAAAAGCCCATTTGCATTAATTGCATCATATCATCATGATCATCATCAAAACACCAAAGGCATTTGCATCTACAGATTTCATTTTATTTTTTTTGTCTTTGGTTATTGCTTGTCTATTTGTTTCCTTGTTTGTGAGTTACCATATAGGGAATTGGAAAGGAGGATTGGTGCCATCAATTGAAGAATTTGAGTCAAGAAGTAAGGGGCCAACCACCTTAAGAGCTATTGGACTAAGAAGCACTCCAAATTAAGTGAAACACCAAAGAGAGAAAAGCCACCAAAATTGAGGACTTTTTTTTATTTTGTAATTGGAAATTTACTTGTAATTGGACACTTGCACGTTTACCTTCATTGCTTTCAAATTTTGTAACAAAAAGGCTTTTCATTGGAAATGTGTTGGGAGCCTCCAATAGGTTACCCTACTTCCATTTGTGTGTAATAATTTTAGCCAATTTTCCCTTAGGATAGTGAGTGTTTTGTTGGGAACCTTAAATGTGGTCATCCGAATACTCCTAGAATCTGCCTAGTTTACTTTCTTGCACTTTAATTTCTTGCTTACTTTCATAGCTTATTTTCTTTACTAGTCACGCCTAGTTTATCCGTTATTGAATAATACTTTGTTCTTGCTTATCACGCTTATCTTGAGTTCTTTTGAACCCTAGCTTTTACCTTTTGCAAACCCCAAACAAAAAAGAACCACAACTTAGGAACCAATATGAGTCATCATTCATCTAGTGTTAATGATGAGGGTACTAGTCATAAGGAACCTCTATCTAGAATATTATATGAGTTGAGTTCCCTCAAGTTATGGAAAGAAAAACTAGAAAGAAAAGAAAAAGGAAAAGAGAGGGTAGAAATAAGTCAAGATGAGAGGGAACAAATAAGGGAAGAAAAAAGAAGGAAAATACTAAAAGAGTTAAGAAAAGAAAAAAATGTCTCCTATAGTAGTAATGACTCTTGCAAGAGCCTAAGTGAAGAACTTAGTGACTACTATCAAGGAAGGAACAAGTCACATCCTTGACCTCACTCCCATAGGAGAGAAAAGGAAAGAAAGCCTCAAAAGGCTAACATTAACCTCCAATACTTCCATGGGAAGGACAATGTAGAGGCTTATTTAGATTAGGCAATGAATGTTGAGCAACTCTTTGCTTACCATCATACAAGTGAGGAAAGGAAGGTTCCTTTGGCTACCCTTAGCTTCCAAGGATATGCCCTCTATTGGTGGACTTCCCTTGTTTGGGAAAGAAGGATTCATGGGGATCCTCCAGTAGAGTTTTGGAATGACTTGAAAAGTGCCCTTAGGAAGAGGCACATCCCCTCCTACTATGAAAGGGAGCTTATGGACAAGCCCCAAAGGCTTAGACAAGGGAGTATGAGTGTTGAAGAGTTTAGGCAACAAATAAAACTACATTTTTTGAGAGTTGGGCTTAGGAAGGAGGAAAGAACAAGTATTGCTAGGTTCCTTAGTGGACTTAATATGGAAGTGAGGGACAAGGTTGAGCTCCTTCCATATAGGGACCTAGATGACCTAGTCTAACTTTGCATAAGGGTAGAGTAACAACTTAAAAGGAAGCCTACTTCAAAATCTTATGGCTCTCACTCTTATCCAAAGAAAGAACAAGGTCAAGGCATCTTAGGGGCTGCACCTTCTAAGCCCAAAGATGATAAGGGGAAGACAATAGAAAAGCAAACCCCTAAGGCTAGTATGCAAGAGAAAACTAGCTTTATAAAGTGCTTTAAATGTCTTGGAAGAGGACACATTGTTTCTCAATGCCCCGCCAAGAAAACCATGATTATAAGGGGCCGAGAAATTTATAGTAGCCAAGATGAGGCTACTACTTCACCTTCCTCTAGTGAAAGTGAAGAAGCAAAAAGGGAAAAATCTAGTGAAGAAATCTACCCCCAAGAAGAAGGGAACCTTTTGGTGGCCAAAAGGCTTCTAGGAGGCCAATCTTGTGACTTGACCCAATCTCAAAGAGAGAATATTTTTCACACAAGATGTAAATTTTTTTATAACACATGCTCTCTCATTGTAGATAGTGGTTCATGTTACAATTATTGCAGCACAAGATTAGTCTCTAAGTTGAGCATTACTATCACTCCCCATCTAAATCCTTACAAACTTCAATGACATAATGAGAAAAAGGAGATGATAATCAATCAACAAGTGAAAGTGCATTTCTCCATTGGAACATATAAGGATGAAGTGATTTGTGATGTAGTTCCTATGGAGGCAGAACACCTTCTCTTAGGTAGGCCATGGCAATATGATTGGAAAATAATCTATAATGGCCTAACTAATAAGATAACCCTCACCCGCCTTGTAACAAAGTGTGTGTTGCATCCTCAAACACCTTCATAGGTGGCCAAAGATCAACTAACTATGAAAGATAAGAGGGATGAGGAAGAAAAACTAGAAAAAAAAAGAAAAAAAAGGATAGTAAGGCCTTGTCTTCAAAGGCCAAGGGGAAAGGAAAAGAGGAAAATGATTTCTCCAAGAAGATTGTTAAGAAGGAAAATCATTTTGCAACAAAAAGTGATATCAAAATAGCACTCCTTCTTAAACAATGCTTATACCTTCTCCTATCAAGGGAAACCTCCCTTAGCACTGCCACAATTCCTACATTTGAGACCTTACCCCAAATGTCCAAGAACTCTTACATAAATTTGGTGATATATTTCCCAAAGAGATACCCCCTGGGCTACCTCCTCTTAGGGGAATTGAACACCAAATAGACTTAGTCCTAGGAGAAAGGCTTCCTAATAGGCCAGCCTATAGGACTAACCCTTAGAAGACTAAGAAGATAGAGTCTCAGGTTAAGGAATTGTTGGAGAAGGACTGGGTCCAAGAAAGCCTCAGCCCTTGTGTTGTGTCAGTGTTGTTGGTGCCCAAAAAGGATGGTAAATGGAGAATATGTACAAATTGCAGGGCCATCAACAACATTACTGTAAAGTATAGGCACCCCATTCATAGACTTGATGATTTGCTTGATGAGTTGCATGGTGCCAATATCTTTTCAAAAATTGATCTTAAAAGTGGTTATCACCAAATCAAGATGAAAGAGAGTGATGAGTGGAAAACCACTTTCAAGACCAAGTTTGGTTTGTATGAATGGATAGTGATGCCTTTTGGGCTCACTAATGCACCAAGCACCTTTATGAGGCTTATGCATCATGTCTTAAGGGATTTCATAGGTAGATTTGTAGTTGTTTATTTTGATGATATTTTAGTGTACAGTAGGAGCCTAAATGATCACTTACGACATCTAAGGCAAGTTCTTTCAGTTCTTAGGAAAAACACGCTCTGTGCCAATATTAGGAGCTTCCATGGGTTGGCAAGCTTCTACAGAAGGTTTGTTCCTAATTTCTCTACACTTGCCTCACCTTTCAATGAGTTGGTTGATGTGTCATTATTTTCTCCTATTTCTTAACTCTTTTTATCACCAATTTAATTTCTGATTAACTCTAATTGTCGAATTTATTATTTAGTTTTATCAATTGGGCCCACTTGACTAATTTGGTGTTTTTAATTCAATTTCAGGATAATTATAAGCAATTGGGCTGAGCCAAATTGGACTTGAAGAGAGAAGACAATTTTATTAGATTTCGTTTAATTTCATTTTATTGCATTCAGTTTTTATTTAGTATTTTTATTTCATTTTAGACCAAAATAATGTAATCAGGCCCAGTGACTCTGAGTGATCCTTATAAATAGCAGCCTTGGGATTCGTGTAGGGAGTCGATTATTCTATTATTCAGGAGTTTTAGGGTTTTACGTTTGGAGCTTGGGATTACTGTTCACGTGAAGGCATTTTTCCATTTTTCTGCTTCTAATTGCAATTTTGTTTCTGTTCCTCCTTCTGCCTTTAGTTTCATTTTCGTTTTTTGCCTTTAGTTTCATTTTCGTTTTTTGCCTTTAGCTTCATTTACGTTTTCTGCTTTTGTTGAACTTATGGAAGGCTAAATTTCTAGTGTTGTTTCCCTCTGAGGATGAAGCATAATTCTCTTTGAGGTTCTGTTTTTATTGTTGCTCTCCTATCGGTTTTCCCTTCACCAATTAACCCACATGCGTTCTGTTAATCTGTGCACGCTTCGTGTTCGATTAATTGCCACTGTGCTTAAATTATGTTCGTGCTTAATGAACAAGGGGTTAATTGGTGTATGTGTTGCTTAATCACATATTGACAACCTTAAATTGATTTTCGCTTAGTAAATTAAATTAGGGTTGGATTTAGTGGTTAACTGCCAGGGGTGAAATCCTCATAACCTAGGATAAGGGAATGGCTTCTGAATCATAGGAAACAACACATTTTTAATACTATTAATTTCATATTCCAATCTTCTTGTTCTTAAATTCACAAAACAAAGACACCCCCCAATTGTTACTGTTATAACGAAGCATATTATGAACATCTGGTCAGTCATTGCTCGTTGATAAACGACCTAGGATCACTTCCTAGTTACTACATTTTAATGTTTATTTGATTCGGGTACAGCCTCGATCAAATTTGGCGCCGTTGCCGGGGAGCAGTGGTCCAAAAGTTCATAATAGCTAGTGATTCGTGCTTTGTGTTTAGTTGTTTTACGTTTAATTCTTTTGTTTAGTGTGTTAGTGTTGTGTTAGTGCGTTGTTCTGTTTTATTTGATGTTCTGTTTTGCAATTTAGTAGACCCCTTGTTCAGCGCTTCCCCTATTTCAGTTTTATGTTTTGCTGAGAATAATGCTTAGTGACGGGATTAGAAACTGATTATATGTTACTGTTCACACAGCATTACATTAGTGACTAAATTAGTGACTGCTGTTGACAATAAAATTGGCAATTTTTGTTTTGATAGTTAGGGTTGTTATTTTTGGCTGAATTTTGGTGTGGTAGGTTCCTTTGACTCATATTTTGTGTGAAAAATACCAGGAACACTTGTTGTGGCCAGATTTGAGAGATTCAAAAAATTTTTGAGAACTTGTGTTGAGCAAAACTTCAAACGATCATAACTTTCGCTCCAGGTATCAGAATGACTATTATTATAAATGTATTTGGGGTAGAAAAAATTTCCCATATCGTGGTAGCCCACCGTAGGCCGGCTGAGGTCTCTAACTAGCCAAAATCTCCTGTTTACTAGTTTTTTATTTCAAGTTTTATTGTTTTATTTTTCTAAACTTTCCTTAGGTAGTTTCCATAGTTACACTTTGAATTTTTGCCTGAAAATTTTTGTGCTATCTTTTCATGATTTTAGGGTGTTGCTCACAATTTTAGCTCATTTGGATATTGTTTGAGTATAGCTGTAGTTTTAACCCACCTCTTTTGCCCTGTCTGAGAAACACATGAACTGCTGCATATAGTGCATCTTGATTACCCTGAACATTTTGTACCTTTTGAGCATCCTGAGCATTCTATTATTGGTGAGTCTGAGCATTTTGTGGTTGGCAATTTTGAACATCCTGATTTTGAGTATTCTGATTTTGAGCATTCTGATTTTGAACATTCTGAAAATATGGCTCAACCTCCACCTCGTGAGAGGACTCTAAGGGAAATGACTGCACCTGATTTCCCTTATGAAAGCTTGTGCATTCAATATCCTGATGAGGATGTCCCTTATGAAAAATTTCCTTCTTATTTGCTTGGTACTCGCATTATTGTTTATACTGACCATGCAGCTCTAAAGTACTTGTTGAAGAAGGCTGATTCAAAGCCTAGGTTGATCCGATGGATGCTCTGGCTCCAAGAGTTTGACTTGGAGATCCGTGATAGGAGCGGAGCACAAAATTTAGTGGCTGATCATTTGAGTCGGATCGAACGTGTGTCTGATGAGGACTCACCCATTCGGGATGATTTCCTGGATGATCATTTGTATATATTGTATAGTATTTCTGATTCTTTTTCTACTCCCTGGTTTGCTAACATTGTAAATTATTTAGTTGCTTCTGTTTTTCCTCCCTTAGCATCTAAGGCTCAAAAAGATAAAATTAAAAGTGATGCTAAGCATTTTATTTGGGAAGACCCCTACTTGTGGAAATTATGCAGTGATCTGGCCATTAGACGATGCATTCCAGATCATGAGACTGACTCAGTCCTGCGGTTCTGTCATTCTTCCGCACTGGGAGGTCATCTGGGTGTTCAAAGGACAGCTCGCAAAGTGCTTGACTGTGGCTTTTATTGGCCCACCATCTTTAAAGATGCGTGGATGACTTGTAGCACTTGTGAGCAGTGTCAGAGAGCAGGAAGTGCACTTACACGGCGACAACAAATGCCTTAGCAACCCATGCTATTCTGTGAGGTGTTTGATGTCTGGGGCATAGATTTCATGGACCATTTTCCTGTCTCTTTTGGTTATGTTTATATTCTCCTTGCAGTTGATTATGTTTCAAAATGGTTGGAAGCCAAGCCCATTAGAACTAATGATGTTAAGGTTGTTGTAGATTTTGTCAGATTTAATTTGTTTTGCAGGTTTGGAGTACCTAAAGCAATCGTTAGTGATCAAGGAATAAATTTTTGCAACAAATCAATGCATTCCTTGCTTTAAAAGTACGGGGTTGTACACAGGGTATCCACACCATACCACCCCCAAACCAATGGACAGGCAGAAATTTCTAATAGGGAGATCAAGAGAATTTTAGAGAAGTTTATGCAGCAAGCAGGAAAGATTGGAGTACCAGGCTTGATGATGCTCTTTGGGCACATAGGACTACATACAAAGCACCCATAGGAATGTCTCCTTATCGGGTTGTCTTTGGAAAGGCATGTCATCTTCCAGTGGACATTGAGCACAAAGCATACTGGGCAGTGAAGACCTGCAACTTCTCTATGGATCAAGCTGGTGAGGAAAGAAAGTTGCAACTGAGTGAGTTAGATGAGATCCGCCTAGAAGTGTATGAGAATGCCAGGTGCTACAAAGAAAAGACCAAGAAGTTCCATGATAGCATGATAATTAAGAAGGACTTCATGGTTGGGCAAAAAGTGTTATTGTATAATTCTAGGCTTTGACTCATGAGTGGTAAGTTGAGGTCTAAGTAGATTGGCCCTTTTGTTGTTACTAATTTTTTTCCTTAAGGTACAATTGAGATAAAAAGCGACTCCACAAACAAGAGCTTTAAGGTCAATGGACACCCAACTTAAGCCATTCCTCACAAACCCTTTGGGATTTAGCTAAGTATTCCATATTTTTCCTACCTTGTCCTTGGCCCCATTACAACCTTAAAAGACCTTTTGATCCTCATGTGCTTGTGTTTATGGGTTGATTATCAATTTTAGAATCAAAAGAATTCTCAGACTGTGTCGTTTTGAATTCTTTGACAAGGGAGAAGGGAGACACAAAAGAATTCAAGCGGTTAGTCCTTCGTTCTTTTGGAAAAGGGAGAAGAGAGAACGAAAAGAATTCAGGCGGTTAGTCCTTGGCGAATTCTTTTTGGTAAAGGGAGAAGAGAATGAAAAGATGAATAGCACAAGTTTTCAAGGTTTGGAAAACCAGAAAACTTTAGAAAGCTTTTTGGTACAAAGAAGAAGAAGAAGTTCAAAGAGATTCAAGGCTT
The DNA here is from genome assembly GCF_004193775.1 of Glycine soja. Lineage (NCBI taxonomy): Eukaryota > Viridiplantae > Streptophyta > Magnoliopsida > Fabales > Fabaceae > Glycine > Glycine soja. The sequence continues at coordinate 7,796,795 of NC_041021.1, read as the reverse complement.
GTAAAGGATTGTAATGAAATGATTGGAAAAGTATTCAAGATTGAAAGAATGAATTGAATTGAAAATGCAAAACAAAGCCTTGCTTTTATAGACTCTTCATGTCTGGTCAAGACAACCATTTAGAAGAGTTATAACTTTTAAAAAAACTTAAAACCAATTTGAAAAAGTCAAAAACCTTTTGAAGAGTTACATCTTTTGATTTATTCACAAACAGTCACTGGTAATCGATTACCAAATTAGTGTAATCGATTACACAAGGCTTTTAAGTGAAAGGATGTGACTCTTCACATTTGAATTTGGATTTCAACGTTCAGGGGCACTGGTAATCGATTACCAAAACATTGTAATCGATTACAGCTTTTTGAAAATAATTGGAACATTGTAAATTCAATTTGAAAAACTTTTTCAAACTCATTTTGCTACTGGTAATCGATTACAACAATATGGTAATCAATTACCAGAGAGTTAAAACTCTTTGGTAAAAGGTTTTGTCAAAAACTCATGTGCTATTCGAAGTTTTGAAAAAACTTTTTAATACTTATCTTGATTGAGTCTTCTCTTTATACTTGAATCTTGAGTATTGAATGTTGATCTTGATTCTTGAGATCTTGAACCTTGAATCTTGATTCTTATCTCTAGATTTTCTTCTTGAGTCTTGAATTCTTCTTGATTCTTATCTTGAACTCTTGAATTGTTCTTGATTGATCTTGGATTCTCTTGAGTTGTTTTTTGATTGATCTTTGAGTTTTTTGTCATCACCTTTGTCATCATCTTTTGTTATCATCAAAACATCTTTGAATCACCTTTGATTCACCATGAAGCTTTTCTTCTACACGTAGTGGTGGAAGAGACTTCCTTACTCCACCCTACTCTTCCTCCACCATGACTTAGGGAGTTTTTCTTTTCCTATCTCCTTCTTTACTTTTATTACATTTGTCCGATTCTATTTGATGGTTTAATTGCTTTTAATCTTTTACTTGTGCTACATTGAGGACAATGTGTTGTTTAAGTATGGGGGGAGTGTTCTTTGGTTTTGCTAGTTTTGTTAGTTTTGTTAATTTTGTTAGTTTTGTTGGGTTTCTAGTTTAATATTTTAGGTCAATTCTGTTTGCATGTACAACTTTGCATATTTTTCTTTGAATTATAGGATATGTTCAAGTAATGGGTAATTGTTTTGAAAATAAAAGTCGCTTGACATTTTGTGATTTGAAGTCCTTGTTTTTCCTCTACATGTCATGATAGTTTTGAAAGCTCAATTTGGAAGTGATAAGTTTACCTTTATGAGAATTTGAGCCATCATTCATTTGGTGTGTTTTGCCCCATTGATTGCTTGCACAATAGCCTTGGCTTGATTCTTGTTGATGTTTCCTAATTCACATGCATATTTGGAAATGATTTAGGCAATTTTTTCTTATAAGCCTCTAGCCAAAAATGGACTTACCTTGAATTAATCCCTTTGATAGCTCTTTGAGCCTATGTTTCCCTTTCTTTGTTTTGAAGCTCATTACAAGCCTTAAGTGAAAAACCATGATCTCACCTTAACCTTAAGGAATTTTGGAGCTTTAGAATTGTTTTGGGAATAAGTGTGGGGGGTTTTGTTGGATAACATATTTCGTTGGCTATGCTTCATGATGTATTTTGGGCCATACTTGATGTACATTGTATACTGGTTAAATGTCGGACATGCTGAATGATATGCTATTTCTCAAATGCTACAGTGCAAAAACAAAAAAAAAACAAAAAAAATAGTTGAATCAATTCGAAAAAAGAAAAAGAAAAGCAATAAAGTTGAGTGAATAAGATCTTAAATGGAAAAAGAATGATGAGACTCTTGGCTCTACTCTTTGCGTTTAAATTTTATCTTTAGGTTTTCTTATTTTTTTCTTAATATGCACTTATTCCCCATTGCTCCTCTATTCCTTTTGGATTTAGCTACTTATTCCATATTTTTCCTACCTTGTCCTTGGCCCCATTACAACCTTAAAAGACCTTTTGATCCTCATGTGCTTGTGTTTATGGGTTGATTGTCAATTTTAGAATCTTGCCAAGTTTATGTGGTGTTGGTTTTCATGGGTGCTTTGCGGGTAAATAGTAGCCTAGACACTTGAGAGATAGAGTGTATATCTTGTGAGGCTTTATCACTTTTCATTCTTGAGCTAATTAACTATTTTTCCATGATTGGGTTGCTTGGAAGATTTTCATGAATGTCTTGACTCTTTGGATCTCTTCATGTTAGATGTTACCCATTTTTTTCATTCCTTGAGATTCATTGAGAAATATGTAATTGTTGTTGTGTCTGTTTGTTTCTCTTTAATGTCTCTGAATTTGTCCCTTGCTTTGTTTTTTTTTTTATTATTTTGCCCAGGAGTGCAAAAGGCTAAGTGTTAGGGGATTTGATGTGTCATCATTTTCTCATATTTCTTAACCCTTTTTGTCACCATTTTAATTACTGATTAGCCTTAATTGTCAAATTAATTATGCAGTTTTATCATTTAGGCCTACTGGATTAATTTTGTGTTTTTAATTTAATTTCAAGAGAATTATAAGCAATTGGGCTTGAATCCAGTATTGGGCTTGGACTTGAAGAGAGCAGACTATTTTATTCTACCAAATTTTATCTTATCTAGATTTTATCTTATCTAGATATTATTTAGATTTGATCTCATCTAGATATTATTTCATCTAGATCTTATCTTATTTTATCTTATCTAGATTTTATTTTATTTATGGGCTTGGATTTAAAATAGATTTGTAAGCTTTGGGGTTGAAAACTATATAACAACACCAAGGTTCTAGTTTAGGCTCTTCTCTCTCTCTTCCCTATCTCTTCTCTTCTCTCTCTCCTTTTTCGTTTTGAGTTTTAGGCTTCTCTTATACTTTTAGACATTTTTTCGTTTTGCAATTCCAGTTGTTACTTTTCATTTTTGCAATAAAATTTCGTTCTCTATTGATTAATGGAAGGCTAAGTCTCCAGCGTTGTTTTCTCTTGAGGATCAAGCATAGTTCTCTTTGAGGTTCTATTATTACTATTAAATTATGATCAGTTTTTCCTCTTCACTAATTACTCTGTATTTGTTGCTATTAATTCATGCATGCTTAGTGCTTGATTAATTGTCTCTGCGCTTAACTTACGTTCATGCTTAAAGATCGTTTATGATTAATTGGTGTATGTGTTGCTTAATCACATAATGAATGCCTTATGTTAAATTTTGCTTAGTAATTTAATTTAGGGTTGGATTAAGTGGTTGAATTGATAAAGGATAAACTCTCATAACATAGGATAAGAGACTTGCTTGTGAATCAAGGGGAAGCAACGTGTTTTAATTCTGATATTTTCTAATTCAATTTTACTCACTGTTTAATGTACAAAAACAACAAACACCCCCCCCCTAATTTGTTACTATTTTCCTACTATCTGTTATGAACATTTGGTTTATCATTGCTCGTTGGAAAACGACCTAGGATCACTTCCTTGTTACTGCATTTTAATGTTTATTTGATTCAGGTACGACCTCGATCAGCCATCCCCCTCCTAAGATGCTTAAACTTTTTAACCACTATATTTCCTCCACCAGGGGCATCCGACAAGGTCACTGCACCCCTCATGAACATACACAACACACAATGTATGAGACACGGGCACCATCAAGTGCACTGACCATGGATAAATTAAAGATTCTAAGTCATCCCCCTCCAGAGATGCTTAAACTCTTTAACCACTTTATTTCCCCCACCAGGGGCATCCGACAAGGTCACTACACCCTTCCATGTACATACACAACATGCAACGTATGAAACCTGGCACCATCAAATGCATTGACCATGGATAATTAAAGATTCTAAGCCATCCCCCTCCAGAGATGCTTAAAACTCTTTAACCACTCTATTTCCCTCACCAGGGACATCCAACAAGGTCAATGCACCCTCCATGTACGTACGCAACATGCATCATCACAGTGTATTCTCAATATCATCAACATTTCATCTCAATATCACTCTCAACATCAATATCATCTCATCTCAATGACTTTATCAACAACAACAACATCATCTCACATTAACATAATTATCAATAATAACATCACCTCATATCGACATAATCATCAAATACAACATCATCTCGTATCAATATCATCACAAACGTCAACCTCACCTCATATCAATTAATGTCATCAATAGCAACATCAACAGTAAGTCACATTCCGCATATACATATATGTATTTCATGCTTGAGATTCACACTCCCCAGGTCTTCAGACAATACAAGTCTCATAAAAACAATAATGTTATTCATCAACAATAGATATATCGCATCCCATTAGTCAAAAACATTGTTTTCTTGAAAACTAGCATGCAACAGGGACAGGCATACATCCCCATAGTTAGGTTCCCTGACCCCAACTATGGTATCAAAATGGTAAATTATAAGAAACTCCCATCACCTATCGTGAGCTCTCCGTTAGTTCCTCTTTACGTCACTCAGAGGTCTCTCTCGTTCATGCTTGTCAGTCCAAACACAAGTCTCTATATGCCAAATTCAAGGAAATTTAATATAGATTTCATAAACAAAGTAATGACAAACATTCAGAGTCAAATACCCCTGTCAAAATGTAAAGGGCTGAGGGGTGTTTCGGATTCTACAAAAAGGAAACATCATTTTGAAATTCCGATCACACCAATGTGACCATGGTTCAATGAAGGTCATGAAAGTAACACCCATTTCATAAAAAGATAACTTTTACAATGTCTCTTTCGCTAGGGTTTTTCAAAGGAAGTGTAAAAACATCCAATGACGGTCCCCAAGTCAGAAAAGATGTAAAGATAGGCTTAAACTACCAAGGAGCAGGCTTAGAATCACAGTTACCTTGAAGAAAACCGCGAAGATAGGATTGGAGGCTTCATTTTCTACTGAATCCTTGAGATGAGTTTTGAAGATTCTGCACTGATTAAAGTAATCCTCTTGGTGTGGGGGTTCAACGGCAAACAACGGCGGCTCGTGGCGGCCACCAGTGGTTGTGGGTGGTGGAGAAAAAGCTTGGGGGTGTTGGGAAGGGTTTAGGGAAAGAGAAGGAGGAAGAAGTGGTTGTTTTCCACTGTTGCACGAAATACAAAGCCTACAACACTCAAATTTTTCTGCTTCGGTAAACGAATCATATCTCACACTATGGATGTTATATCGCAAATCGCAAAGGTAGAACTGTGGACAGCTGTCTTAGAAACCTCCAAAATAATTTTTAAGATGATCCAACGATTAACGAATCCAGGAGGGCGATTTTACCAAAATAGGTTTAGGTAACTTCCTTGATAAGCTTCCGTGAAATTAAACATGGATAAAATAACACAATAAATAAAATTAAACATAAATTTATAATTAATAATATTTTAGGGTGTTACAATGAGGGTGGGCTCATAGGCAACTTTGGGATAGACAAGACCCTTGTCTTACTCAAATAAAAGTTCTATTTATTGGATAAGTGACCTCAATAACTTAAGAAGGGGGGTGAATTAAGTTTCAAAATTTCTCACTAAGAAACTTTTAACCCCCTTTTAAATGATAGGCTCATAATGCAAAAGAAGAAACATCAATCAATTTAATAATGTTCTTTAAACATGCAAGACAAAATTGATTACAATAACATAAATGAGATAAGGGAAGAGAGAAATGCAAACTCGATTTATACTGGCTCGGCCACTTCCCATGCTTACGTCCAGTCCTCAAGCAACCCACTTAAGATTTTCCACTATCTCTGTAAATCCTTTACAGACTTTGAACACACTTTGGGATCCCTCACCCTTGTGTTCAAAGATTCTCCAAGAGATAACCAGTCTCTTGATTACAATTCTCACAATCCAAGAGACAACCAGTCTCTTGATTACAACTGAGTTCAAGATGAACAGAAAGATTTCTTTCTTTTAGAGTAGATGATACAAATTGAAGATCCTAGAAGAATTCTCAATAGATTTATAAGTGTTTGCCCAAGAGTTGTTGAGAGAGCATTTGACAATTAAGTTTTCTTAGAATATCTCTCTCTTGCTTTTCGAAGTCAGACACACATATATATAGGCCCATCATGCCTTTTCAAAATGGTTTGAAGAGATGTGTTTTTTCAAAAAGCTTTTTCTGAAATTCTTCACTAGTAATCGATTACATGTTTCTGGTAATCGATTACACAGTTATATTTTGAAGGCTAAAACCTTATACTACTAGGGTACCCTTAAAGCGTACCCTTAATTTGTAGGGTACCCTATAAACCTAAAATGACCAAAATACAAGGCCCAATAGAAGGAAAACTTATTCTAATATTTACAAAGAAAAGTGGACCCAACCTTGGCCCATGGGCTCAGAAAAAGTTTTTACCATTTTTGCTTATGTCTACTTTAGCCATTTTTGGCTAAAATTTTAAAAGTAATAACGACAATAAAAGGCATTGTTTGGCACATTCACCATTGTTGTGCAAGTAATCATTCATGTTGTCAATTGAGCTTGTGAATTAGTCTTAATGAAATTTCTTTTGGACAAAAGCCTTAGACCTCATCTTCATAAGTCTATAAAAATAAGCTTTTGAGACCTTTTTCGCTCATTTTTCATGAGTCAGCCAAGGGAGGAGAGACCACCATTTTTATTCTTCTTCTAAGCTCCATACTTATTTTCTTGAGACTTCTTCTCTCAAAGCTTTGGTAAGAAGCTCTTAAACCTCTCTTTCCTTCTTGCTTCTCCATCATTTTGTGCAAAACTCTTATTTTTTTATTCCAAAATTCTTTTTCATTGTTAGAAGATTGAAACATCAAGGACCTGAGCTCTTTATTCATCTAAGTCATTTCGTGTAGCTTCATTCAAGATAAAGGGGGTATTTCCACTTCTTGAACCCTAACCTTGTTGTCTTTGGAAGCTAAGCTTCATTGAATGTTGTTTTGATGTTCAAATATTCGTAGCTATTATCTTGATGGAACTGGATGATATGTTGTGTTTCTTGAAATTTTAAGGTGAAAAATGATTTCTTTGCATGTTAAAACTTTGGGTTAGCCTTCAATTTCAATTAAATCAAAGTTTTCTAACAAAGTTATGAATAAAACAAGTTTAAGGACATTTCATAGAATAAAAATCTGTCATGAAATTGAACTGATTATTATAGTTGTATGGACTATTTTTCTTAAAGTTTTTACCTCAAAAATGAGTTTTTTAGGTGTGAAAATGTAGGATGGCATATAAGACTCATGAAAAACCAATTATTGGAACACCTAGAATACTGAAAATAAGTTAGGAGCAAAATTTTATAAAACTGAGTGACAAAGTGATTTTAGGCAATAGATAGCTTAACATTGGAATCCTTACCTCTAGATAAGTTACCTTAGAATTAATAATCTTCTGGAACTATTGATTTAACTGTCATATTATTGTTTAGATAAATTGCAAGATCTGATGACTGATGCATGTTCTGGAATTGTGATGATTCTCTACTCATAAAATTACTAAGATGCATGCATGTATAATTATTATTGTTATTTGTGAATGATAAGACCGGCAGAGCATGAAATCTAACAAATTATATCTGTGAGGTGTAAATTTATATTCTGTTATATATTGGTATATTGTTATTTTATTTGTACATGTTGTGGTTTGGGTCCAGGGGTGTCTGTCCCTTGGCAAATTGTTTGTTATCATTATTAGATTATTGTAATCATAGTCGTTATGTTGTTTAATTTTGTTATGTTACAAGTGGTTTTTACCGCTTAAGGGATCACGGTTGGTTCCCTGAGAGTAGTACGTAGGCCTGAGCCTCATCTTTCTTTATTGTTTGTTTGTTTGTATGCATTTGTTAATGCATGTGGCACAACGACTACGCATGCGATGCAGTGGCAGAAGTCATGAGGATTGGATAGAGAGTAAGGAATTGATGGTTCTCTTTCTTCTATGAGAAAGTGAGATTACATTGAGAAAGCGGATGATGAACAGAGATACATTGGGGTATAGTGGGTAGAAAGGCTTGAAGAACCTAGGAGAATTAGCGAGTGGTGACTATCTGACATTTGGTGCACTCAATTTGTGTGGATAACTCACAGGTCTCACTTTGCTTCTCCTGACGGACTCTGAAACTATGTTTTCTAAGTTGGGAGCTTAGGGATCAGCATATAATGTATTTGTATGTAGTTAATTAGGTTTCATGTTGTCTTTGTTGGGCTACAGTGTGTTTGTGGTGTTTGAATAGCAGAGGACTCACCCCTAACACCAACAACTTTCAAGTTCAAGAGATGTCGAGGGAGTCACGCCCTCTGTGAGCTTGGCATAGTAGGTAAACAGAAAGAGTATGGCTATGTCAGGTTACACATACGTCAGTTTACATGTGTCATACTTTGGTGCACATGGTGCCGATAGATAAACCAGATGCCACGCCCATCACCATCGATCATGTTTGGTACTGCTACATTCCTTGGGGATTTACGTCTCGTCAGCAATTGGAGTGGCTTTGAAACATCATATTTGCTTAAATTTTTAGTAATTTAAAGTTACTAATTAGCTCTACAATATAATTCAAATTTAATGTTATTCTATGATTTTGTGTTTTCCCAACAAGCAATCAAGCATGAAAATATATATAGAGAAAATCCCGTCTCTTTCGATTTTGAATTTTGTCAAGAACAACTATGATACAAGCAAATAAAATCTTTTTTCAGGGGATTATACTGCTCTAAAACTTTTTATTATATCCAGTATTAAAAAATGAATCTCTCTCATGCTATTGTTTTTTTTTCTCATTTTTAATGGTGACATGTAAAGTTGGTTGACCCAAACTGCAAAATAGAGAATTTCGGAGACAGACATTAAATTCTCTAGGTTTTGGGTCTATGTGAAATGCTTTTGGAGTTCTTCAAGAGATTTGAGACTTTGTCAGTTGATGAACAACTATCAACTGGCCTAGCTTGGAAAGGTTTATGAACAACTAATTCATGGGAGTAACACTACTAGAAATAATGGTTTTAACATCGCTAGCTTAACATCAGATTTAGACAAAACCGATGTTAACAAAAATGCGGTGGCATACTCGTAAATAACATGAGCTCCTTAACATCGGTTTTTAAAAACCGATGTTGTGTTTTAACTTAATTAAAAACCGTAAATCCTTTTCGTGAGTGTTCTCCTTGGTCACTGTCGTCACTTACGACTCTCACCACTCTCACACCTTCACTTTCACTGTTGTCTCTTAGTTTCGTCCTCATTGTTCACCGGTGTCAGTACGTGTTTGGGACGCTTGTTCTGCGATGCCATCATTGCTATCTTTTGTCAGCCACCGTCACTCGCGGCTGTCCTCCAAGGTTTGTTCTTCTTTTACTTAGCTAATTACTATTGGGATGCCGTCATTGTTGTGTTTTACTTTTGTTGATGAAAAATTTTCTTAAATTGAAGTTAGTTAGAATGAAGAAATTAGTTTTTTCACACATGCATAGAAGAAGTTTATTCTCAAAAATAGTTTGGAATTACTATTGAAATCACTTCAAAACAAAATATATATTCTACATTCTTGAAATGTTGTTTATCCATGGGCATTTGCAGGTGACCACGAACCATTGCGTAGGCAATTGCTAAAGATTGGGCCCTGTAGGCCTTGCTTATACACTTGTGAGTTAGTCTTCTATTTACTACATTCTATCCTTTTTTTTTGTGCCATACGTTAAACTTGCTAAAAATTGAGTTTCTAGAGTTGTTTCTCTTGTTGTGTTTAAGTAATAAGTTATGGATTTCTAGAGTTGCTTCTCTTGCTAATAAGATTATTTGAATTCATTTTGCCCTGCATGCTTCTTCTTTAAAATTTGAGAGGTTTTGTATTATTTAGGATTGAATGAGTTCTATCATAATTAAGGTATCCTTCAATAGAGTAGAAAGAAATGAAATTGAATTAAAGCATGTCATAAAAGTGAGATATTTATACCAATATTTAAAACTTTCCACTACTTATTTATTAGCTAATTTTCACACAAAAGAGCACTACCTTTGGGAGCACCATAAAATTGGGGCTAGAGATAGATATAGGATATGATATGATATATGACAGTGATGTGAATTGGTTTCCATTGTTGTTCTTGTTGTTCAGTGCCTCTGGAATCTTCAACGTTTTCCACCAAGGATGATGCTGATGTTTTCTGTCAAAATAATTGGTTGCCAACTATCTTCAAAAACATATTATAGTAGTTATTTTCTTAGCCGACTTTGAGGGTCGCCAAATTATGCTTCTACCTATTCCCAAATCTAATATGATATATTTTCTTTCTTTCTTTTTTTATCATAACAATAACTTGGTTGTCCTTCTTTATTCACACCTTTTATCTCCGATGACCTTTATCTTCAACACCCCCCCCCCCCCACCTCTGTGGGCTTTTATTCATGTTCTATGACATTGACATGTCTTTAAAGCACACTCTACTCCATGAATCACACTGAAACTCCAACTGTCGTTCTTTTACTTTGCATTTACACTTTTGTATAATGGCTAAGGAAGCTTATCGGTGCCTCTTGTTTCTCTTCTCCTTTCTCATTACCTCCTGTTCTGTTGAGTAGTAGTTGACACTAATATATAATATCTCAACACTATAATTAATCTTATTTATTCCAGTGAATAGGCATAATTGTAAAAATTAACAGTTTCTTCTTTGTTTGCTTATTGGTTTCTGAAACTACAACACTTACTGAGCTTGGCAGTGATTGAATTCATTCAATTATGTTGATTTTTAAGTCTTTCAATTTTTGGACTACCCTACTTTGTTCTTGTAGAAAAATCAATGGATGGCAGCACAAAAATTGAAGTGAAAAACAAATTTTGGACTTGCTCATAATATTGTGCTTCTCTTGTTTCACTCTTTGTAGGATCTCTAGTGGTTTTTCCTACCATGGGAAAGGAGACACTTCAACATCTGCTAGAACCATATCATTCCTCCAGCAAAGCAACGTTTCACCAACTCATATTCGAATTTTCATCATAGACCATAGGATTTTGAGCACTCTCAGCAACTCCAAAGTGGTAATTGATGTCTACTTGAACAAAAGTTAAGTTGAAAATTTCATTATTTTGACCCTTTGAACTAAAAAAGCTCATCTGCTTAACATTTTGTCACATTCAAACATCAAGAGCATCATTGCTAGTTGTGGCAATGAGTGCTTAGCACAAAATGAAATGCCTTTGTTCTTACATGCTTTTAAATCAATTGGTTCAGTTCTAAAAAAGATTCACTTAGGAAAGGAGGTAAAAATCTCAGTAGCATTTCCACTTTAATTCTTAGAAAAGTTGAATGCATTGCATGAAAATAGTATTCGTAAGATTATTTCATTTATAAAGGAAACAAAATCCTTTGCCATGGTAGAAGACAACATTGGTGGCGAATTAAGCATGGGGGATTACTTTGTTCATGCTATCATCAAACGAGCCACTCTTGCTGCTTCCATTCTTCCTTGCAAGGATGTTCCTATTGTTCTGACAATAAAAAGCACAGTTATCCTTCCTTCAATGGAATTAGCTCAATTCAGTGAGAAAATATCCAAATATCTAGAATTTGAAACTCATATTAGAAAAATAATAGCTGCATTTTATATAGAGGTGCATTCAACAAAAGATTTTGCTAGCAAAAAACTAAAAAGAAGTCTTGATAATACAACCAACCCAACAAACATAGTTTTCCCCACAAATCCAGCATCATCTGCACCAATCATTGCACCACCAGATACACCAACAACCATAACAATTCCTGCCACAAATGCTTATTGGTTTCTTAGCCCATGTAGCTTATGCATGCTTCCTAGGCCTGTATTTTTCATGCCACCAATAAACCTACTCCAACATGTATTTCTCTAGATTCAGAACAAAATGGTTTTTCCCATATGAACTTGGTAAAATATTTTATCATTAGATTTAGGTGCTTATGCCCACAAATTTAGCAACTCGAATACCAAGATAGAATCAAATCAAATATAGTCTGTTAATATAATCGTTCCTATTAGGCATAACATAATACAGTGCCTAAAGTAAAGTTAGGCAGACTCAAGCCTAACTGCTTGTGCTTCAAAATTCAAATTATATATTTGTTGGCTCTTGTTGCTATATAACAACCTAGCTAAATGCCTACCTCAACATTACTATGCTCATGAAAATGCAATTTCCCCTTATCACATATAATAGTACAAGCAAAAGAAACAAGTTGGATACTATAGTATAGAACATACAGGGTGCTAAACATACCCACTACCAGTATCTGTAAGAAGAAAAACACTCAAATCTTTCTTTCTCACCAACTAATTTAAAAGTTTCAGTTTGGCTTGAGATCTTGGAACATGGTATCCCACTTGATCTATTCAACAGAAAAAGACCAATAGCCACAATCTTCATCTACATCCATCTTCTCCTCCTTGTGGAAATAGTAAACCATAGGACTAGAAAAACTAGCCTGAGCTGGAACAAGTGTGGAACTTCCATTTGTGAGAAAGAATGTCTCTTGCTTTTTAGGCCTCCCCTCCCCCCCCCCCCCCCTCTTCATCATAGTACTCTTTTTCCATCTTGTCCCTAAACCACTTCTACTAGGCACTAGCACTGACACCACAACAAGTGTTTATTCTTGTTTGTGCATCAAAAAAGTCCTAACATAGTAAACAAAGGTGTTGTTATGCCACCAATAAGGTCATGAAAGTCAACTAGAAAAATAAAATAAAATAAACAAAAGACAAGAAACTTTATAGTTCTAACAATTTATCCCAAACTACCCCACCTACTTCCTTCCTTTTATATTCCAAAACTATCACCATTTGCTTCCTTTTATGTGTGTGTGTGTGTGTTTGTGTGTGTGTGTGTGTGTGTATTATAGTAAAAAATGTTATTTATTTGTCATCCCAAGAGTGCATTGTGTGCAAATGAACTTGAGAAAATGTTGATATGTTAATTCTTATTTTGTTGAGAGGCTACAATTATATAATGTTGCGATGTGTTTCTTCAAGGTGCCCATACAACATGTTCAATGTAATTTTGTAGGCACTTTTCATTTTGTTGTTTGCATTGTGATCACGATATTCATTGTTGGAGACTGTTAGTGAGCATTATCACAAGTACAAATGTCTTTCATACTTTTGTTAGGCTCTTTTTTCTTATGAATCCTTTTTAACCTTGTTTTATGTGATTAATGACTATTGTTTTGTATATAATTAATGTTCATCATGAGTGAACCTTAGATTCCCATTTGAGATTTAATACAATAATTTTTGCCGAATATTTGCATTAATCGTTGTATTGAATCTTGAATTGTCTATTTGGACAGTTTGGGAAGAGTCATATTTTTATAGTACATTCATGCATAAAGGCTAAGTTTATTTTCTTAAATTTGATGAAATTTGGAAACAACACATTTCTCTTTGTTCTCTGAGTGCATACTTGATTGTCGTGGAATTAATCTCACCGCTTTCATGTTGTGTACTTGGAGATAAATGCGAAATGCTGCCAAAATTTTGTCAAATATAAGAAAAGAAACTTAACCTTAACGTATGAATGTACTATAAAAAATGTCTTCCTGAATGGGATAGGGCCACACCTTTAATGAAAAAGTGAGATTTTCATGCACCAAAAAACTTTGTCAGTATCATAGAGTTATTAACTTGACGGATCGAAGTTGGATGAACACAAGTCGCATAAGCCCTACGTATGAGGAAGACATGGAACAGTTCTTGGAATTTGCCTCTGAAAGAAGTTGATCGGATGAGGATGGAAAATATTTCTATCCTTGTATAAACTGTTTGAACGGGAGATGACAAGTACTCAACAACATACGAGAACATCTACTGTGTGATGGGATTAAGAAGAATTATACAACATGGATATGGCATGGTGAATTGATAGACATGCAGAGGGCCCCCCAATCTGAACCGTTTGATATAGAAATGAGAGATTGCTTAGAGGATATGATTCGTGATCTTGGATAAGAGTCTTTTCAGCAAGCACATGCCCCTATGTATATGATACATTGCAAAGTGATTCGAAGAAACCTTTGTATCTGGGGTGCAACAAGTCATTGACGCTGCTGTCATCGGTATTAAGTCAGGTTAATGTGAAAGCCAGATATGAGTGGAGTGACAAAAACTTCAGTTCACTGCTTCAGGTAGTGCGTGATATGCTTCCAGAGGAAAACAAGTTGCCAAAGAGTTACTATCAGGAAAAAAAGATATTGTGTCCTATGGGTATGGAGTACCAGAAGAAGGATGATGACGAGTGTAACAATGACGAAAACTCAGAGAAAGGCCCCCCAACAAATGTTTCTAAAATGTTAAGAAAGTTAGTAGATGGGCCTAAAACAAATGTTATAACTAGGCAATAATATGATATCAACAGGTATTCGTTCAACACAAAATCACAAGGCGACAATGTTACAATGCAAAATGGTGGGGTTAGTCTAAGGGTTGAATCTCAATACTTTGCTAGTGTAAATGATGACAATATCTGTCTAACTTCCATGCCTTAATTACTTTGGAGTCATCGAAGAAATCTGGGAGCTTAATTATGTCAAATTCATTATTTGTGTTTTCAAGTGTAAGTGGGTTGACATCAATATCGGTGTGCGAACTGATGATTTCAGATTTACGTATAATGTGATTATTTTATATTTACCTATTTTTAGTCCATTCAATTACATAACTTAATATAGTTTTTAGACATTGTTTAATTAATGTTGTTTTTTAATAGGCACATGGCTACACCACCCAACTCCCTCCTCCTCCTGAGTCAGAAACACATTCCCCATCTACCTTGAAGAGGACAAAAAAAGAAACACGGGTTAGATCATTGGCTACTAGACCAATTTGGGTAGAGAGACCACTAGTTCATGTGGATCCTGCCACAAGGAAAGCCAATGGTCCCCACAGAAAGAAGTTAAGAACATATATGGGGATTGTCGCTCGCGATAAGGTGGATGTCACGTATGATAATTGGAAACAAGTCCCTGCAACTCAAAAGGATTTGATCTGGGAGGATATTTAGGTATTTCAATTAAATGTCGCATGTTGTTGTAATTGGTCGTACTAAAATTATTAAATTGTAATTGTCATACCCTAATTTCGTCCGGGGACCATTGTTTGGTGGCATGCAACCTTCGCTTGACCGCCTCGAGGTACTTAACCCCCATCGTTAGGTAATCCGTAAAGTTCCGCAACATTCCGGAAGTAAAAAAGAAGCATTGTTGCGCAATCCGTAAAGTTTTGCAACATTCCAAAAGTCAAAAAGAGCATTGTTGCGTAATCCGTAAAGTTTCACAACATTCCGGAAAGAAAATGGATGTCGTTACGGAATCCGTAAAGTTTTGTGAGACTTTGGAAAGAAAACAGCCAAAAACACAAAAATGGGGGGTGAACTTATCAAGATAGGGGTGTAAATAGAAATTCGAGTCTAGGCCCTTCCGGAACATTTTGGAAGTTGGGTTGCTTAAGGAGGAAGTAACTGGGTGGCAAGCTCCTCCACGTTTTTGAAAAATGGTTTCCAGGGCTTCCGTGACTTCCGTAATGCTTTCGTAAAATTTCTGAAAACCTTGGGTAAGAATATTTCACTTAACATTGATGAAAGGGAAGAGAAAAGAAGATGAAAATCAAATCCGAAACACTTCCGTAAGGCTTCTGTAACTTTTCCGTAAAATACGAAAAGGGGGGTGAACTTAGTAATTCGGGTGCGCTTAAAAATCTTCTTCATTAAGTCTCTAGGCGGCAAGCACCTCTCTTTTTCCCTATAAATAGGGGAGGAGGGCTCTGTCAAAAAATACTCATCACCCCTTAGCTATGCATTTCGGCTATTTTGGGCAAAAAACACGTTTTCGTGAAGAAAAATTGAGTCGAAGTGCTTCTGTAACGCTTCCGTAAGCGATTATGTGGAAATTCTTCATTGTTCATCACCATTCTTTATTCGTTCTTCAGTCTTCAACCGGTAAGTTCCCGAAATCGAATCTTTCAATTCATTCTATGCACCCTTAATGGTCCCTACTTGTTTTGTGTACTTTCACTTTAATTTCGCTTACTTTCTGTTTTCTTTTCTTCCGTTTTTAACGTGCTTTAACCGTTTATTTAAGTCGTTTTCTCACCTAATAAATGATAAAATGAATTTCAACCGATCATTTGCGTTGTAATCTCGTTTAATCACTGTTAAAACAAAATCTAACCGATCATTCACACTGTAATCTCGGTTAAACCAAAAAAGGCAAAATAATAATAAAATAATCAAAATATCTTTGAATAAAATAATCAAAAAAATCAATCGGACGTTTTTCTTTGGAAGTTTCCTTGGATCAATTGACTAATAACCAAAGTGAAACTAAGGCTAAAATCAACTCAGAAATCAAGCTTTGTCCGCAAAAAATCACTAAAAACCGTTTTAAGGTCCAATGCCCTAAACGATCCTCTTTGCTTTTAACTGTTAACATGGACCGTTCAAAAGCATAAAATCAACATGTAACTTTACCGCTTTTGCGAGAAGTACGTAGGTCTGATTTCCTCTTCGATGGAGGATACGTAGGAGCAAAAGTCCCGCTTTTGTCGACCTCGTGAGATGGTTAGAGGTCCAACGCCTTAGCTTTCTCACTAAGTAAAATGGATCATTTTAAGGTCCAACGCCTTAAATGACCCCCTTCCAAGTAAAAAGAATCACTTGATTCACCCCTTTTGAAAGAACTGCGTAGGTCTGATTTCCTTATCACAATTGAGGAATACGTAGGAGCAAGGGAAACACCCTTGTCGACCACAAAAAGATAAAAAATAAAAAAGGCATAAAAAGACATAAAAACGTAAAAAGGGAAAATAAAACAATTTGAAGACATCTTTGCACACTCGATTAAAGGCTGTCGTCCTTTGTGACGGATGCGTGGGGTGCTAATACCTTCCCCATGCGTAAATACAACTCCCGAACATTTCACACTTAAAGTTCATAGACCACACCTTTCCAGTTTTTCCAACGTTTTCCTCGAATAAACGTTGGTGGCGACTCCGCGCATCTTCCTCCCATGGAAGACGCACCCGTGAGCCCTCGTGTCGCCCTCCCGTCGAAGGGTAGGTTGCGACAGTAATTTACTAACTACAAAATGCATTTTTTGTTTCTCGGGATGAATTTGATATTCTTGAAGCATTCGATTTTAGGATGAAGAAGAAAATACTTCAGACTGTAGGTGAGCGGTGTAAACAGTTTAAGTTAGATTTGACGTTGAAATGGGCACTTACAGATGACAAAGAGGGCGATGATGATACAGTATGTGAAAAGTACGACATTAGGAATGAGAAGTGGAACCAGTTTTGTCAGAGCCGTAAAGACCCTTCGTGGGAGGTAACTTTGTCATATTCTTTGTTTTAAACTTTATATTTACATATTATTGTCAAACGTAATAAGTTAGGCTAATGTGTAATTTTTGCAAGATGTTCGAAAGAAGGCGCAAGCCATTCAGAAATAAAACATTGTTCCTCACGTGTTGTCTCGTGGGGGTTATGAATATCTAGAAAAAAAAAAGTTGATGAAGGACAAGAAGAAGAAATGATTGGAGGAAGCAGCCCAATTTGGGAGCACTGACACCACCATTGATCCTCCATTTCCCATTAGATGACACATGCAATGGAAGATGGCCTGCACAAATAAAACTAGTCAAATGACGTTCGAGGCAGTAAAAGAAATTGCAGATAGGATTGTAAGTCACTTTCATTTGCCAGTGGTTATTTTTTATAATAATTGGTGGATGAGTAAACCAATTTTGTTTTGTCTGTTAACTATGGGATTCCTTGGAGGAGTAGGCCTCACAGGGAAGCTTTGTCGTTCATGGTTGCCAGGATGTACTGACTTCTACCATTGGGCGACCAGAACACCTTGGTTGTATTCGTGCTGCTGGAGTCGGTATCATGATCAAACAATACTTTGAACCAGTTCCAAGGACCTCCTACACGTCTTCATCCATGACTCCCGAAGACCTGGAGCAACTGACACAAGAAATCAGGGACCAGTTGGAGGAGTCGATCATAGAAAAAGTGACTCGACAACTAATGTTGTCTTTCAACCAGATGCAGTCATAGATGCAATCACAAGGACTCGCACTGCCTCTTGAGCCCGAGGTTGGTTCTTCTACTGCTCGTGTCAGCACAAAGGAAGTTACATTGATCCCTCGGGGCAGGACCCAGACATGGGTGAGTCAGAGAAATGTGGATTGTACGTCGATGAAAATCCTTCCTACCTGGTTGCCCTTGGAAGACTTTATGAAGGGTCGAACATCATTCAAAACATCCCTTTGGGCAATGATCAAGTTAAGGTCGGTATTGAGGAAGTTCAAGATGCTGATGCTCGCAATCTTGTACCCACTGAAGAGGTTTAGTTAGTGGGGTAGACATTTAACACCTTCCTTGCTTGGTCGACATATCTTGTAAAGCATTTGTCAGAACAAGTATTTCATTTTGTTGTTTTTAAGATTTATTAAAAAAAGGATTTGTTACAATTAAAGTGTTCACTATCATTCACTTATGTTTATTAACTGTGTAGGATAAACAGAGAGCTGAGGAATCATAAACTTATATTAAGAACTAGATGCAGAATTCAAAGAGAGATGTGTACCTAAGAGCTTACTTGAATGAGTAAGTTAAACTGAACATTTAAATAATATATGCACTATAATAACTTAATGTTCTCCAGTGCAGTGCACATTGACAAATGGGCGTTATATGTCCTAAGGACAATGTTGTCATCTGGTTTTGTTCCTTGCACAATAGGTCTGAAGACTACTTTAAAGGAATTATTAAGAGGTCATTTGTATATTGTAATACATTTACATTATCATTAGTCATGAACATCAATATTTTAATTGTATAATACGCATGCATGTTTCTATTAAACAACATTTTGAAAGGATTCGACGATAGTTAACAAAGTAAATTCAAGCCTGCTGCTAGATGGATTGTAGTTAAAGTAAGTGATTTAAACAATGTTTTTTGCCTTAAAAATTAAATTTTATTACTTTGTACACTAATTTTCGGTTAACTTTGAATATCTAAATATCTTATTCAATTTAGTCAAATAAGCAAAAAGGAAGCACTAAGTGTGGGTACTAGGTAATGCATTGGATGTCAACGATAGTCTTAGGAAGTTTCAAGGAGAATTGGGAAATGGTAATTGTTTACTTCAAAAGTAATTCAATTTGTTATATTTTTATTATTTATACATATTAAATTCTACTTTATTATATCATGCAGTATTTTAATGATCCAAGACCATTGAAACCGGAGAGAATGAAGACACTCATGTTTAGTGGGCAAGATATTATCAAAAAGTTAAAAATGAAACACAAGATGTTTATGTAATTTTAGAATTGTAGAGTTTTCTTAATTTAGATTTGTTACAATTCATTTTATGTTTTGAATTTAATTACTTTAAATATTATTTTTAATTCTTAGTAAATATTCAACTTTTATGGACTTTTTGCTAAAAAACTGTTTGAAAACTATCTGGATTGGTTCTAATTTTCAATTTGCAGGTTAATTTGTGATAATTAAAAAAATAGACAGCATATTTAAAAAATCCAAAAAATAACATCGGTTATCATAAAAACCGATATTGGGGAGTACAAAACAACATCGGTTTTTTCAAAAAACCGATTTTGTGGATCAAACTTAACATCGATTTTTAGTAAAACCGATGTTTTTTGTACATATTTTACATTTTTTTGTTATTTGGGTAAATAGTCACTTTTGTCCCTGAATGTGTAATTCGTTGACAAATGTATCCTGAGTGAATTCTTGAGTGAATTCTTTTCATAAATTATGCATTGTAGTTTTGGATCTTGAGTAGGTTTCTCTAGGTGTTGTGCATATAGAAGGTTTCATATGCACGTGAGATTGTATGTAAAACTCAAAATTGTTAATGGATAGATGAAATTAGCTAAGGTTGTTTTCAATCAAACAAGATGTAGATTTCATTTGAAATTGAACCAATATAAATCTCTTGAGTAATTTTCTCTAACCCTCAACTCTTTACCTTCTTGTACATGGTTCTTTGAGTTCAAAACTATGATTTGTTTTTAATCATTAAATTGACCTAAAAAAATAAACCTAAGAACATAAGGTAATTTGACATAGCAACTCAACTAAATCAATGAAAGATCAAGGATAAAAGGGGATCTTGCAAAAAGTATAAATATTTTTGGCTTAATTAAGTTTTTCATACCTAGAATATAGTCATTTTTCAAAAAACTATCTAACATTCATTTTTCCCCCCAGATACCTGGAAAATTTTTACGTTTCATTTTAGTACCAGCCGTTAGGCTGCATCCGTTAAGTAATGACATGGCAGATAGAGTGTCATGTCATCATGCCTAGTCACTAACCATGTAAGCTCAGGCCTCTCCACATCATCAGGCCCAAACCCTTGTTCGCTAGGGCCATACCATCCTGGTCCACTCCCGCTCCGAGCACTCCCTTGCGACCCAACAACTCGGCCTCCCCTTCTTCCTAAACCCCCCATGACCTCTACGAGGAACACCCCGAAGTGATTCTCTTATGCCCCTCTATCATCTCCACCCAACGCGTGCTCCTCACTCTCCCCCTCCAGCGCTTAAAATGCAGTACACTCTTTGTCGAGGTGCTTCCCATCAAAGAATTCCCCAAAAACCTCCTTCTCCACGCGCTCCCATCCGATTTCGATGTTCATTGAACTCACCCCATGTTCAGCCCACAGAGCACCCCCTACGCATGGACTAGCCTCTCATTTGTCTATGATTCTCTTCTGCCCTTTGCATTATGTTATGTGTATGCTTGTGCGCATGTGCAAACTCATTTATTTTGTGTTTGTGTTGTAACTTGTAAAATGAGTTGTTTGGGTATATTGAAGTTGATTTCTGTTGTTTGCATTATATGTGGTATGTATAGGATAATGCAACTGCTTTAAAGATGCAGCTTGATCAGAAAAAGAATGTTGTTGATGATCTTATGTCCAAAACACAGATTAGTTGCATCTTTTTTGTTAACTTTTGCACTGGTGGCCATTCCATAACTTTCCAGACATAATACCAAAACTCGGTTATTGACCACTTACTATCTTTTATTAGTTTAATTTATTTTCAATTCAAATTGAATGAGAAGGAGGAAAATGTAGAAATGTGAGGTAGTTAGAAAGCTTGAATGGGAGAGAGTAAAAAAAATAAGAAAAGAAATAGGGAAGTGGAGTGAATTAAGGGAAAGAATTGAAATCAATAGTGGTAAGAGCATGTTGTCATTTGATGAACTTCAATCAATTTACAATTTACAATTATATTATTTACATGTAAATAAATTTTAAATTTTGAATGGTGGAAGTGAAAGAGATGTGGTTCCTAAAGTAGTAAACCATTTTATTTTTTTTATTCATCTAATAAGCTCTATATTGTAGTATAGGCATGTGATTTTTTTTTTATCTTGGTTCATGAAAATTTTCTGGCTGTTTAAGCTACTACTGTTTTGACACTACTGCAAAAATACTATTTAATGACGGTTAAATAGGGCTTTCAATGATGGTTTTAGACCGTCGTCGTAGTCAACATCATTGAAAGTAAAACATCATTAACGACGGTTTTGAAAAACACCATCGTTAAAAATGCAAGTTTTTTAAGACGGTTCATATACAGCAACTGTCTTAAAAACCGTCTTAGAAAACCTGTTTTCTAAGACGGTTGTTATATAAGAACCATCTTAGAAGACAGACTTTGTAAGACGATTCTTATAAGTACCGTCTTAGAAAATGTACCTTCTAAGATGGTTTTTATGTAATAACCATCTTAGAAGGTCACTTTCAAAAGCATACCTCAAGGTTCTACTTTAACCAAGACCAAGCCACAAACATGATCTTAATTACCTCAAGTAATATTATCTTGGCAAATGAAAATCATAATATAATATCTCAAAAATGACAACAATAAATTATAAATAAAAGCAATGCATGGTACAGTGTACAAATTATAATATAAAGACTAAGGAACTAATTAATAAATAATTAGAATAAAACTAGTATACGAATACTCTTAGAATTTTTCTACTACTATACACTATCAACTAAATAATCATGTGCAGTTCAAATAATTAGAATACACATAAATGAGCAGTTCAAATCATCATGTGTTGTGGACTCATATACGTTCCTTCTACTGCTATGCACTATCAACTAAAAGATAGAGAAATTGAAAAAGAATGAAAAAGACACTAAAATAATACCCATGACAAAAAGTATCTCATAGACCTTTTCATTTGTTATTATGCAACTAGCAGATACTACTATATCATCTGTTGGCTCATCAAATCAAATCAAAATTGATATATATATTTTTAACATTATGTGAATAATAATAACAATAATACAGGTAAAATAGGTTCAGTTATTTTCTGGCCAACATTTTTCATATCTGACGTAGCCCATTTGGTTTGTTTAGCCAAAACAACATTTTATTTTAATTTTAACAATAACTAATAACTAAAATAATATATTATTTTATTAGATAATTTTATGAAACATAAGGTTATATCTAGATGTCAAATAAACAAGAGTTCTCTGCCTCATATCTTCGATTATGATTTGGGTCAAAACAAACGACTATGCAATCAAAGTTCTATCTAGATCAAGGTTGTCAAAATATTAAGTGGCCTTCTAATCTTTAATTAACTTGTGTCATATTAATGTGTTCTCGTTATACATTATTTTTTAAATCTATTAATTGGTATTTTTTGTATCACTATATAATTAATGTGAAGTATGCACTAAGTTTGTTGATGATTAATTGTATTTTAATCCAATAACATTATTTAATTTGTTTAAAGTAAATAATTTTTAGCTATAATTGTCCTACAAATTCATCAAGAAGCCAAATGTATAGGTTAGACAAGAAGTTGAATCTACAAAAAAATTAGTTTTCAATAATTGCTTAGTCACAAGCTGAAACAATTAATGGAGGAAAGAAGACATTGGTGATTCTGACAAACAACTCATGCGAATAGGCAAGACTAACCGGAAGAATAATAAGCAATATTAGTTAAAGAAAAGAAATTCATCAAGTCATGTACAATATTAATAAAATGTCAATAAATTATAAATAAATATTACTAATATATTTTTCTCATTTTATTAAATATTATATATAATCTATGTTGTTAAAGTCTAAAAATATCATAGAAAGATTTTAGTAATATGACATATACAAAACATCTAATAAAATGTTTAAAAAAGATATTAATAACATATATTTATAATTGGATGATATTTTTTAAATGTTACTAAAGATTTTTAACAATATTTTTATTAAGTGTTTGACAAAAAAAATAGTTCACGTGTAATAATATAATTTAGTTGCAAAAAAAGTGTATATTAAAACTATTGCATGGCATCTTTTGATTACTAACCTGTTGCGTAATTCAACGTAATAGTTGTGCAAACCTCAGTAGCACTCAAGTTCATCTTAGTTGTGCAGACTTGATCAAACCATCAAGAGGTAAGCTAGCAAATGAAAATAAACTACAAATTTTATATGTAGCTGGCACTATCAAACATTATCGGGCACTTATTTTGAGCATGAAGTAACACTTTCAGAGTTCTACCCTGTTTTGAAAAAGAATTAATATTCTTATGTATTTTTTATTTTTACTAGGTAACTCTAATAGATCAATTTTGTGCTTAATTAACTAAAAGCTAGTTTATTTCAACATACTAAAAGTAAGTAGTTGCATTCAACTCATAAATGGTTAGTGAGAATACACTTCTAAAAACTCTTTAAAACTAGTAATTTATAATTGATTTTACTAACTATGAGCAATGGTTAAATTAATATAATCTTTTTATTAAAAATTATAAAATATAATATATTAATAACATTAGAAATATTTCGAACATAACTTTGGGGAATAACATGGCCAGCTGCTGCAATTGGGGAACAATCTAATATAGCATTGCCCTGTGGCATGAGTCTATATGCAAGAGAAGTCCTACAGTTACGAAGCTCAAGAAAGTACCTAAATAAGTTCCTTGGAAATCTTATCAGTCATCACAGATACAAGACTTTTGTTAAAAAAATTATTTGGTACCTTCCTCCACCATTAGGACTCAAAAAATAATCAGGAGAAGCTATATATGATGCAGTAGGACATAGGCCAACAGTAGCATGGATAAGTGCCTTGCCTATTAAAAGTAAAAGATCTCCAGGCACAGACCCACCGTCTGCCAGATACCAGCGACCACTTGATGCAATCTTACCCTCCAAGGGAATTGCAAGAGAAGGCCCTAAGGTACTCATGAGCCTTAGGGTAGATTTTGGGCCCATGTGATAAGTATGAGCCCACTTATCTTTGTACATATTAGATTAGGATTTCATTATTTTTGGGGCTTCAATGACTTAACAAACTTTTACAAAAGGTTTGTCCCATATTTTTCTATACTTGTAGCACCACTCATTGAGTTGGTGATGGACTATGTTCTCTCATGGGAAGATGGTCAGGAAAGGGGTTTTCAGTCCTTACCCAACTCTAACATACCCAACATCACTAATACATATGTTTTTATTCTTTTTACAGGTGTTGAGGAAAGAATCCCTAAATTTCAAGAACCTATGGATTTGAGGTCAAATCCTTTTCAAGAGGGAGGAAATGATGCAATCCTACCCCCCAAGGGCATTGGATAGAAGACTCCAAGAAGATTGGGCCAGAGATGTAAGAGAAGGCCCTAAGGTTCTCATGAGCCTTAGGATAGATTTTGGGTCCATGGGCTAAGTATGAGCCCACTTATCTTTGTACATATTAGATTAGGATTTCATTATTTTTGGACCTTGTATTTAGGGTTCCATAATGTAGGTAGGGTACCCTAGAAATGTAAGATTTTTCAGCCCTTGTATTTTAGGGCACCTAGACTAGTTTTTGTATAAGGGGTAGTTTTGTAATTTCACATGCATTAAGTGAATATTTGATGTGTGTGTTGAGAAATAAATTTAATTGAATTGGGAGAAGCCCAATCCAATTAAATTTTAGAGGGGGAGGTAAGCATTTGCTTGCTACACCCCATTGCCACATCATATAGTCACACTTTGTGCATGTCCTTCATGCTTTACATGCCTCGTGACACCTAAGCACACTTAGTGGAGAATCTTGGATTTGATCTTGGATTAGTGGGCTGAACCATAGCTTAAATTCAGTAATCATAATTAGTGAAATTTTGGCTCCAAAATTTGGCTCCACAAATTCAATTTCAAATTCAAGTGAAATTTGAATAGAAATTCAAATTTCCCTCCAATTTTGTGTGACACTTAGGCTATAAATAGAGGTCACGTGTGTGTATTTTTTTAACTTTGATCATTTGAAAATTAAACTTCAGATTTCAAAGATCTTTTAGAGCACAAAATTTTGTGCTCTTCTCTTCCTCTCCCTTCATTCATTTCCTTTTTCCTCCAAGCTCTTATCCATGGCCTCCTATGGTGGTGAGCTTCTTCTAGATTCATCTTCTCCTTGAAGTGACATCTCCTCTTTCTCTTCCTTCTCCATTCTGCTGCCATCAATCTTCCAAGAAGCAAAGGAATTCATTGATGAAGAAGATCCTAGGCCTACAAGCTCCAATGGAGCTACATCACCACTGGGGTCACATACCTAGAGAAGAAAATATATTATTCATAAAGGTTGAAAGATAAATCAACTCAAAAGTCACCAAGCTTTAAAATCAAGAAAATATAAAATAAAATATATTTAATGTTTTGAAAATATAAAAATGTTAAATATTCTTTTTACAAAATAAATAAGAGGATTTAAAAAGGAAAAAATTATAGAAGAATTTAAAATTATTCTTCACATACATAATATATGACTTGGTAACCATTATACGTACTATTTTCCACCAAGACTAATTTTCTTATGTCAAACACCTTGAACTTGTAAGTTCAAGTTTTTTGTGTCCGCGTGTGGGAAAGGATAAAATGTAAAATTAAGTTATCAACTTATATTGCCAACTTAATGACGCAAAATCAAGAAAACATATATATTTAGTATGTTAAGGAGAGGGAATTATAAGGTAGATTGGATGATTAAGGACAAAGAAAAAAAATTATGGATTTGATTTTTTTACTAACAAAATTAATATTCTAACAATTAATATTTATCAATAAAAAATTAAGTTAACTAACGTTATATCTTACAAAATTCTAATTCTCAAAATAAAAAGTGATTATATTTATGTATATTAATTAGTTGCATAAATACTACTGTGATTTAAAAAATAATAATCAATCCAGTAAGGTACCTATATGTATGTATATTAATTAGTTGCATAATACATATCACTTATATTGATTTATTTATGCTTTTATGAGAATTCTTTTTCTATATTTCTGACTTGGTTAACTAAAGAACTTAAAATTAAAATAATAAAGAGTTTCTATGCCTCAAGGGTTCTCATAATTTTTGGTTAAGAAGATATTTTGTTTTCAGAAGAAAAAAAAATACAAGTCTAATATCACTAGGACTAAGTAATTTGATTTAAATTTTAAATACATATATATTGTATCAAAATCAAAAGGCATGCCATTTATATACAACATTGTGGTATCTTGTTCTAAAGATAATTAAATGTCATTTTTCAACATTAATGAATAATGACTTAGGAATTTCTGGCTCTAAAAGATTGAAGTGTGCATGTTTTCATGCCTCACTCCTTGCCTCAATTTTCACCAATATGCGAGCTTTATGTCACCTAACTTTTAGTAAAAACACACCTCACAAATATATTAACATAATGAGCTTGAAGGTAATAAACACAGTTACTACTGGAAAAAAGAAGTCATTGATATACCTGCAAACCAAAGAGGTACCACCACGACCCAACAACATGGCCAGATAGCATAAAGGTAAAAAGGTTTATAAAGAAACTTGCCCATGGTGACTCAAATATAGATCCTGTTGGAGAAATTAGCATAGGAAGAAACCAACACAATCTGGGAATATTCTGACCAAGGATCACGATACGCAAAATATTCTTCGAATAGTTTGCTCTTCATGACCCCAAGTGTTTTGGTAGGACAAACAATATGAATATCTGCAAATTTTCACAGAATTATACCATGACAAGGAGTTTGACATGTATATACACCCAAAATTGCTTCTATGTTCATAACCTTTCCTTCCTCTGATTCCATCTATTCATTCTTAGGTACATGTTCATGGACATAAATAAATATAGTTTTATTATCTTTTTAGTTCCTAAACTTTTTAGGATTTTGTTTTTAGACTTTTTTTACTGTCAATGTCTTTTAACTTTCTTTTAGTTCTTACTTTTAGTCTTTTAAATTTTTTTCATCCTTACTTTTAAAAAAGTTCAGGTACTAAAAAATGTTCAAGGATGAAAAACAGAAATCCTAAGAAGTTTTGGGACTAAAAGGATAGTAAACCCAATAAATATTATTCCTCAAGTTGTCCACACCAATGAGAACAATAAATACATAACATTTGAATTTCAAACATGATGATGTAGAACTAGAATCAGCTTAGGAAGAAATTAAGAGAACATTATTGGATCAAGTGGCCTCGGAATAATTAAGAAGAGGAGGTTGAATTAATTATTAATGTGTCTTGACTAATTAAAATCTATCCTTCTTAATGTTATTAGATTTAATTAGGCTTTTACTACAAAGTTAAGAAAGAAAAGAACAGAAATAGAAACTTAACCAAAAGTAAAAGCGATAATTAAAGTGCACAGCGGAAATTAAAGAGTGTAGGGAAGAAGAAGACAAACACAAGAATTTTATACTTGTTTGGCAACAACCCGTGCCTACATCCAGTCCCCAAGCAACCTGCAGCCCTTGAGATTTCTTTCAACCTTGTAAAAACCTTTACAAGCAAAGATCCACAAGGGATGTACCCTCCCTTGTTCTCTTTGAACAACCAAGTGGATGTACCCTCCACTTAAACTGATCCACAAGAGATGTACCCTCTCTTGTTCTCAGTTACAACTACCCAAGTAGATGTATCCTCTACTTGTACCACAAAGGATGTACCCTCCAATGTGTTAAGACAAAGTTCTCAGGCGGTTAGTCCTTTGAATCTTTGTAAAGGGAAACAAAAGATATCTCAGGCGGTTAGTCCTTTGAAATCTTTTGTTTAAGGGAAAAGGAAGAATCAAAAGAATTCTCAGACTGTGTCCTTTTGAATTCTTTGAAAAGGGAGAAGGGAGACACAAAAGAATTCAAGCGGTTAGTCCTTTGTTCTTTTGGAAAAGGGAGAAGAGAGACACAAAAAGAATTCAAGCGATTAGTCCTTGTTGAATTCTTTTTGGAAAAGGGAGAAGAGAATGAAAAGATATAGCACACTTTTGTTTTTTGCAGAAGAACAAGGTTTGGAAAATAGAAAACTTTGAAAGCTTTTTGGCAAAGGAAGAAGAAGAAAGATGAGAAGCAAAGGTTTCAAGATTTCTCAAAAGTTGTTCAAAGAAGTTCAAAAGTTGTAAAAAAAAATGCAAGTCAAGGTCTTGCTTTTATAGACTCTTCATGTCTGGTCAAGAAAACCATTGGAAGAGTTATAACCTTGAGAAAAACCTGAAAACCATTGGAAGAGTTACATCTCTTGACTTTTTATTCAAAACTTGTCACTAGTAATCGATTACACAAAGCATTTTATGAAAAGATATGACTCTTCACAATTGAATTTGAATTTTAACGTTCAGATACACTGGTAATCGATTACCTATATATTGTAATCGATTACACCATTTAAAAATCAATTGGAACATTGCAAATTCAGTTAAAAGCATTTGAAATCAAACTTTGCCACTGGTAATCGATTACAGGAAACTAGTAATCGATTACCAGAGAGTAAAAACTCTGGTAACTTAGAAAATTTTGAGAAAAACTTTTCTTGTAAAACAAAATTGTGCTATGTTTGGTTTTTGAAAAATTCTTTTCA
The DNA here is from genome assembly GCF_004193775.1 of Glycine soja. NCBI lineage: Eukaryota > Viridiplantae > Streptophyta > Magnoliopsida > Fabales > Fabaceae > Glycine > Glycine soja. The sequence goes on along the minus strand of NC_041021.1, from coordinate 7,767,883 downwards.
ATACTTCCCTTGTGAAATCATCTTCTCTTGAATCTTGATTCTTCTTGATGTCATTTCTTGAATCTTGAAATTAATCTTGATCTTAAACTTGTTGACTCAATCTTGAAATCATTCTCTTAGGCTTTTTGTCATCATCAAAACTTCTTGAATCAACTTGATTCATCATCATGAAACTTGCTTCTACAAACATCACATTTATAGACAAATCAAACACCCAAATAATCTGAAGTTCTTTAAAAAGAAAATTAGAATATCCTAAATAAAACAAGAAAAGGGAAAGGATTAAATTTAACTAGGCAAGAAGATTATGTGGGGAGAAAAATTCATCTAGTATAAGACATTAAATGTATAAGTCAAAGCCATCAATCTCCTTGGTATGGCTCACTTTACTGGTAAGGATCTTCATGTTAGCCTTACATATATCTATATAAGAGAACTGAAAATTTAATGACGACAAACACATTGCATCTTAGATTTAGTGACCATAAACAAAATCAGATAATTTTTGTTACTTCGTATTATAGACTATATGCTTGTACACAAAAAATAAAATAAATCACATTAGATGATAAGATGTACGAGATACTAAAGTTATAATAAGTAAGAGAGATGAGGAGAGATATACATGAGGAAGTGGAAGTATAACAAATAAGTTAATAATAAAAGATGTTCGAAGGTAGTGAAGAACTATTTTCTTAGGATGGTCAACTAACTCCTCGGCACCAACCACCCTAGACTCAGGAGCCACATAAGCCAACCTAAACGGCAGAGAATCAATTTGAAAGAATTAGTTGTGCTCTGCTGCATCAGAGTACCAACCTACCCTTTTGAACAAATAAAAATATATTTAAGATTCAAGACCCTCAGTTTGTCACTCTTCTTTTAGTACAAACATAACAAGCACACTACAATCTCAACCTCCACAGTTATTCACTAATCATAGTTGTCACTGTTACACAAAGCTCAAAGGAAAAAAAAATTGGTACAAAATGGAAGCCAAATTTTAAATTCAATAGAAATTTTTTATTATAACAGACAGATTTCAAGTTCAATGCAAAAAGAAAACAAAAAACATGAGGTTGTTTTAAGGAACAATCAGCAGATTATGTTATATCCTCTTACAAACAAAGAATGTGAAAACTTGAAAATTTATAGAAAAAAAAGCTTAAATATATGTCTCAAAGTAACAATATAGTACCTCCAGGTTAATATATAGTTAATTTATTAAAACTTAAAAGAACTAAACAACCACATGAAAAAATAGATAAAATTGAAAAAATGGTTGCACGCAAACTGCTTGAGTGAAGCCACAAAACACGTATCAAAGTCCCCAAATTAACACAAACTGCTTGGTCAGATGACCCAAATCCAAGCTATAATAGACCCAGCAGCTAGACCAAAAACTAAGAATAATACACTCATAATCCCTGTAGTTTCTGCATGCTGCAATTTTACAATTTTAGGAATTAGAATAATCAATACACTGGTTAGGTAGCCATTAGTAAGCCCTAACAGGCAAGTGACTATCGTCACTGGAGTATCAAAATGCTTAAGAATATTCACCCTCATAAGATTAAAAAAAATGCTCAAGAAACCAAGATTCCCATGATTATACTATAACATGATTTAAAAATTATTCAAGTTTGTAGGAATACAATTCTTTGGTGAACCCAAAACAACCTCTGGCCAAAAACCAAGTAAACTGAAATCATTTAAAGGGTTGACCTTTCCCAAAAGACGTTCTTCCATAGGCACAAACTTAGGGATCAAATGCTTAAACATCTGAGATCCCCGAGTTTAGGAAACGTATCAGTAATAAATATGACATCCCCACTCTCAATCTCTCATACCATAATGCAAACAATGCATCTATTAAACTAAACTAACTAAACCCACCAAAAGTGTTAAATAGAAAAAAAATAGAAGCAGTAATAGTAACTAGTAATTAAGAAGATAAATACCAGAGCCAGTAGTGCCAGCGATGATAGCTTGCATATACCTCTCTGGCAACTCGCCGGCACAAACCACAATGGAGCCCTACACCAACGCATCGGCCATGGTGGAAAGTCCAACGGTACCTTCGGCACTCTGATCGAGGAAATTAGTTGTACCTTCGGCACCTCTGCGGGGGAGGGTTGCGGCTTCGAGAGGAAGAGGAAGAAGAGGAGGAAGAGGATTTGGAGCGCGAGGGAGAACAAGACCAAGAAAGGGAGCGCGAGCGAGAGGAGGAGCCAAAAATGGAACTGGAGGGAGAGCGACGACCTCGCCCAGGTTTCGCCATTGTTGTAGCAGAGAGGAAGGAATGAAATGAAACCCTCAATAAACCAAGCTAAGGAGTGAATGAGAAGTCATAGTTGTCAGCTTAAAAAATGAAAAATAATGGAATTAAAATATGATGAATTCAAAGATGGTGCTAGTTAAAACCGTAGTAGTCAGGTTACAAACAAAGATAGTTTTTATAAAACTGCCTTCGTAACATTCAAATTAAAGGAGGTTTTATAAAAATTGCCGTTAACACCTTCAAAAAGTTGGTTTAAATTGCAAAAATGTCACCGCATGTTTTACTACATCGATTTTCCAATAACTGATGTAGATTTGACGATGATGAATGATCAAATTGTAGTAGTGTGAACAAAGCAAATAAGTAGATGTTTGTCAAGCTTGCATTGCACTGTGTTGCTATTGCTAAATTCTTTTAAAATTGACTATTTATTAGCACTATTTGGGAATCATGTTGGAGTAATGAATGTAACTATTGTTTTTTCTCAACAGCTTTTGGAGAGCAAGATACAGGAGGCAAAGTCAAATAAAGATACCCTCAGAGCAAGAGCTCAGTCTGCAAAGTTTGTCTTAAGCTCACCTTTGATTCTTTGAAAGACATGTATTGGTCTCTCACCTTTGTTCTTTTACATAGCTAATTCTTTTTCTTCTCTTCAGGACTTCAACCATAGTTAGTGAGATGGTGGGCAATATCAACACAAGCAATGCCCTTGCAGCTTTTGATAAGATGGAGAAAAAGGGTTAGTTTTTTCCTTTTTTAATATCTATAGACTATAGTTACACCCTTTTGAATGTTCCATATGGAAGAAATGGTTTCCATTCATGTATCAACAGTTGATGACTTGGCGTGCATATATAGTTCTTATACAATTTACTTCAAGCAAGCCTTAGAAATTTATTTGATTTTATTTTTACAGTATTAATTTTAGTTGTTAGGAAAACATTCTCTAAATACTTGTGGAAAAACTATTCAAACATAAAGAGACACGATGTTATAAAAAAAATAATCTCCATAATTTTATGATTTCCTTCACTTATATGATTATTTGATTTATTGTCATATTAACTATGTTGTGTTGGTTGACAATGGCAATGGAAAACAACTGGATGCAATATATCTTGGTATGATTTGAGAGTATTAATTAATTAGCTTGCATAACAAAAAACCTTCACTACTTGTTCCCCTTAATTTGGCAGATGGGGGATGGTTTAATGATTGCAATAAACTTGGGTTTGTTAGGGGCATATGATGATGAAGAAACCGCAGCACGTGCCTATGACTTGGCGGCATTAAAGTACTGGGGCCAAGATACCATTCTCAATTTTCTAATAATTTCTCTCATCTTCAATTCATTTTTCTTTTTGTTAAAATGTGTTTATTCATAAATCAGATTTGATCCATCACTTCATTATATATATGTTTTTGGTTCTAGTTATCAAATTATGAGGAGAAGCTCAAGGAGATGGAAGGCCCGTCAAAAGAAGAATACATTGGATCCTTGAGAAGGTTTATTTTTAGTTATTAAATACATTAATTTTCATACATAATGCATATATATGGAGCTATTAAATCCGTTTCTTATGATATTCAATTTTCATGGATAAATCTTCTTTATTATGCAGAAAAAACAGAAAGTGGGTTCTCTCAAGGAGTTTCAAAATAGAGGCCTAGCAAGGTACTTGAACCTTGCTCTGTTAACTGCAAAATGGTTATGCAATTTTCCTTTTTTTATGTATAGGCTTTTGTAACATGTCAATTTCTTTTACGGTGGATCATGGTCAACAAAATAAATCATTGATATCTTTGTTGAATTCAAAAAGTGGGGCATGCACGAATATATGTACCAAATGTTTTTAAGAACATAAAATTGTGGTAACTAAGTTAGTTTAAATAATATAAAATATTTTATTGATCTTTTGGCTTACAATAAATGAAATTTTAGGTTGCAGTTTGTCAGCATAATCCAATATTCTGCGAAGCAATAATGAAAAAAATTGAAAATGTATCCGATTTTGGATGAATTAGGATAGAGAGAAGAGAAATAGAAATAAAATAAAAGGAGTAAAAAATAATAAATATAATAAACAATGTGATAAAAAAAAAAGAAAAAAGAAAAATGAAAATAAAATAAATGTATATATTTATATCTTTCTGAATGATACAAAAATGTATATTAATAATTATTTAGCAATATTTTTGGGAAAGAACTTTAGTCAGCCCTTACCTATGTTGGTTCTTTCAAGCCCATGAAAATTGAAATACATAAGTTCGGTCATTAATGATGCACATTGATTGAAGTTGCACATATTCTAAAAAGTTATGATGAAATTTGAGGCATCTATAAACAATCAAGTAGTATAACATAATACTTAGTACCTGTGAAATTACAATCACATATAATCAAACTAATTAGTGGATGAAATTTTTAAATCGAATCTTAGCATTTTTCTACATATACAAGTTACTCAACGTCTCTAACTTTACCGTTCATTCGCATAGAAATTTGTTTTTCCTCTCCATATATTTCTGTGTAAATAGTTTGTAGATGGGTAGAAAATGCTCTAAACTTTAGTTTTAAATGTTTGGACACCACCATAATGAAAGATGGGAAACTCGAATTAAAATTAAAATTAAGTTATATATAAGTTAAAATCAAAGTTTAACTCTTTTAATACATTACTATCTTTTTTGTTGTTTCCCTACTGATTTAATATATTGCTACTAGGATGAAAATGAATATATATATTTTCTTTCAGAATATTGGATATGCATATTGAGTCCAATGATATCAATATTGTAAATATTCGTGAATTTTAATTATTAATTATGAACATATTTTTATTTTTGAGCATTTATGTGTGCTATAAAATATTCATATTATATCTATAATGTTTGATCTTGTTAAAGCACTTTTGAGGTTAGTCATTTCATGTGGTAAAAAATAAAAATAAAATACAAATAAATAAAATCTACATGTGACTTTCTAAGACGGTTCCTAGTAGAATCATCTTAGAAAAATATTTTTCTAAGACGGTTCTAAGTTAAGAACTGTCTTAAAAGGATCTTAACTTAGAACCATCTTAGAAAGATATCATTATAAGACGGTTCTTAGCTTAGAACCATAGAACCGTCTTAGAAGGATAAAAGGTATTCTTCTAAGACGGTTCTAAATTAAGAACTGTCTTAGACGGATATCTTTTTTTAAGACGGTTATTTATGGAATAGTCATTGAAAGTCTAAACTTTCAACGGCGTTGGCTTCAGAGACAGTTCAAAACCGTCTTTGAATGTAAATTACAACCATTGTGGAACGTCATTTTTGCAGTGGTGCTTAGGTTGAGTTGGAATTCAAAGAGGAGAATTTAGAAATAGGATATCGGGTCTCATGGTAATTGTTCTATGAAAATTGCCAAAAAAAAAAAGACTGGATTTGAGCTCGATATATGTTTATATATTACGCCAATAAAAATAAAAAGAGAGACTGCAGAAATAAGCCTTGTGTAGGCGGTAAAAAAATACTAAAAAAAATTAAAAGCTAATATTTTCTTTCAAATTTTGTTCTATAAAAAAAATATTTTTTAAGTAGAAGATAAGCTCAACGAAATTTCGGCTCGTCAAACATACTCTTAGTATATAATGAATTTCGTGCTATTTTGTTAGAAAAATTGTCATTAAATCAAATAAAGTAACCCAAAGTCTACATGAACTAAAAATTAAATAAAAATTTATTTAATTCAATAAAATATGATATTTCTTCTTCAATAATTTTCTTATATAGATTTTTTTATAAAAAAACTTAGCACAAATGATATCAACATTATGAACATAGATAAACCAAAAATAAAAAAGAAAGTGTCAATGGTATTGTGAGAATTTCTAAGTTATTTTTTTTTAAAATTGAAAACATAAAGTATAAGACTAAAAGTATATAAAAAGTAAAACAGTAATTAATGGGTATTATATTAATATATATTGTATTTCTCTATTCATGATCTCGATATATTGTTAAATATGCATTTTATCTTTTGTATTTATTATTATTTATTTTTAATTTGGAAGAAATAAGTTAAAAATATTAAAGAAAACATTCAAAAATATAAAAGTAAAAAACATATATATAATTTGTAAACAAAAGTTAATAAAAAATAAATTAAATATTAATTAAAATATTTATATAAAATAATATAGAAAACACTATGTAGCAACTTTTTTTTGTTGATGTATGAAGTAGTCTTCATCCCAACCTAATGGGTCAGAGACTAATTTTGCTTCTGGTTCATGATTGTATGCCACTTGTCCAAGGGAATTTTGCACATGGTGGGATTTGAACACGAGTTATCTAACTAAATAGATCATTCTCATTCATGTGAAATCAAAAGGTCTTACACCGTTACATCAATCATTTGGATTATAAATAATATTATATAACCATGAATTATACAAAATAAGATGGAGAATATACTAAAGTTATATAAAACACCTTATTAATTCTCAAATATTTTTTAATTAAATGAGAAATATTATTTTTATTGTAAATTGTATAACAAATTTTATAATAAAGAGATACAGATAAACAACTAAAAGAAAGAGAGAGAAGTGCGAGATGTAATAGATTTATGGTAGAGAAAGAAAGAAATATAATAATGTTTTATGAGTTATTATATACCAACAGGAGTTGGTCTAGCGAAAGGGGTTAGTCTCTCACAACGTGACAAACAAAGGTTTGAATTTCCGCTAGGAGATATGTTTACATTTAGTGTCTGACGCATCTTGAACAGGAGTGCCTTCAAGGGAGAAGACATGTGGAAAATAAAATATACATACATACATACATATATATATATATATATATATATATATATATATATATATATATATATATATATATATATATATTACATAAATAACAAATCTCTTTGAGAATTTAAATAATTGAGATATTAATTTGGTGATAGATTAATTATTGAGGGACTAATTTGGTAATAAATATTTAGAAGACTAAGAGGACAACAATTTATATCTTTGAAAGACTAATTGATCAAGACATTTCATAAATTAATATAATGATGCATGTATCTTTTAAAGACCAAATTTCAACTTTTCTATGTAAGATTCTTGTCTTTTCTAAAAGTATACAAAATATTATCACTACATTTGGTCCAAATGGAAAAAAAATCATAAATTATAAAACTAAAAAGGAAAAAAATCAATACATACATTTTATAAGTTTGTTTTGTAAACTAATTTCTTCTTTTACAAGGAATTTTAGAATAACATTCACTTCACCATTATCATAACTAAACGTAATATAAGAGGGAAAAAAGTATTTCTTGTGTCTTCTTTTTTCTATAAATTAAATCTAGTCTTACAAAATCATCAACTTTTCTATATAAGATTCTTGTCTTTTCTATAAGTATACAAAATCTTATCACTACATTTGGTCTAAATGGGAAAAAAACATAGATGACAAAATTAAAAGACTTAATTGTATATTTTATCATCCAACTTTCATCTAAAATCTTGCACACATCTTTCTCACTTTTAACATCGGTTTAGCCTAATACTATAATTCGATTATCTTCCACCTACTCCTCATTTTCTTCCTTTGACACTTACACTACTCCTTACATCGTTATTGGGCTTACCTCTCTCTGAAAACTACCCCGTTTATTATTGTTCACCATCAACATCTTGCAACTCGATGATAAAAAAGAAAAAAAAACACAACCTTAAAATCTTTTATTTTGTAGTACATAAATAGACCTATAATCTTGTAACTTTTTTTTACTTAATCTTTATCTATATGAACTCAATTTATCTCCTTAATTCTCTTGAGAAAGCAAAACTAATCTCATTTTATTATTATTTTTTATTCTCTTTCATTAGCCTTCATCCATTTCAAATTTTGCACACATTTTTCTCACCTTTAACAACCGTTAAAATAGGTACTATATCAACATTATTCTTCCCCTTCTCTTTTTTGTCTTTGTTTGGTGATCAAATTACTCACATTATTTTCTCTCTCCAAAAACTACATCTCTTTGCCGTTCACCGACACTGGTTTGTAACTCCACCAAAGAAACTACAACCTCAAATACTTTTGTTTCATAGTATATAAAGAGACCCTTAAATCCTTCAACCTCTTTTACTTTAACCTTACCTATGAACTCCATATCTCCTTAATTCTCGAGAAAGCAAAACTACTCTCATTTTTTTCTTATTTTTTGAATCTTTTTCATTAGCCTTCATCCATCTCAATTCTTACACACATTTTTCTCATCCTTAACAACAGTTTAACTAATACTATGACAACATTATTCTCCACCTTCTTTTCTTTGTGGGGTGATAAAATTTCTCACATTATTTTCTCTCTCCAAAAACTTCATCCCTTTGTTGTTCACTACCATTGGTTTGTAATTCCACCGACGAATTTACAACCTTAATTTCGTTTGTTTCGTAATATTTAAAGAGATCCTTAAATCCTGCAACTTTGTTTGCTTTAACGTTACATACGAAGTCCATATATCTCCTTCATTCTTTATAATACAAAGCAATTCTTGTTTTCTCTCTAACTCTCAGTATATCTTTCATTTTCCTTCATCCATCTCAAATCTTAAGCACATATTTGTGATCACCCTTAACAATGGTTGAACCTAGAACTATAGCTCCTTTATCCTCTATTGTTCATCACCACTATCTTGCATCTCCACCAGCAAAGAAAAAAGTTGGTAGGCCCCTAGGCTCAAAGAACAAGCCAAAGCTATCCCATGTGATTAGCCAGGCCAATGTGCAAGTCCAAAAACCCATTTACATTGAAGTCCCTAATAACTTGGATGTGATTGAGGCAATGGTCCAATTTGCTCATCACCACAAAGTCAGTATCACAGTGCTAAGCGCATCAGGAACTATTGCCAGTGTCACTCTTAATTACACTGATTCTTATGCTTCTACTTTCACTCTTTATGGACCTTTCTCATTAATTTCCCTTACTGGAACCTATATTAATAATACCGCTATCTCTAGTTCTTCATCGTCATGTAATCTTGATCACCCTTGTTGTTTTAGGATTTCCTTTTCTACAATTTCAGGTCAAAGCATTATTGGGTTTGTTAGAGGAAAGCTTGTGGCAGCTAATGGGGTTATTGTGATGGCTACTATTGTCAACAACCTTGAGGTTCACAAGGATGTGATCAATAACAATAGTAAAGAATGGGATGATGATAACAATAACCCTAACACATATATATGACCAAGGTAGCAAGAAGATGTCCAGGTTCAATGTTGTTACCCCATACTCAGAGATGTGAATGTGAGACAACAGAGTCACTTTTAATCGTTTTCTTATGTATTTGTTGATTTCTAAAGATAAAGAACTCCAAATTCATAATCCTTAACCCTTATTTTGATTTTTCTTTGTAATTTCTACTTAATTTGCCTAAATTGCATGGTAAGAAATTGTTAGTTGATCATTAAACTACTTATAAAGTTAATGTAATAGGACTCGCTCTTTCTTAACTTTGTATAAAAGTTAAATATAAGGGTTTTTTTTTATTCATTTACATTTCCTCAATTCCTTTTTTTTTTTAAAAAAAGAGAAATCTTTCATGTGCTTGTACCTTTATGAGAAAGTGAGATTATGAGTCCAAGAAAAGACACAGATCTTCTCCAATGATAGTTTATTATTATTTTTCATTTCTTACTATGGATTATTGATTTTAGTTATTTTTAGACGAATGTGATTTTTAGAATTTTTATTGAAGGATTGGAAAGTGACGATGATGAAGATGTTACCTCTCTCTCACTCTTTGTGTGTGCCCTCATGTGCATGTGTCAATGTGAAAGAAAAGGACTTATTTGATAGTTAGACTTGTGTTTTTTACGTCATTGTTATCATTTCTATAGTATGTGTCAATGTGTAGTTCTTGATTTGCATGCTGCACAATCTCATGAGGCTTATATCCTAGTATTGGTATGCTTCCACTTATATTACTTTTTAACTCTTTTTTTTCCCTGACTTTTTAACTACTTAACTAGTATGTAATTGGATTTTATATATGCAGCCAAAATAAGATGTATTTATTGTATTCAATCGCATAATGCATCATTTATGCCTTTTTAAATAACAAAATATAATTCTATTGCAATAAAACATAGTTATAAATATAGATATATAGATTATACATAAGATGGCTCTAATATCACATTGCAATTGCTTCTCTCATCCCTATTTTGCTAACAAATTTACAAAATATTTTTCTCCCAATGAAATTTATATATAACCCACACAATAAAATTTCTATTACAATATGTCATTAAATTAAAGTTAAAATCTACATTGAGCTTCCAAGGCCTAGTTTTGGATTCAATGTTTAGCCCACTACAAAATTGAAGAACTACTTTCGATTTTGATGCAAACATTGATAATGATCTCAATTCCTAAAAGAAAATCAATTCATACAAAAAAAATTTCATGTCTTTTTATATAAAGTACCAAGAAAGGTTGTAATGAAAATCAACAAAATTCAGAGGAGTTTTCTTTGGGGTGCTAAAAGGGAGGAAAAGGTATGTTGGATAAGTTGGGAAAAAATGTGTTTGCCAAAGGATAGAGGAGATCTAGGAATTAAGAACATAGATATTTTTAACAAGGCATTATATTATTGGTAAAATGGATGTGGAGTTTTGTGAAGGAAAAAGACTCATCGTGGGCGAGAATTATTAAGCTAGGAGCTCAGCAAAATGAGGACTTATTACATAATCTTGTAACATTAGGATGGTGGAAGGATATTTGTGAGGTATTTGGAAGTATTTGAAGAGGAAGTTGGGGGAAGGAAATGAAATTAAATTCTAGAAGGAATGTTGGATTGGGTCTAAGCCATTGTGTGATAAATGTAGCAGACTTTTTGTTATTTCTTTAGAATTTTATGGTTCACTTTCTTCTCTATGAATGATTTGGTGCTTGTTGACCAATTCATTAGTGGTATAGTCGAGAATCCACTTCACCATCAGAAAACACACATGTAAAATCATACATCCATCTTTAAACAAAGAGATAGCAGAAGTAGAATTAGACTCAACCTCCAAACTTGTAAAACCTTTGCTGCATGTAATATGTATGTCATGCCAAATAGCTCACAGCTCTGCCATCAAAACATAGCATCTTCCTAATTTATAAGCATAAGTCAGAATCATGTTCCCTTGATGATTTGATCTCTCGCAATCTCATCACATCCTGCATGCTCTCCACTCACCATTACCCCATCACATTGAGCTTAACACGACCAGGATCGGGGGCTTTCATGCTATAAGACGGTGATCACTCCTCCTGATTCAACTACTATTTAGAGTCCCTTCCAAAGCATGGTTGGCGATAATCTATGAAGCAGAGACTCTAACACAGATACTAGACACAACACAGACACAGACATTTTGACACGACTAATGTCTAATAAAATATGAATAACATATAATAAAATATTTAAATTGATGATATATTCAACTTAGTATTCAAGTCAATAAAAATAATTTTTAAATTAGATATCAAATAAGAAGTGTCAAACAAATGTCGAAAACTTGTTTGACACGACAAACAAGCAAAGCATTCGTGCCTCATTGGCGATAATACCTTGCACATAGTTCTGAATACGAATCATCAAGCCACTAACAGATGATGAAGTAGACATGAAAACTAACTTATTTTTTAGAAGCCATATGAAATTTATGTTAGAATTAATGTCTCATGTGAGAGGCATGTGACTTGTGTAGGGACTAATAAATAAATAATTAATAATTAAGGGCTAAAATGTAATTGGGTTAAATAGAAGAAGTTTCTGAAGGTAACTGTTATTTGATATGAGTAGTGGTTATAAAAGGAGGTTAATATCCACTAACATAAAATGAGGTCCCCTTCCTAACAGAAAAGTGTTCTCTCTCACCCATAGTCATCACGAACTTAGAGAGGCAGAAAGAATAGTCTAAGGAAGTGAAATCTTGTTTCTCTCCTCTTCCAAGGAAATCAAAGTACACTAGAGAGAAGTCTTCCTATAGAGAAAGGTATGCATTATCTATTTATTTATTGTTTGTGAGAATCATAGGTTTCAAGATCCTATTGGTTTCCTATAATTGTTAATATAGGAAACCCATTAATAGTTTTACATGTGGTATCAGAGCATGTGTTATGAAATTTATGATTCTCCAAGAATGATTTAATTTCTCCCAATTATGCATAAACCCTAATTATGAAAGTTAGGAATTTTTTTCTGCTGCAAGTATGAAATCTTATATTGAAAAGGGTATCAATTAAATTAGCTTTCAAATCACAAGTATGAATGCATAAAATTATATTATTTTGATTGTGTTCAATGAAGAAAAACTTATGATGTTTGTACGTAGTGAGTACTTTGAATTGTATATATTAAATTTGGGGAAAGATTTTAGATTTATCATTTTGTGCTATCTAATTTAATTTGATTATGATGACTGGTGTTGGTTTTCCTTTAACATATATTGAATGTGGAGAAAGCCATTAACACTGCCAGTTTTTATTTCTAATGGAGAAAGCATCCGCCGCCGGCACGTACGTTCATGGAAGGGACGAAGGAATTTTGAAATTGCTATTTGCAACCCTTTTTTCTATTTTCAATCCCACTTATTTTTTTCCCGAAAATTATTATTAAACATGATTAAAGGATTGAAAGTTTATACCCTGCAATTAAATTAACGTGAATGCTTTGAAATTATTGGTAGCAGTAAATATATATATGCTGCATATTTCTTTGGACGTGTTTGAATGCAAAACACAAATAAATGTGAATATTATTTTATGGCCTGGAATGAAATTAATAAAATGGCTATGAATTGTTAATAGCAATAAGTATGTGCAGGTCATATATATTTGGTTGGAATTAAATGTATGTTGAATTTGTTAGTCACCAAAGTGGTTAAATTTATAAGGTTATTTAATTCCAAATTAATGATTATTTCAATTACTCATAGAATAATGGATGCTAAATTATATGATTATTGGTTTATGGGTAATTGAAATTCATTGTTATAAGGCATTTATGGATCACCCAAAGGTTGATTAGTTGTTCTTATAATTAATGAATATAATTGTAGGCGATTTGTGTGTATCATTAGTTTTATTTATATACTCAAAGGAAATAGATACTACTAATTGGTGCATATTTAATTGTCAAATAATGTTAAGAATTTTTATTAGTATCATCATGTTTGTATGTTGTGTGTTGGTGTATCATCCAAAGGAGAACATCAATATACATTGATTATTATCTTAATGAATTATATGTATGACATGTATTTTATGTCTCAAAACACTTATGTGAATTTTATTATGTAATACATGTTTCCAATTCACTGAATTCTCATGTATCATCTGTGCCAATTTTAACGGGCTTAACTTCTCTGACTGGAATGAGCAAGTCCAATTTCACCTCGGTGTTTTGGATCTTGATCTTGCTATGTTGGAAGAGAAGTTTGTTACTATTATTGATGCTAGTAGCAATGAAGAGAAACCCATTATAAAGCTTGGGAAAGATTTGACAGACTTAGCCTAATGTAAATGAGAATGATTGTTGCAAACAGTATTAAGACAACTCTCCCTAAAATCGAAAGTGCTAAAAAAAATTATGGGATTAGTGAGAGAGCGCTCTCAAACAGCTGATAAGTCTATTGCAAGGACATTAATAAGTACATTGGTCACCATGAAGTTTGATGGTTCACATACTATGTATGAACATGTCATTGAGATGACAAACATTGCAACAAGACTAAAGACCTTGGGAATGACTGTGAATGAGAACTTTCTTGTTCAGTGTATTTTGAACTCATTACCGTCTGAGTATGCCTCGTTTCAAATGAGTTATAATACCATGAAAGATAAATGGAATGTGCATGAATTGCACAGTATGTTAGTTTAGGAAGAAACGAGACTTAAGAATCAAGGAAGTCAGTCAGTCCATTATGTAAGCCACCAAGGGAATCAAGGAACTGGAAAGAAAGTTATGAAGAAGCATGATAAAGGCAAGGGGTCATTAAAGATCAATGACGACTCTTTGCAAACCCAAAAGAAGGTATCAAAGGGCAATAATTGTCAATTTTATAGGAAATCAAGACATTTCCAAAAGGATTGCCCAAAGTGTAAGTCTTGGTTCGAAAAGAATGGTAAGCTTAATGCTCATGTATGTTTTGAATCAAACTTAACTAAAGTTCCCCATAATACATGGTGGATTGATTCTGGATGTATGACTCATGTTTCTAATACGATGCATGGATTCCTTACAACCCAAACCATAAGGCCAAATGAGAAGTTCGTCTTCATGGGGAATAGAGTGAAACTCTAGTGTAAGCAGTCGAGACTTCTTGTTTAAAACTCGACACTGGATATCTTTTAGATTTACTGGAAACTCTTTATGTACCTAGTTTATCTAGGAATTTAGTTTCATTATCTAAACTTGACGTCACTGGATACTCTTTTAATTTTGGTAATGAATGTTTCAGTTTATTTAAGCATAATCATCTCATTGATACTGGTGTTCTTTATGATGGTTTATATAAATTGAAATTAGATGGTTTGTATGCTGAAACTATTTTAACTCTACATCATAATGTTGACACTAAACATAGTTTAGTGAATGAACAATTTGTTTTCTTGTGGCATAGACGTTTAGGTCACATTTCTAGAGAAAGGATAGAAAGATTAATAAAGAATGAAATTCTTCCTGATCTAGATTTTATGGATCTAAATATTTGTGTGGATTGTATCAAGGGAAAATAAACAAGACATACAAAGAAAGGAGTTACAAGAAGCACACAGCTTCTTGAAATTATGCATACTGATATATGTGGACCTTTTGATGTTAACTCTTTCGGAAAGGAAAGATACTTTATGTCCTTTATTGATCACTATTCACGTTATGATTATGTCTACTTAGTGCATTAGAAATCTTAGGCAGTGGATGCCTTAGAAATTTACTTGAATGAAGTAGAAAGGCAATTAGACAAAAAGGTCAAAATTATTAGATCTGATAAAGGTGGTGAGTATTACGGAAGATATGATGAAATTGGGTAACACCTAAGTCCACTTGCTAAGCTTTTTCATAAACATGGTTTTTGTGTGCAATACACAATGCCTGGTACACCACAACAAAATGGTGTATCAGAAAGGCGTAATAGAACTTTAATGGATATGGTTAGGAGTATGTTAATCAATTTAACTTTACTTGTATCTTTGTGGATGTATGCTTTGAAAACTGCCATGTATTTGTTGAATAGGGACCTAGTAAGGCAATTCCAAAGACACCTTTTGAACTATGGGTGAATAGGACACCTAGTATAAGGCATCTGCATGTTTGGGGTTGTCAGGAAGAAATAAGGATTTATAATCTGCAAGAAAGAAAATTGGATGCAAGAACAATCAGTAGATATTTCATTGGTTATCCAGAAAGTCAAAGGGGTATATGTTTTATTTTTATAATCATAGTATGAGAATTGTCGAAACTGAAAATGCAAGGTTCATTGAAAATGGTGAAATCAGTGGGAGTACAGTTCCACGAGAAGTGGAAATTAAAGAAGTTAGAGTGCAAGTCCCTTTAGCTTATGCCTCTAGTAGTGAGGTGATTACTTCTTTAGTTATTGTTACAAACAATAATGAAGAAGCACAACACAATAATGAGCCCATGATACATAATGAACCTATTGTGGAAGAACCATAGGAAGTAGCATTAGGGAGGTCTCAAAGAGAAAGGAGACCAACTATTTCGAGTGACTATGTGGTATACCTACATGAAACAAAAACAGACTTAAGCATTAATAATAATGATCAAATTTCGTTTTCACAAGTTGTAAGTTGTGATAATTCTGAGAAGTGATTAAATGTCATGAAAGAAGAGATAAATTCCATGGAACATAATGATGTTTGGGACCTTGTACAATTACCAAAGGGTTGTAAGAGAGTTGGTTGTAAGTGGGTCTTCAAGACTAAACGTGACTCTCATGGCAACCTTGAAAGTTACAAGGCTAGACTTGTTGTTAAGGGGTTTACTCAGAAAAATGACATTTATAAAGAGACGTTTCCACCGGTCTCACGAAAGGATTCTTTCAGGATTATCATGGCATTAGTGACCCATTATGACTTAGGGCTACATCAGATGGATGTGAAAATTGCCTTTCTTAATGGAGATTTATAGGAGAATGTTTATATGGGTCAACCAATGGTGTTTTCAGTTGAGGGAAAAGACACATGGTGTTCAAACTAAAGAAATCAATATACAGTCTTAAAGCACGCTTCCCGCCAATGGTATTTGAGGTTTAATGATACCATTGTTTCCTTTAGATTTAAGGGAAATATTGTTGATCAGTGTATGTATCTGAAGGTCAGTGGGAGTAAGGTTATTTTTCTAATTCTGTATATTGATGATATCTTGCTTGCAACTAACGATCTTGGTCTTCTTCATGAGACTAAGAAATTTCTCTCTAGAAACTTTGAAGTGAAAGATATGGGTGAGGTAAGCTATGTGATAGGGATAGAAATATTTCGTAATAGATCACAAGGATTGTTAGGCTTACCTCAGAAAGCATGTATCAATAAAGTACTAGAGAGATTTAAGATGGAAAAGTGTTTAACATCACTTGTTCTAATTTAGAAAGGAGACAAATTTAGTCTCGCACAATGTCCTAGAAATGATATGGAACGAAAACAAATGGAAGCAATTTTGTATGCATCAGATGTTGATGCATCTGAAAGTTGAATTTGTAGTATGTTTTGAGGCTACAATTCAAGCTAATTGATTGTGGAACGTTATTTCAGGGCTTAGAATTGTCGACAGTATTGCTAGGCCGCTGAAAATGTATTGTGACAACTCTGTAGCAGTATTTTGTAAGAACGAAAAGTACTTTAAGGGTGCTAAGCATGTGAGATTGAAGTACTTTGTTGTGAAGGAAGAAGTTCAGAAACAAAGAGTGTCAATAGAATATATTAGCACAAACCTTATGACAGCTGACCCTTTGAATAAGGGATTACCGCCCAAGACATTATAGAACATGTTGAAAGTATGGGCATTATTGTTATTGATGATCATTAAGTGTAATTTGTCTTATGCATTTTAGTGACACTCTGAGCTCAATTATGATATGTTTCTGATTACCTGTTCTCTATGTTTGCATGCATGTTTGTGTTAGAGTAATGTTAACAGGTTTTGTCTTGAATGAAGACATTATGTTGGACCAATTATGTACTCCTAACTAATGGTCATATTAAGGAGAAGACTAATTTGTAGTACATGGAAGGGACTACGTTGATTAGATGATGTACGACCGCCATGACTCAAATTAGTTCCGATTCTTAATCATGAAATTATGATGTACCCAATGTATAGAACAATTTAGTCATTTTTAATGCGCATTATGTTAGTTAATCTATTTATTTATTTAGTTCTTAATGTTTATTAATGTCACATGAGCCAAGTGGGAGAATGTTAGAATTAATGTCTCATGTGAGAGGCGTGTGACTTATGTAGGGACTAATAAATAAATTAATAATTAAGGGCTAAATTGTAATTGGGTTAAATAAGAGAAGTTTCTGAAGGTAACTGTTACTTGATGAGAGTAGTGGTTATAAAAAGGGTTAATACCCACTAACATAAAATAAGGTCTCCTTCTTGACAGAAAAGTGTTCTCTCTCATCCATAGTCATCACGAACGTGGAGAGGCAGAAAGAATAGTCTAAGGAAGTGAAATCTTGTTTCTCTTCTCTTCTAAGGAAATCAAAGTACACCGGAGAGAAGTCTTCCTATGGAGAAAGGTATGCATTATATATTTATTTATTGTTTGTGAGAATTATAGGTTTCAAGATCCGGTAGGTTTCCTATAATTGTTAATATAGGAAACCCATTAATAATTTTACAATTTATAGTTACACCAAACCTGATGTCCCAATTGGCATCAATAGGTTCCCATTCATGAGTCTTAGTGACACTTTTAGAGTGTCCAGAGTCCATCAACAAGTGAATAAAAGTCTCATTCTCAATTAAAGTTTGAGCTTGAGGCCATCAACATTTGTTATTAATTTTGTAAAAGTAAAAAAAAGTACACATGTTAATTAAAAGACCTCATATATCACTCTTTTCTTTAAAGTAAAAAAAATCTTTTAATTTTGCCTTTCAGCCTCGCATTATATTGGGTCGGCCCTGGTCTCAACATGACATCTAGGGCAGGCACTGTTTCCAGTCAACCCTCTTCTGCACCGTTCCTCATTAGTGAGCAGACCTTCATTCAAGATTTTCCAGAAGAACATCTTGAATCTTTCTCGTCTGTTCCACTTCCAAATTATTTTGAACAAAGGATCAGGAGTGGAGGTAGCAAGCACATCTTGAGGTGTTATTAGGAGCATACTGCGGCTATAAGATTCTTTTTAAAACAAATGAAAACCAATTTTACGTCAAAAAAGTGTAGATGGTTTTTTTTTCTTGATTGTTTTCATATTTTAGAATCGTGCTCCTTAATGTTGTCTGGTGTTTGTAGTAGCGGGAATTTTTCCATTCGTGTCTTTGGATGCTTTATATGGTTGTAACTTGTTTTCCTGGATGATATAAGATCTTGTGCTCTAATAATATTCATTTCGCCATTTCAAAAAAAAAAGAAAAACTTCTACGATAGACACAATTTCATACTCATTGATTCATCCGTCCAGTGATGCATATCTCTCCACTTATGAGTACATATAGCCTAATTAGATTATAAATATGTAAAATATAAGATACAAATTAGAAAAATAAAATATGTTCCCTGATAAAAGAAAAACTTGAATTTTGTGTTTTATCTCTAATATTATTTTTTTTTACATTTAGTCTCTAATAAAATATTAATATTATTTTTGGTCCTTAACGGTTTTTTTTAATCCTTCATAATTTAGTGAAATTTGTGTTTGCTCCCTGACAAAAAAAAAATCATTTGTCATTAGTCTTTTTCAAATGGACTATTGAGAAACTAAGGGAGTTAAACTAGGAAGATTTTGCAACAATGTGTCATAAACAATTACATAAGTGATCTTAACATCATACGTTAATCCAAAACTTTAAGGCTCATGTTTATGGATCATTTTCTCACTTATATGATATCCAACCTTCTCATTAAGCTCTCAGGTCATCATTGGATACTTGCGAATTGAAAATGGCTTCCCCTCAATGGGGAGATTATCATGTAAAAAAGACTCACACTTGAAGAAGAGATTGTTGGAATACAAGTGTGAGGTGAAGTCTCACATCGGGTTACGTTGTGAAATCGATGGGGGTTAAACCAGGGAGATTTTACACCAATGAGCCATAAATAATCATATAAGTAAACTTGACAAAATATTTTAATCCAAAATCTTAAGACTTAAGATTCTATCCTCACTTACATGGTGTTCAACATGCTCAGTTTTATCTGATGTGATTTTATCTCACACTTGTATTCCAACATAGACAAATAACAAATGAAATTTTTTTATCAGGAAACAAACACAAAATTCACTAATTTATCAGAGAACAAGCTTATTAGATTGCAAACAAAAAAATTGAATATTTATTAGGAATCACAAACATATTTTAACCAAATTAAAATTATAATACACAATAAAGATTGCAGAAATATATGAGGTACAACTAAGTATATAGAACTAACTTGTGTGAGGTTGTTTTAAAGTTCAATTGTCTCTGGTGCTAGCCTTAGGTCATGTCTGGAGGTGTGATGGCACATGGCCCACGACTAAAAGGAACTTAAAATAAAAATTAAAAAAATTATATGGATGCAAAATATTTTTTATATTATTTTGTTATTTTATAACTAAATTGAAGATATTATGTTATTTTATTGTTAAGTTAGAAGACATTTGTATTTTAAGATGAATCGTAATTTCTAATTATTTTGATTAGATATAAATAAATACAAAGGTTAAAAGTTGTGTCTTATTCGATATCAAATCATGCTACATGACCTTGCATCTGAAGTATCAGACGGAAGTAAGTTTAAGTCATGATTTGGTACCACATTAAAAATACCACATTTTAAGACTTCATTCATACTTTGTATCTAATATTCATTTTGCAAAGACATTCTAATAGGATCTATCGAATCCTATGAAGAATAAATGAAATTCAAGTTATGAAAGTTGCTAAACAACATTGAAAGATGCACTTTGCTATGACATGCTTTGACTCAAAGGAAGTGGTTTTTTGATAAACAATTCAACATGAAAACCAATTAGAATGATTTCTTTGCATGAAGGCATATGTGCATTGAATGTTTCAACAACCACAATTATCAGACGTAAGCTCCAGTGAAGAAATTTATATGTTTATAGACAACAAATACGTGAAGATAAGGGCCTATAAATACAAAAATCTTTGAAGGAAAGACACAAACCCACGTGCAATCACTAAAATTATTTTTGTAAAAATTTCTTGTATATTCTTGTAAAGTTTTCAAAAGCACTCAAAACACTTTGAACATCTTGCCCAAAAAAACTAAGTGTTTAGATTTCATATCCATTTGTAAGAGGATTAAGATTAGTCAGTGAGCAAAGCCAACAATAAATCTTTTGATTTGTATAGAACCAACATTGGTTTGGTAAGACAAAGAATATTGAGTTTGTAAAGTTAAGTGAAAATTTGTGTTGTATGTAAGAGTCCAAACTGACAGTGACAACTACTTGAAACTAGTTGAAGTTAGTAGAACTTGGTTGTTAACAAAAAATTGGACGTAGTCTCAATGGTAGAGATGAAACAATAAAAATCTGTGTAGCTTATTTTTTTTCTATGTTTATATTATGTGTTAAATTGCCCTAGGGTTTAAATTTAACTTTGTTAGAAAACATAATCTATTTTGCAAAATTAGTTTTTATCGTCTAAATCTATTTTTTGAAAATCTTTTATTTGCTTTGCAAAGTTAAACTTTATAAGAAAACTTTGTCTCTTGAGAAAAAGGTTTTAAAATTTGATAAAATCACAATTCAATTCTGAAGGAAAAAAAAAGTGTTCAAAAACACACATTGCAGATAGGCGTCTAGTAACACTCCTTAACGTCCGGATAGCATGAAGGTAGCATTTTACTTTCAAGAACCATTAGAAGAGTAGTATAATAATTTCTTCCATCTTTACAGCTCTAGGTTAACTCTAGAGTATGGTATTACTATCAAACCCTTTTGAGTTAACTCATAATGACTTAAGAAACTTATTTCTTCTTTCATTTAATTTTCCTGGCCAGGATATAATTTTATTCATAGAGCTCAAACTCATTACCAAGAGTTGATGGATTCCTTCTTGATTAATCATTAGTTCTATAGGTATTTAATCATATCCAATATCCATTCAACAAGTACTCTAAAGCATTAGGTATCCAAAATCAAAATACAACAAATAACCTGTTAATTACTATGACAATCTCAGGTCAAAGAAAGTTATTATACCTTTTCTTGAGAATTTTCTATTGACAGTTTATGGTAAATTTTAACCATTAGAAAATTTCAATTGAGTCATTTCAATGATCACATCAACATGTGACTCATCTATGTATACAAATTAATAAATGAGATCTATTAATATTTATCCAATAAATACTATCACATATATATTAATCTATCTGGATTATTGATATCCTATTTACAATAATCCTATGATCAAGAACGGTTTAGATTAAAATTAGAACAAACTTGTTTCTCATTATCATAATCTCTATTATAATAACAAGTCTTTAATTTTAATCAAGGACATTATCAAATGGACCATTCAATCAAATAGTGAAATATGACAATGAAAATAAAATAATACTTTATTATTAAAATTAGAATTGATTACATGATGACTTGGATCGTGGGCATACAAATTTATCGTTGGATCGAGTGGCCTCGGAATAATTAATAAGGGGGGG
Source organism: Glycine soja (assembly GCF_004193775.1). Classification (NCBI taxonomy): domain Eukaryota; kingdom Viridiplantae; phylum Streptophyta; class Magnoliopsida; order Fabales; family Fabaceae; genus Glycine; species Glycine soja. The sequence goes on along the minus strand of NC_041021.1, from coordinate 7,745,683 downwards.
TTGAATTAATTATTCCTAAACCTTTACTAATTTAAAAAATACTCTTCTAAGGCTTTTACTAAATTGTTAAGAGAATGAGGAGTAGAAGAGAAACTTAACAGAAAGTAAAAGCGGAAATTAAATGCAAAGCAGAAAGTAAAAGAGTAGGGAAGAAGGAAACAACCACACAAGAGTTTTTATACTGGTTCGGCAACAACCCGTGCCTACATCCAGTCCCCAAGCGACCTGCGGTCCTTGAGATTTCTTTCAACCTTGTAAAAATCCTTTTACAAGCAAAGATCCACAAGGGATGTACCCTCCCTTGTTCTCTTTGAAACCCTAATGGATGTACCCTCCACTAGAACTGATCCACAAGAGATGTACCCTCTCTTGTTCTCAATCAAACTCAAGTAGATGTACCCTCTACTTGTACCACAAAGGATGTACCCTCCAATGTGTTAAGACAAAGATCTCAGGCTGTTAAACCTTTGATACTTTGTGAATGGGGATACAAAAGAATTCTCAGGCGGTTAGTCCTTTGAATACTTTTGTATTAGGGAATGGGAAGAATCAAAAGAATTCTCAAACTGTGTCGTTTTGAATTCTTTGACAAGGGAGAAGGGAGACACAAAAGAATTCAGGCGGTTAGTCCTTCGTTCTTTTGGAAAAGGGAGAAGAGAGACACAAAAAGAATTCAGGCTGTTAGTCCTTGGCGAATTCTTTTTGGCAAAGGAAGAAGAGAATGAAAAGATGAATAGCACAAGTTTTCAAGGTTTGGAAAACCAGAAAACTTCAGAAAGCTTTTGGTACAAAGAAGAAGAAGAAGTTCAAAAAGATTCAAGGCTTGTAAAGGATTGTAAGAGATTGATTGGAAAAGTATTCAAGATTGAAAGAATGAATTAATTGAAAATGCAAAACAAAGCCTTGCTTTTATAGACTCTTCATGTCTGGTCAAGAAGACCATTTAGAAGAGTTATAACTTTTAGAAAAACTTAAAACCAATTTGAAAAAGTCAAAAACCTTTTGAAGAGTTACATCTTTTGATTTATTCAGAAACAGTCACTGGTAATCGATTACCAAATTAGTGTAATCGATTACACAAGGCTTTTAATTGAAAGGATGTGACTCTTCACATTTGAATTTGAATTTCAACGTTCAAGGGCACTGGTAATCGATTACCAAAACATTGTAATCAATTACAGCTTTTTGAAAATAATTGGAACGTTGTAAATTCAATTTGAAAAATTTTTTCAAACTCATTTTGCTACTGGTAATCGATTACAACAATATGGTAATCGATTACCAGAGAGTAAATCTCTTTGGTAAAAGGTTTTGTCAAAAACTCATGTGCTATTCAAAGTTTTGAAAAAAACTTTTTAATACTTATCTTGATTGAGTCTTCTCTTTATTCTTGAATCTTGAGTCTTGAATCTTGATCTTGATTCTTGAGATCTAGAACCTTGAATCTTGATTCTTGTCTCTAGATTTTCTTCTTGAGTCTTGAATTCTTCTTGATTCTTATCTTGAACTCTTGAATTTTTCTTGATTGATCTTTGAGCTTTTTGTCACCACCTTTGTCGTCATCTCTTGTTATCATCATTGTTATCATCAAAACACCTTTGAATCACCTTTGATTCACCATGAAGCTTTGCTTCTACATTTATTCCCAACAATCTCCTACTTGCCAAGAGCCAATCATTCATGAACTTCATTCCTAATTCCCGTTTGTGCTTGTCAAACTCTTTTTATGCCAAGCGCCTTGGTGAAGGGATCTGCTGCATTCTCCTTTCCATCTACCTTTTCAATCTTAACGTCACCTCGTTCTATTATCTCTCTAATTAAGTGATACCTTTGCAAAATATGTTTGGACTTCTGGTGTGATCTTGGTTCCTTTGCTTGAGCAATAGCCCCATTATTGTCGCACAATAATGGGACTGACTCTTCTATTGAAGGAACCACACCAAGTTCAAATATGAACTTTTTCATCCAAACATCTTCTTTAGCGGCTTCACTTGCCGTTATATATTCTGCTTCAATAGTTGAATCTGCTATCGTGGCTTGCTTAGAACTTTTCCAACTTACTGCACCACCATTTAAAGTGAAAACATATCCTGGAATGGATTTGCTATCGTCTTTGTCTGATGCAAAGCTTGCATCAGTATAACCCTTTAGTTTCAATTTAGAGTCTCCATAAATGAGGAATTGGTCTTTAGTTCTTCTTAAGTACTTAAGTATGGTCATAACCACTTTCCAATGTTCCTCACCAGGGTTTGCTTGATATCGACTAGTTACACCTAGTGCATAAGTGACATCAGGACGTGTACAAGTCATGGTGTACATGATAGCTCCCACTGCGCTAGCATATGGTACTCTACTCATGCGTTCTCTTTCTTCAGGAGTTGTTGGACAATTCTCCCTACTAAGAGTAATTCCAACACCTACAAGAAAATAGCCTCGTTTGGAATTATCCATGTTATATCTCTTTAAGATAGTATCAATGTACATAGATTGGGAGAGTTCAAGTAACCTTTTAGATCTATCTCTATAAATCTTTATACCTAGAATATAGACTGCTTCTCCCAAATTCTTCATGGAGAATTGTTCTAATAGCCAAATCTTTGTGTCTTGCAATGTTGGTATGTCATTTCCAATTAGTAATATGTCATCTACATATAACACTAAGAAAATAATTGCACTCCCACTGACCTTTTCGTAAACACATGGCTCTTCCTCACATTTAACAAACTCAAACTTTTCGATTGTCTTATTAAAATGAATGTTCCAACTTCTAGAAGCTTGTTTCAATCCATATATAGATCGTTGCAACTTGCAAACTTCATTACAACCGGCCAATGATGTGAATCCTTCAGGTTGTGTCATGTACACTTCCTTTTTCAACTCACCATTAAGGAAAGCTGTTTTTTCACATCCATTTTCCATATCTCATAATCATAGTATGCTGCTATGGCAAGTAGAATCTGAATTGATTTGAGCATTTCCACAGGAGAAAATGTTTTGTCATAATCTATTCCTTCCTGTTGACGATATCCTTTAGCAACAAGGCGAGCTTTATAGGTATCAACCTTTACATCTACTTTAATCTTTTTCTTGTAAACCTATTTACAACCAATTGGTTTTATATCCTTTGAAGCTAGCTTTAACTAAAGTCTATACTTTGTTGACCTTCATTGATTCTATTTCAGATTCCATGGCTTTTTGCCATTTCTTGCAATCCGAGCTTCTCATGGCCTCTTCATAGCTCTTAGGGTCATCATCATTAAGATAAACCTCATTTGACATGTCATCTTGCACCATTCAGTTTAATTTATTAGGTGCACAATGCATTCGAGTAGATCTTCTAAGAGGTTCTTGTGTTGGGTTCAAAGGTTGTTGCAATTGTTCTAAGATTGGTTCATTAACTTCTTCTTGAACAACGACTTGTTCTTGAACAATAGCTAGTTCTTGAGCAATAATCGTTTGAGTTGAAGAGCTTTGTCCTAATTTCAAAACATCAAAGAAAGGTCTCTTAGTTTCCATTTCATGTTCTTGAGTTATGTTATCATTAGTGACTTGAGTCTCATCAAGTTCAATTTCTTTACCATGGTTTCCTTCTACAAGAAACTCTCTTTCCAAAAAGGTTGCTCCTCTTGCCACAAACACTTTATGGTTAGAAGGTTGGTAGAAATAATATCCCATTGTTTCTTTAGGATAACCAATGAATCTACACTTATCAGACCTTGCATCATATTTATCTGTTTGCAATCTTTCAACATAAGCAGGGCAACCCCAGACCTTGATGTGTTTAAGACTTGGTTTCTTTCCTTTCCATATCTCATATGGAGTTGTAGAGACTGCTTTTGTAGGAACTTTATTTAGCAAGTAGGTTGCTGCTTCTAAAGCATATCCCCATAAGTTTAATGGGAGATCAGTGAACCCCATCATGGATCTAACCATATCTAGTAAGGTTCGATTTCTTCTTTCAGATACACCATTGTGTTATGGTGTTCGCGAAGGTGTTCACTGAGAGAGAATCCCATTCTCCTTTAGATAGTCAATAAATTTATCACTAAGATATTCTCCTCCTCTTTCAGATCTAAGCATTTTGATACTCTTACCAGTTTGCTTTTCAACTTCACTATGAAATCTTTTAAACATTTCAAATGATTCAGATTTATGTTTCATAAGATACAAAAATCCATATCTAGACATATCGTCAGTGAAGGTGATAAAATAAGAATATCCTCCTTTGGCTTGAATCTTCATGGGCCCATAAACATTTGTATGAATTAGTCCCAATGACTCATAAGCTCTTTCTCTACTTCCAATAAATGGAGATTTAGTTATTTTTCCTTTGAGACAAGATTCACAAGTTTCATATGATTCATAATCATAATTATCAAGGTAACCTTCCTTGTGCAACTTGTTAATTCTTTTCTCACCAATGTGACCTAGCCTATAATGCCAAAGATATGTTTTATTTACTTGATTATCTCTTTTTCTTTTGAAACTAGAAGAAACATGCATAATCGAGTTATGATTCACATCGAGTAAGACATAAATGCTGCGTTGGAGATAACCATTCACATATAAATCATCATCATGATAAATTGAGCAAATGTTATTATTAAAGATAATGCGAAAACCTCGCTTTTCCAACATGGAAATTGAAATAATGTTTGAAACAAATTTCGGAACATAATAACAATCTTCCAATATTAGTACTTTTCCAGTAGGCATTATTAAAGAAACTGATCCTAAAGCTAAGGCAACAACATTTGCTTCATTCCCTACTTGTAGATTTATTTCTCCTTTCTTCAACCATCTAGTTATCTGTAGTCCCTGCAACGTATTGCAAATATTAAAACTACTGCCTGTATCTAATACCCACATTGAAGAATCAGTGACAATTAAAGAAATCATGAAAACATTTTTCATTAATGTCTTACCTTGTTTCTTGTTTTTCAAAGAATCAATATACTTCATGCAATTTCTCTTCCAGTGACCTTTCTCCTTACAGAAGAAACATTCAACATCAGTTTGGTCAATCTTGTTCCTTTTGTTCTTGGGTTTGGTCATACCACCCTTAGGTCCAAGGTGCTTCCTTTTTGGTACTTTGCCTTTCTTCTTGGAGCTCTTGCCAACTACCATGACGGTTCCTTTCTTCTTCTCAGAAGAAATTTGATTCTCATAATCAATTAGCAGATTAAGCATCTCATGCAAGTCACAACTCATCTTATTCATGTTGAAATTCACAATAAATTGTGAAAATGAATCAGAAAGTGATTGTAGAATCAAATCTTGAGAAAGCTCTTTCCCAAGAGTGCACCCCAACTTCTCAAGTTGTTCTATGAGATCAATCATCTTAAGAACATGGGGTCCAACCTTTTCATTTGCAGCAAGTGAGGATCTAAACAGGGCCTTAGATAACTGAAATCTAGTCGTCCTTGCTTTGACCATCGTACATCTTCTTAAGATGTTCAACGATCTCATACAGGTCCATGTCTTAAAGTTGCCTTTGGAGTTCTGAACTCATTGATGCCAAGATAATGCACTTAGCAGTATGGCACTCATCTAGGTACTTTTGAAAAACCTTGGTTGCTTCAGCATCACTCAGATTAGGTGCTTCCATGGGAGGCTTATCAATAGTGTCAATAAGCTTCTCATGCATGAGAACAATTCTCAAGTAGCAGTACCAATCATCATAATTGGCTTCAACTAGTTTTCTAGATTCAAGAATACCATGAAGCGATAGAGAAGACATACTGTTGATTAAGCACACAACAAAATATAGTTATGTCAGAGCATAATTTTTCAAACCTTTTAAAAATATAAAAATATTAATGATATTTCCACTAATTACAATAATAATATAGTAATGTAAGAAATACTTATTTCTTTTAAGTGGATCAGATAAAGCCTCTTAAAAATTGTGAGCGAGCCACTTGGTTATCAAGTCGTTTCTCAACACATTCTAAGACAATGCATCATATACATTTTCAAATCAAAATAAGAAATATCATATCACATAAGTTCCTAGTTGTCAGGTCAATTCTATTGATATCAATAAATTAATTTTAATACTTCCCTAAGTTGTCTAGGCACTCAGTATATAATTAATTTAAAAAACGTGCATCTTATGCAAGAAAAAAAATTATTAATTATAAGTCTCCTGTTCGTCAGGTCGTTCCTTATTATTAATCATTAAAAAAATTATATCATATGTCTCAATTTATCTTTTTTCTATAAGTCCCCTGGTAATCAGGTCATTCCTTATGATTAAACAATTTAATATGTAAGATAAATCAGATGACAAACCTATTTATCATTTAGATATATACATATATATAACAATTATATAATTACGCACATAGCATATAAAAAAAATTTCTCTCAAATAATTGAACGAGATACAGTGCTTGAAGCGCATACCTCTTTGATATCACATATCCTAATGCAGCGTCTTTACATTAAATTAATATCCAGCAATTTGAAAATAAAAGAATTGATAACAAATTACTCAAAATTGAAGGAAAGGTTTAATCTTTTAAAAGGAATCAAAATAAAATAAAATAAATATTTATTCTCCTTTATATAAAAATACCAACGCATATGATATGGAACACCTCCAGCAAATCAAGCACTGTATTAACAACCAATTGCAAACATTCCACCGATTCAAAACAACATCCACGTAACAAGATTACAAATTGCACAAAAGAAAAATTAATTTGATTTGACAATGTAATCATGCAATCATAATAGACAACATTACGTATAAGTAAATTAAAATTGAAACTTTTTCAAATTTTTGTTAAATATAATTTAAATACAAAATACCCATGGTTGTGATACCAATGAAGGAAAAAAAAGGTATTCAAAAACACACATTGCGGAATAAAAGGATCTATTTTGTATTTAAATTATATTATAAACAAATGACATATTAAAAGTGTACCTGTTGATGAGCTCTTGAATCATAAAATTTCTTCAATCGTGTGAAGACTCTACGTGTATCCACACCGAGACTGACCTCTATTCGTCAACAACTTTGACAAGTGGAAAAATAAGAATAGAGAAGTGATATTGAGATAATTTCAACATGCAGCCTAAGGCTCTATTTATAGCAAGCTAAGGATACTAAATTTCTGATCAAATCAAAATCATTATTGATAGTATCCTTTTTAAGCTATATTATTTCTTGAAGCTATATTATTTCTTGTTACCTTTTATTGCTAACCATTTAGCAATTAAAATTGAAATAATAATTGACCAAGTCAAACTTGTATCTAGCTGCCTTTCCAACCCAAATTCCAAATACAAAATCATATATGTTTGTTTTTCTTCTTTCACCAAATCTTTCATATTATTTATATTTTCAGTGCTAGCAAAAATATAATAATATTCCACCTTTTTGAAATCAATTAATCATTTGATCATATTAAATTCTCTAATTTAATTAATCATCAAATATTAAAATAATTTCTTTAACAAAGATTAGAACACTCGTTTGTGTGTGACCCCGTAGGTTCAATACTAAGCCGGTAATATATTAATCAAATTAATATACTAATTAAGGTAGGCGTCTAGCAACACTTCTTAACATTTGGATAGCATGAAGTAACATTTTACTTTCAAGAACCATTAGAAGAGTAGTGTAATAATTTCTTCCATCTTTATAGCTCTGGGTTAACTCTAGAGTATGGTATTACTATCAAACCCTTTTGAGTTAACTCATAATGACTTAAGAAACTCATTTGTTCTTTCATTTAATTTTCCTGGCCAGGATATAATTTTATTCATAGAGCTCAAACTCATTACCAAGAGTTGATAGATTCCTTCTTGATTAATCATTAATTCTACAGGTATTTAATCATATCCAATATTCATTCAATAAGTGTTCTAAAGCATTATGTGTCTGGAATCAAAATTCAACAAATAATTTGTTAATTACTATGACAATCTCAGGTCAAAGAAAGCTATTATACTTCTTCTTAAGAATTTTCTATTGACAGTTTATGGTAAACTTTAATCATTAGAAAATTTCAATTGAGTCAATTCACTGATCACATCAAGATGTGACTCATCTATATATGCAAATTAATAAATGAGATCTATTAATATTTATCCAATAAATACTATCACATATATATTAATCTATCCAGATTATTGATATCCTATTTACAATAATCTTATGATCAAGAACGGTTTAGATTAAAATTATAACAAACTTATTTTTCATTATCATAATCTTTATTATAATAACAAGTCTTTAATTTTAATTTAGGACATTATCAAATGGACCATTTAATCAAATAGTGAAATATGACAATGAAAATAAAATAATACTTTATTATTAAAATTAGAATTAATTACATGATGACTTGGATCATGGGAATACAAATTTATTCCCAACAAATTCTCCTTATAATATCTGTCTTTACATTTACATCTCTCTTTTTGTTCAAATTAAGATGTGACATGTGATGAAAATGTATTATCATGTTGGTTTTTAGTTTTTTTTTTTTTTATGTATTACTTTCATAAGTTCATGTTGAATGAATTTACAACTCACCTTGACATAAACATTAATAAGATTAAAAAGAGATTAAAATATTCTTTAAAAAAAGATTAATTTTTTTAACAAAATAAGAAACATAAATAAAAAACCTCAAACTATAAAGGAAATAAAACTAAATGTTAGTATATAATTAAAGAACGTACAAAAAAATATGTAAGCTTTAATATTAAGTGATGTTTTATCAATGATGGATGATAGCGGTTAAATTAGATTATTTTCTTCTAGATAAAATATAAATCTAAACTAAATTAAATTACATATAAAATTAATGTTTAAAAATATATATAAGAAAATTAAAATTATAAAAAAATGTGATGGGTTCCTCACCGGTATACCTAAATCTAATAAAACCCAATCAAAAGGTTTCAAAATACAAATTTGCCTTTTTAAACCTGAACCTAGCTATCTTTGTTTCCACAAAGATAGAAGTGATTATAGTCAAACCTATTTCTAACCTATCTCTGTTGTCGTGTTTGTCTTGTATATAAATATTCATGTTATATATCTTTTTATAAATTGAATGAAGAATGATAACATAAGAATAAATTGAATAAAATTTTTTTAGATTATTAAAATTATATTATCCATTTAATGTAACTATATATATATATATATATATATATATATATATATATATAATACAATGATATGTCTATTTTTATATAATATATATTTATATTTTTAAATTGTTGCAATCCCAACTGGGATATATTTGTCACAACCAGGATGACGACACAAATACTTAAATATAAAAGGTACCAAATTTATTATTTTTCCCTGGACTTATAAAATCCCGTCTTGAATGTGTCCAATGTTACTGCACATGAGATTTTTAGTCATATTTTTTGTCTAAAATTTGGTTAAAATACTGTTAAAAACTTTTAACAACATTTAAAGAATATTATCAAATATGAATAAATTTTACTAATATTTTATCAAATACGGTATATAATCCATTTGTTAACACCTTAAGCACATAAACTATACCCAACATTTGATAAAACCTTTAGGGCATCAACTATACACAACAATTAACAATTGACCAAGTATTTTTTTGAGATTCAGTGAGGCTTTTGTAATGGTTTTGTTGTTCTCAAATGTGAATTACAAGTCCAAAAATAAAATCAGAAATATTTGACAACTCCACCAATAGGAGCGGAACAAAAGATATGATAATGAAGAAATCCTATTCTGTGCACGAAAATTGGCCACATATATAGATCAAAAGAGTAAGGATATTGCTTTATTCAATTTGTTTTATTTCAATTCCACGAACCAATAATAAGTTGACACATACATGTCGTACAACTTTGACATTCAAGTAGCTAGCTAGTATCAATCAAATAAATTCTGTATATATTCACATGATAGATTGATAGTGGTCCTCGATGTTACACTAGTCATAATTTGTACAGAAAATATACATAGATGTTCGAGCATCTTCGAAACATAAATGACCCACAAAATATTTGCCCAGGCAAAAGAGGCAAGAAATTAGTCACAAAATTTCAAACATAGGAAGTCTATCGACATTTGAAACAAGTAAAAAAAGAAACATTGAGCCTCAAGGACATATTTAAATAAATTTTTCTATAAATAAGAAAAAAACTTTATAAGTTAAAATTAAATTATATAAAATTTAAAAATAATTTTTTAATGAAATTAACATGAAAGAATTTCTATAAATTAATTTATACATAAGTTAATTTTAATTTAAGAAGATTTTTGTTCTTATCCTATAAGTGTTTATGAAAAAAATTATTCAAATAGATCCTAAACGTGTGGTTAATGGTTTGATTTCTAGGTGTATAAATATAGAAAACATTTGCTAAAAAATTACAATCCCTTAAATAGGTCTTAATGTCTCGAAGGATTATTCTTTAGATTCTGGTCAAATTAAATATACATGTGTGTATAAACTGTAAAGTTATTGATGTTGTGATATAGTTGTTGGTAAGAGTTATAATAATACAATTTCATCTCTCTCGTATATATAAAGTTATTGATAGTATAATAGTTAGTAAAATTTAGAGTTGCGTTAATGTAATAATGTAATTTGATATCCTTTTATATATTTAAGATTTAGGACGAGGGACGGCATTTTAGTTTAAGATAAAAAATGTCTTTAAACTCAACAAACACTTAAAAAGTACTTGACCCCAAAATAGTAAAGGTTCAAATAGTCAAAATTACATCATGTCATAGACCAACTTCTTGATATTAATTTATAATAGTAAGATCTTACATTATTTTTTCTCACTAAAGCTTTTTTATTTGACATGTCTATGGTGTTATTTGTGGTTTTCCCCCTATATTTTATGTGTTTAAATCTTGAACTAAATACCACAATAAAGATATTAAAAATTTGGCTTAATTATTATTTTGATCTTTTAATTTATTTTTAAAGTAAAATTAGATTTTCTTATTTTCAGTTTGGCTTTTTATTCTTAAAAGTTTCAATTAGGTTCCTTATTTAAGAAGGTCCCTTATTTTCTTAAATGAGTTTAATTCAGTCCTATTTAAAATCAAATTTATTCTTCTTTTATTTAATTTTCTAGATCAAGTTAAAGAAAATGAGACCAAAATAAACCCTTTTTTTTAAAAAAAAAAATAAAGGACCTAATTAAAACTTTTAAGCATAAAAGGATCTAATTGAATAATTTTTAAAAATTAGAAAACTTAATTGAATTTTTAATAGTAAAATGACTAAATTAAACTTTAAATAATAATTAAACATGAAAAATTCAATGATAAATTGATTAAATTTCAATCAAATCACGGCAATTGCTATATCATTTTCTCCCATTATAATGCACCTTTGTCTCTCCGATTCAATCCAAATTAACACGCAATACACCCAATGTAATTTTGTCTTTGTCGTCATATCTATGGACCAATATTAGTTTTTACTACTCTAGCTAGATCTAGATTTTGGCATTCTTACAATTTTGTCCGTAGTTTCTGATCTCCTGCATGACAAAACGTGGCAATACCTCAAATCAGGCTGTGGAATTTAGATATTAATAATGTGTGATTTCAGAAGTTTCTTTGTCATGCATGGGATCCCTCAATCAAATACAAAATGGGCGTGATCCCATGTTATTTACACAGGTCAAGTCCAAATGTATGTACATTGCGTTCGTATATGCAGGTAGTGGTAGGGACCATATTCCAACTAAGGTTTCATATAGTAGTTAGGTCGTGTTAGTCACTAATAATATCAAAATTAATAATAGGTGACTTGTACGAGAATATGATTTGAAGGAATAATAATTAAGGAAATTAATATGCATGATTTTATCCGCTTAATTGAAAGTCAAGTCCGTTTGGCATAATCCCTCCATTCCCCAGTAATGCCGCTTTCTTGATAGCTATCGGCTGAAGTTCACTCTCTCTTTTTTGCTGATAGGGTTGGCCAAAACGCCCAAGACCTAGATTAGCTACTATTCATTGGAAAATAAAAAACATTTACATCCTTCACGAAGGAGTTATGAGCAAGCTAAAGTTCACTCTCCTAGACACTTAATGCCAACTAGTTATTTTGTCAGATTTGATAGAATTTTCTCACGATAATATTTCTTCATGAGTTCTTCCCATAAGTATTGATAGGGTGTATCTGCATTGACATTCAAGTAACGCAAAAGTACGAACATGTTTCAAAATTATAGGTAGGAATAAAGTTCATTTAGGTGAACTTTAATAGTCTTTTTTATAGACGTAAAATTAGATAATAAGATTTTAATTTCTATTATAAGATAATGTAAATAGGAAAAGAAATATGATTTTATCTTATCTTTCCTTTAATAATAGATAATATTTGGTTTTAGGGAATATTTATATCTTTTTGATTGAAGATAGAGTTTTTCTCTTACCATAATTATAGATATCAGATTCTCTAGATTCCCAGTAAGCTACTCGGTTGGCCACCGAGTACGAAGACTTGCCGAGTCTGAGTAGTACATATGTCCCCAAACTTTGAAGTTGATTGTATGAGCTTTTACTACTAAAAAATAGGTTTTTAACATCGATTATTAAATATTTTCAACATCAGTTATTAACCGATGTTGAATCTACCGATATTAAAAGTCTCAATCGTATGTCATATCATAAAAAAATATAAAATATCTATCGACGTTAAAAGTCTCAACATCGGATGTCATATCAAAAAATATAAAATATGTAGAAAACCTCATCAGTTTTTTTATGAAAACCGATGTTGCTTTGGTTTTTAGAAAAATTGATATTGTCAGTCAATGACAACATCAGTTTTACTAAAAATCGATGTTGTTTTTAAGAATTAACATCAATTTTTCTACAAACCAATGTTGCCAGTAAAAAAATATCAATTTTTTTTGAAAAAATCGATGTTGGTGATCAAAAAACAACATCGATTTGTCTAGAAACCGATGTTGCTTTTGACAAATAACATCGATTTCTCTAAAAAATCAATGTTGTTTTTTGTAATTTTTTTTAATATCCTAACTGTTTTTTTTTTAATTACCCCCAAATTAACCTATAAGTTGAGAAGCATAACTAGACCAGACAGCTTTTATCTAGTAGTTTAAATTTTATTCATAATATATAATTAAATATTTACTATGAATTATAAGAAATATTTGAAGTATTGAAAGTCAATACATAAAATTATTTGTAACATAATCTAAATTAACATAATAACAACTCTACAATTTTAAAATTACTTAAACACCTAGTGTTTGATTTTTTTAACTTTCAGATAATATCTTGCCTACTGAATGCGAATTACCTTCATTTTCTCTGGTTCTAATGGTCTTTGATAAGTAAAATATTGCATGATATAATAAAACATAAGTTAATATATAAATCCAAATAATAACAATTATAAGAAAATGAATTAGTTTTGGAGTAAATAATTATTGTTTACCAGTTATCCTTGAAACCTCCTGGAACTATCGTTGACATAATGCATTACGTAGTACCCACATTCAGTACTTCCTTTATCCTTATTACACTAAATTGAATATAATATTTAGATATTCAAAGTTAATTGAAAATTGGTGTACAACATAATAAAATTTAATTTTTAAGGCATGAAACATTATTTAAATAACTTACTTTAATTATAATCCATCTAGCAGCAGCCTTAGACTTACTTCCTTGATTGTTGTTGAATCCCTTCATTAAGAGAAACATGCATATGTATTGTATTATTAAAATATTGATGTCAAATTCTAATCATAAAGTAAATGTATTACAAAATACAATTGATCTTTCAAGTAGTTGTCGGGTCTATTGTGCAAGGAACAAAACCAGATGATGACAATATTGTCCTTAGGTAAAATAACGACCATTTGACAATGTGCACCGCATTGGAGAACAATAAGTCATTATAAAAGCATACATGGTTTAAATTGATTTGTTCAGTTTAACTTACCCATTCAAGTAGGCTTATGGGTACACATCTCTTTGTGAATTATGCATCCATTTCTTAATATAATCTTCTTATTCAAATTACGATTGCCCAGATCTTTGTATGGATTGTGGCTTGAGGAATCCATTCACATTGATATTCCTCGCTTGCATACTTGTCTCAGTCATATGTCTATTGTTGTTAAATTAAGTAAATTATGCATGAATTTAAAACAATCAGTTAGGTAATATACAATAATGTAAAATGACTTACAGAATCGATAATTGTATAACAGAGATGCTTAGATGTTAACCACCGTGTGTCATTTCAAAAATATCTTCATGCTTTATGTACAATGTGAAGTTATCATTATACACCCCAAACACGGTAGCATCCCATGACACCTACAACAAACTTAAGGAAAAGCTGTGGGATGGACAATGTCATCAGGTACAGGGGATTGACATCAAGATCCAACATATCTACAGGTTTTGCCGATCCCTTAACTCCCTGTTTATCCTACACAATTAATAAACATTAAGCAAATGACAGTGAAAACTTGATTTGTAACAAATATTTTATTAATAATTATTAAAAAAACAAAATTAAATACCTATTTTGAAAAAGGCTTTACAAGATGTGTCGGCCAAGCAAGGAAGATGTTAAGTGCCTGCCCCACTAACTGAACCTTTTGAGTGGGTACAGGAATGTGAGCATCGGCATCTTGGACTTCCTCAACACCGACCTTCACTAGATCATTGTCCAAAGGAATGTTGTGGACGGTCGGTCGTCGATCCCTCATAAACTCTTCCAAGGGCAACCAGTCGGGGAGCACTTTTATTGACATACAATCCATATTTGTCTAAGTCAGCCGTTTCTGGGTCAAGCCCCAAGGGATCAACACAACTTTCCTTTGTGCTAACACGAGAAACAGAAGGACCAACCTCAGCCTCAGGAGGCAATTCAAGTCCCTGTGATTGCATCTGGGACTGCATCTAGCTGAAGGACATCACTAATTGTTGAGTCACTTTTTGTGTGATCTTTTGTGTTAGCCGCTCTAGGTTTTTAGGAGCCATGGACGAAGAGGTGCGGGAGCCCCTTGAAGCCGGTCCAAAGTAGTGTTTGATCATGACATTGGCTACAGTAGCACGGACACGACCAGGGTGCTCTGGTTGCCCAATGGCAGCAGTCAGTACATCCTCATGTACATGGACGACAAAGCTTCCCTGTGAAGCTAGCTCTTCCAGGGAATCTTGTAGTCAATAGATTAAATAAATTTGATTTACTCATCCAACAATTATTATAAAAATTTGACCACCAACAAATGATAGTCACTTACAATCTTGTCTATGATTTCCTTTGTTACCTCGGATGTCATTTGACTTGATTTTTTCGTGTGGGTCATCTTCCACTTCACGTGTTGTGTAATGGGAGATGGAGGATCAACGACTGTGTCCGTGCTCCCGGATTGGGCTACTTCCTCCAATCGTTTCTTTTTCTTCTTCTCCATCAACTTTTGTTCTAGAAAATCATAACCCCCACAAGACAACACGTGAAGAGCAATGTTTTGTTTCTGAATGACCTGCACCTTCTTTTTTTTTGAACATCTTGTGATAATAAGACATAACAGTAACTTAATACAGTTGACAGCAATACGTAAATATGAAGTTTAAGAACAATGAAAATCAAATAACCTCCCATGAAGGGTCTCTACGACTCTGACAAAACTGGGTCCACTTTTTTTTTCTTATGTTGTCCTTCTCACATACTTTGTCATCCTCGCCCTCCTTATCGTGTACCAGAGCCCATTTGGAGGTCAAATATGACATAAAATGCCTCTACCATTCTCCTATAGTCTGAATTATTTTTTCTTTGTCCTCAAATTGGATGATACAGGAATATCAAATTCAGCCTACGATACAATAAATACATTTTGTAGTTAGTCAATTATAAATTAAGCGGGCTTCATAGGATCTACCAAATTAGCTTGTTTTGCCATGATGAAAGGGTCATTCTGATATGCGGGCTTCTTTAGATCTACCAAATTAAATTTGAAATCATCGGTTTGCACACCGATATTGCTATCTATCCACTTACACTTGAAAACACAGACACTAAATTTTACATAATTAACCTCCAAGATTTCTTCAATGACTCCAAAGGCATGGAAGCTACATAGGGATTGTCATCATGTACAGTAGCAAAGTGTTGAGATTCAACCCTTAGACTAAAACCATTGCTTTGCATTGTACTCTTGTTGTCTTATGATTTCGTGTAGAACGAATACTTGTTGATTTCGTATCCTTGCCAAGTTATAACATTTCTTTTAGGTCCATCTGCTAACTTCCTTCACGTTTCAAATGCATTATGGTCACCAAAGATTATATCTTTAAACCAATTTAGGAAAGTCTTGTTATGCTCTTTCAACACCCTATTCTTGGTCATTTTTGGGTTACTTTCCTTGACTAAAGTTGTGACGAACTATGTATGACAAAACTTCATTAATGTTATTTAGTATATACAAATGAGTTTGTTGCAATTCTTCTAGACTTGGAGTGGTAACATACAATCCTCTTGAACCCTTACCTCCCACTCTTTCGTCATGTCGAGTCTCTGGAATCCCAACAGGTTTTGCCTTTTCAATGTACTCAGAACACAACTCAATAGCTTCTTCCGCAGTATACCTTTCAACAATAGATGCTTCAGGTCGATGTAGATTCTTTGTATACCCTTTTAAGATCTTCATGTATCGCTCAACCGAGTACATCCATCGCAAATACACTGGACCGCAACATTTAATTTCCCTCATAGAATGAACAATCAAATGAATCATGATGTCGAAAAACGAAGGAGGAAAATACATCTCCAACTGACACAAGATAATAGCATCCTTGTTTTCAAGCTCATCTAACTTGAGAGGATCAATGACTTTGCTACATATGACATTGAAGAAAAAACACAGGCGAGTTATGGCATGCCTAATTTTCTTAGGCAAAATGTCTCGTATCGCCACAACTAGCAGTTGTTGCATCAAGACGTGGAAATCGTGAGACTTTAAGCCAACTAACTTTAGATCTTTCAACTGCACAAGTCTCTTAATATTTGAAGAGTATCCTTGTGGCACTTTGACACAGCGTAGGCACTGACAAAAACTTATTTTTTCCTTTATGGACAAATTATGACAAGCTGGAGGCAAGTATATTTTGTTACCATCAAACCTTGGATGTAATTGGTCTCGTATACCCATCTCAATTAGATCTTGGCAAGTATTCAAACCATCCTTTCTCTTGCCTTGAAAGTTAAGAAGCGTGTCGATGACACTATCACATACATTTTTCTCAACATGCATAAAATCAATACAATGTCTAACATCTAGATCAAACCAGTATGGAAGATCAAACAATATCGATCTCTTCTTCTATATGGAAGTTTTACGTTTTTCCTTCTTTTAGGTCTTTCCAAATACAATATTGATGCCCTGAACCCACTCAAGAACCTATTGACCAGTTAACGGTATCAGGGCACTATCATGCTTTTGACTTCCATTAAAAGCTTTTTTCAATCACTGGTAAGGGTGATAAGCTTTTAGAAAACGTCGATGTTGAGTTTATATTGTTTTTCTTCCATGTTTCAGTTGTACATAGTTTGTGTCTTCTTCACAGCTAGAGCATGCATGATGGCCTTTAACATTGCATCCACTCAAATTCCCGTATGCTAAAAAGTCATTAATGGTACAAAATAGCATTGCACGCAACTTGAATGTCTCATTACGATACCCATCAAACACAGCAACCCCCTCGTCTCACAACTTTTTCAAGTCTTCAATCAAGGGATGAGATAAATATCAATGTCATTTCCTAGTTGTCTTGGGCCCGATATCATCATAGACAACATCATGTAGTTTTGCTTCATGCACAACCAAGGAGGCAAGTTGTAAATTACTAGCAAAACAGGCCACGAACTGTGCTGAGTGCTTAAACTGCCATAGGGATTCATTCCATCATTGGCAAGTCCAAGCCTATGATTTCTTGCCCCTTTGGCAAAATTCAAATACAAATTATTAATCTTCTTCCACTTAGAGGAATTAGTTGAATGACAAAGCATTCCATCGCAATTTCTCCCATATGCATCCCATGTAAGGTCAGTAGCGTCATCTGCATTAGCAAACAAATGCTTGAACCTTGGAATGATCGAAAGATACCATAACACCTTCGCTGGAAGGCCTTTCTTGGTGTTTTCATCACTGCTACACTCGCCATCATCCTTCACTTTGTACCGTGATACCCCACACCTGGGGCACTTATGCATTTCTTCAAACTCATTTTTGTACAGTATGCGATCATTAGGGATGCATGAATCTTCTGAAACTCCATATCCATTAGACACAATATCTTCTTCGCCTGATAGTAACTTTTTGGCAACGTGTTTTCCTCTGGAAGTATATCCTGCACCACTTGAAGCAGTGAAGTAAAGCTTTTGTCACTCCACTCATATCTGGCCTTGACATTAACCGGACTTAACACCGCTGACAACAATGTCAAAGACTTCTTGCACCCTGGATACAAAGGCTTCTTCAAATCACTTTGCAATGTATCATACATAAAGGCATGTGTTTGTTGAAAAGACTCTTGTCCAAGATCACAAATCATTTCCTCTAAGCGATCTACCATTTCTACATCAATCGGTTCACATTGGAACCCCCTTTGCATGTCTGTCAACTCACCATGCCATATAATTCTTCTTAATCCCATCAAACAGTAGATGTGCTTGTATGTCGTCAAGTACTTGTCATCTCCTGTTCAAGTAGTTTATAGAAGGACACAAATATTTTCCATCCTCATCCGATAGATTTCTTTCGGAGGTGAATTCTAAGAATTATTCAATGCCTTCCTCATATGCGGGGCTCATACGACTTGCATTCATCCAACTTTGATTCATGTAATTAATAACTCTGTGATAGTCACAGAGTTATTCTATGCATGAAAACCTCACTTTTTTCCTAAAAGGTGTGACCCTATCCTATTCAGGAAGACATGTTTTTATAGTACATTCATACATAAAGGTTAACTTCTTTTCTTAGATTTGATGAAAATTTGGCAGCATTTCACATTGATCTCCAAGTACACCACATGAAAGCGGTGAAAAGAATTCTACCACAATCAAGTACACACCCGAAGAACAAAGCGAAATGCACTAACCGAAATTTCATCAAATTTAAGAAAATAAAGTTAACCTTTAGTATAAATGTACTATAAAAATATGACTCTTCCCAAACTATCCAAACAGACAATTCAAGATTTAATACAACGATTAATGCAAACTGTCTGCAACAATCATTGTATTCAATCTCAAACGAGAATTTAAGGTTCACTCATCATTAACATAACTTGTATATAAATCAATACTCATTAATCACAGTCAACACGTAATAAAAGCATTGGTAACAAACAAGAGCATCAAAACTCTATGAAAAACATTTGTACTTGTGATGATGATCACTATAATGTCCAACAACGAATATCATGATCACGATGCAAACAAGAAAACCAAAAGTGCCTACAAATTACATTGAACATTGAAGATTACACATCTTTAACTAACAACTCTTTAGCAACAACTTCATGACCACTGATCAACAACCACTAAAATTTTATCCCACTAAATAATGTCAGCTACAAGATTAACAAAAAAATAAACCCACTTTTGAGACCCTTGTCTGTCTATATATATAGTAGCAAATTTAAAGTGATTCCAAAACTATTTTTCATTTCCAATATGTTCTTTTCTAACCAGATAATGTTATTGTAAATTTTGAACTTTATACTACTGGATGCCTTGAGTCAAATCCAATTTTAGGAAGATTGAGTCACTTTATGAACTCACAATTGAAATAGAAATTATTGGAAATTCAAGAATTAGACATGGAATTCAATTTTATAAGTGAAAATTACAATAAATTTAAGCTTTAATTCCATTTAAATTTATGAGCAAATAAGCATAATTTATTTGACGCAGGGTCTAAGATCCAATGGTTTCATTTCCCTAAAACAATGTTCAACCAATCAAAATGATATAGAATACCATTGACCACCTCTACACCAAACAAGTACACCACACAAAATGAAGACATGCTAATTCACAGACAGTGTTTCCTCAGTTCATATTCATCTCATTACAATTACAAGTTACAACATCCTAGCATTAAGTTAGTTACCTCTTCTCCTCAGAGTGAGGGTGTATGGATATAAACTTACCTGACACAATCTGCACAATCCAAAAACAGAGTAGCAATCCAAGAAACAACTCAATCACCACCTGCATCAATCGTCATTCCCACAAACATATATATATATATATATATATATATATATATATATATATATATATATATATATATATATATACATCATAACTTGAAAATGCATCCAATTTTAATTAATGCCTAATGAATGGCACCTGCATCCAATTTCAGAAAATGCATTGTAACTTGAAAGAAAATGCATCAAACATATATACATATAGATACTCATAGTCATATCTAGCTAGTGAGCTTAATTAATAACAAAAGAAGTCTTCATGTTGTCTTAAAGGCTTCATAAACCAGTTACACATACAGACTGTCATCCATACATACACATGCGCATTTCATCAAATACGTTGAACACACTATACACACACACACACACACACACACACACACACACACACACACACACACACACACACACACACACACACACACACACACACACACATGAAAGACTTACCAAGCTTCACTTCTTTTATGTTGTGTCCTATGCGACTAACACAAAGGATGAAGAGAAAGGAAATGATTTGAGTCCTACGTGATTTAGAAAGGAAGAAGGACTTCAAATGGCAGTACGAGAAGGAGAACACAGTATAAAAACACTAAGAAAGGAGAAGAAACCTAACCTTTCATGACTGGTAGTTGTAGAACGGTGAGAGTGACAGTGAGGTTGCAGCGCGCCGCAACTGAGGGCGATAGTCATGTTGCGGTGAGAGGTTGCAATGCTGGCAGTGGCAGAGTTATAGTGTCGCGAGAGGTTGTAAATGAGTGTGCCAAAGTGTTCAAGTGAGAGGTTTCAAAGTTATTGAACTTCAAGGTTTTCAGCCCCAAACAATGATTAAAAGATCCCACAACATCGCTTTTTTTAAAACCGATGTTGAGTTTTCTCTACGTTTTTTAGTAACATCGGTTTTTGATAAAGCTGATGTTATCAAAGTTGGTTAACATTGTTTTTTTAAAAACTCATGTTAACGAACTTGTGTTAACATTGATTTTGCGAAAAACCAATGTTATCAAACTCGTGCTATTTACGAGATTGCCACCATGTTTTTGTTAACATCGATTTTACGTAAAATCGATGTTAACTTGGTGACGTTAAAGCCATTATTTGTAGTAGTGTTTGTAAAAATCTTCTGAGTCCTCTACTCTAACATTGCTATCAATTAGTCGGGTTCAAGTAAGACTCATATTGGTCTAATAGTAGTCAAGTCCAACAAGAATTTTGATTTCCTCTTTAGCCAAGTATTACCTTAATCTTAAAAGGAAATGGATAGGGTAGTTTTCTTCTGCCAAATCCATTTGGTCGAGCTTTAACACTCTATGTTACTTTGTTAAGACACATTAAAATGTTGTCATACAAAGCATAATGATTAGGTCTTTTCTTGTTAAGATGTTTTTAGAATACTCGAGGGTCACATCCATCCGACCCAGGGAATAATGTATCCTTATTTTGATTAATGAAATAATAACACTTTTTCTTTCAAGTGTTTACTCGATGGTCACATTTCCCTCTTTCATCTATCGCAAGGTTGGGTGGGATTCGATTCTGGGTCCCTTGAATCAAGCGACATTTGGTAAGTCCCGGTCATTAATCGATCAAGTGCCTTCTTGAGGAGGTTTGTCAAGATTGAGTAGTACATATTACCCCAAAAGCTTGGGCTAATCAGTCTCAATCTAGAGTCGGAGTTTACTTAGTCCAAGAAGCTTATTGATCTACTTGGATTTAATTTTCTCGACTAGTTGGTCTCGATCTAGAGTCAGGGTTGACTTTGTCCAAGAAGCCAATTGGTCTACTTGGATATAATATTCTTGAATAATCAGTCTCAATCTAGTAAGAGTTTACATAGTCCAAGAAGCTGATTGGTCTACTTGGATCTAATATTCTCTACTAGTTGGTCTTGATCTAGAGTCGGGGTTGACTTGGTGCAAGAAGTTGGTAGGTCTACTTAGGTCTAATATTCTTGACTAGTCGGTCTTAATCTAGTTGGATTTTACTTAGTCCAAGAAGTTGATTGAACTACTTGGATCTAATATTCTCGACTAGTCAAACTTTACTTAATCCAAGAAGCTGATTGGTCTACTTGGATGTAATACTCTCAATTAGTTAGTCTTGATCTTGTTGAAATTGACTTAGTCCAAGAAGTCAATTGATCTACTTGGATCTAATATTCTCGACTAGTTAGTTTTGATTTAGTCAAAGTTAATTTAGTCCAAAAAAACTAATTGATTTACTTAAATATAATATTCTTGACTAGTCGATTTCATGTAAAAAAAGAAATATTCATGAAGAAGTAAATATTGTCCATTATGATATGCGAGCATAGTATAATATGATAGTTTTTGTTTATTTTATATTTGAAAGAAAGATTACTTCCCTTTTTTTTATTTCCATATATGAAAATATTCCATTTTGTTGTCACAATGTTTGCATGGCTAGTTCACCACAAAGTTCTATAAAAAAAAGCTTGAATATGTTTTTGGTTCCTCATAAATCATAAGTGCCAAATTTTAGTTATTTTTAGGATTAAATTATTAGCACTTATCCTTTGATTGTAATAGTTTTCTTATAAACTACCCTAAAATCTAGTTGTTTATATATATTGTACATTTACTAATGTTGTTGTTTAAATATGAAAGATTCCTCCATGATTTTGTAGGTTTTGATGGTTGTTTGTTAGATTCATAAACAAAGCCAAAAGGAAGGGCAAAAATGGTCTTTTCACGAAGGTTTTTGACCTTAAATTCACTTAGGCTAGCATCCAGCTCGTCTGGGCTAAAGATGTAACTTCAACCCTAAGCAAGCAATTTGCCTAGGCGAGTGGATGCCTTCACCATTAAGCCACAATTCGCCTGGGCGAGCTACAGCTCGCCTTAGCGAATTTCCCTGCACTCCTTAGTTGTTTTCTATAAATAGCCATGCATGGTTGAAGTGAAAAAGAATCCAACAGCCTTCAAATACCAGATAAAATGCAGAAGAAGAAGGAGAAGGGAAAAAGTGGAGCTGAGGCCCTACAGAGTTGTGACCGTGGATCACTTCCTTTATCATTTCTCTTGTTAGTCTTATGTTCTACACAATGTGGTTAGTTTTTCTTAAGGATTGGATGTAATCTTTGTACCCTTATGTATCCCTTTTGATATTATATATGTATTAATCTTTTCTATTGATTATTTGTAATTTCATTCTACTTGTAATGCTTCATTCTATTTGATCACTAGTGTCATGAAATTGGATTTTAAGTAAAATTGGAAAGTAATATTAGAATTTGAACCAAATGATTTTACTCTTTACGTTACGTTGCTCGGAATAGAGCATAACGTTTTGATTACAAAAAGCACGAGAGTATAATTGTAATGCTGGAATATTTACTATATATGCGAGAGATCGATATTTAGTAAATATTCTTAGGTTTCAAGTTCCAAATGCGAGGAATCAACTTGGGATAATTTAATGTGTGCATCACTAATGTTGAAAAATGATTAACATATGTTAATCTTATTAAGATACTAAGGGTATGAATGACGAAATCCAATCCTATGTTTTTTTAAATTAATTCAAGTTGTTATTATTATTTTCGTAACTTACAAAAAAAAATCGCCACAATGTTAATCTAAAAAATGGTCAGTTTGAAAGCTTACTCGGCATGAAATCAGATTCCCTCTACAAGCAAATCAGTTTCAAAACTTGGTTTCAAATTATGATGCGTTTAAAAAGTTTTTAATATGTTTTTTTTCTTTTAATTTTTACTTTTTATTTATTTATTTTTGTTTGTATTGATTCTTAATACACATAATGTGATAGCTTCAATTTTTTATTTTCATTTGTTATATTGTTCTTTTTTCTTTTCTTTCTTTTTCGTGTTTCTTCTTTCTCTCCTAATTCTTATCTTTGTCATATTGAAGTCAATCTTTTTTTCAAAATCAAATTTAGAAAATCATTTATTGGAAAGCTGTTAGATTGAAATGATTTTTTAAAATCAAATTAAGGACATCTTTCTCCGAATTCTTATGTTTGTGATATTAAAGAGAATCATTTTTAGGAAATCAAATTAAGGAAATATCTTTTTCTTATTTTTAAAAATTAGTTCTCATTTTAGAAAAATTTTAAAATCATATTTTGTTTTAAAACTTTAAAAAATTATCTTTCTTACCTTCACCTTTTGTTACTTTCTTTCATTATTTTTTCCCTTCTCCTAACTCTTACGTTTGTACTATTAAAGTGAATTTGTTCCCCTAAAAATCAAATTAAGGATATACCTGTTTCTTACTTTCTAGAATTAGTTGTGATTTTATAAAAAAATAAATTTTTTCTTATCATCGCCTCTTTTGTTAGTATATGTTACAACAAATTTACTGTTATCCAATAAATTTGTTTTCAACTGATTGAAATTTTCTGTTTTTAAACTTTTTATTTAATTAATTGTTTGTTTTTTTTAAAAAAAATAAAGAGCAACATAGATAATTAATTTCAATATTACTTCTTATACTGTTTACATTTAGTGATATTTAAAACTTCCCATTTTTTGAATTTTAATATATATACACCAGTAAATAAAAGATAAAGGTGAAAGAGAAAAAAAATCGGCAAGTGATAAAATAATGTATATTCATATGCATGTATTGAGAATAAAATTGACATATGATAAGATAATAATGTATTTAACTTATAATGTCTTATCTAAATATATCAAAAATTATAAATTCACTATTGTATTTTTACTTTTTCTGTCGGATAATTTATTGGCAGAAGCACTCATTCATAATACATTAATGTTACCATTTCAAGATTTTGCAAATATCTATTTGTCAAATAAAGTGAGATTGACGTTGAAATATCTACAATGACTTGATCATTTGTGTAAAGATAAACATATATGTAGAATTTTTTTATTAAATTATAATTAATATATATGTCAATATATTAAATTTAGTATAATAAAAATTATTACAATATTTAAATTAATTTAACGTAATAAAAATACAAATATACATGTATATCAATGTCTATGTTTCCGTTAATACTAATATCACAAATTAACAAAATGCAAATTTTAAATGACCCTTATTTTCTAAGGCAAATACCTTGCCCATCACGACACGAACTATACATGGCATTGGTATATCCCCAAAATTTGGCATTGATATTGATACATTGCAAAATTACAAATACAAGTAAAATAAAAATAAAATTGAAAGGTGTAAAGAAAATGATCATTGCCAACGTTACCAAAGTTACCAACGTTCATCTCTTTAACTACCCGCCAAACCCCCTTTCTCTCTCGCGCGTGTCCCAATTCCATTCCCCACTTCAAATGGTGCCTTCATCTCAAGCAACCACTCAATTTTTTCCTTTCAATTTTTTTTTTCTTTCAAAAATATAATAATTAATTGAAATTAAATAAAGACCTCATTCTTCGTCTTGACCCCATTCCCTTGCCACCAACCAAACCAAAAATTTAAATACTAAATCCGTCTCACGTTTCCTTCACCTTCTTTTCTTCTTTATTGGTTATATCGTTTCCGTTGGTTTTTTCGAAAATATCACGAAATTCGATTTCCCCCAATTTCTAGGGTTTCGCTGAAACCCTACCCTGCGATTTTGCGATTCTTCCTTCGAACTTTACTTGGTTTTCAGGTCTGCTTGCTTCTTCCTATCCTCCTGTTTAGCCTCACTGGTGAAGGGAATTTGGGAAACAAAATTGTCCAAAAAAAGAGGTTAAATTCTAGTGATTGATTGTGCTTGATTGATTTTAACGGTTCATTTTTTTTTTTTTTTGGTTTGTTCTTCCAATTTGCTTGTTGTATAGGTGATTTAATTGTTTGTTTGTTTGTTTTTGGATTCTAGTGTTCTATATTTTCCGAATTTGAGTTTTGCATTTTTTTGTTTGTTTTGGTTAGTTATAGATACTGTTATCACACATGGGACTCAATTGTGATTAGCTGGGTGAATTGAGGAGTGAAATTGAGGTCCATTCTTGACATCTTAAACCAAAGGAGTTGATTGCAGTTTAAGAAATTACCAGAATAGTCTAGTTTCATGGTCTCCAAGCAGACAATGCTTGTGTTTTAGTTAAGATTTTATTGTTTGACTCTGAGGTAGAGTACAACATTTGGCTCTTTTTAACTTTTGCATTTGTACATTTTAAGGTTGTTAGAGGGGTTAAAAACTCTCACTTAGCTGTGGCACCATTGTATGTGTTGAGACAATACTCTTTGGATTCATAGTCATGTTTGAAATAGAGATATGTCGCCCAAGTCTCAGTGGCCTTAAGTAGATGGGTATTTGGTTAACACTTTGCCTTTTGTGGGTAATGCTATTCTTGTTTGAGTAAGCTGAAAATAAGGAGGTGGAAATTTTGGAATGAAAATCACTTCTTGCTTGCTTGTGTCAAACAAAAATATGGGAAAGCTGAAAAAGTAGTGCAATTCATGACAAACTCTGGCCATTCCTATAGAATGAACGTGGGTCCAAAGGGATTTCCTAATTCCCATCTTCTGCCAAGCAGCAGGGAATGCAATTCAAAACCCTTTCCATTTAACTCTGGCCATTTCACTCCCCTCCTCATTTTCTGCCTGCTTAAACAAGCATAGCGTGAATCAAATCCAGCTGATATGTTGTTTCTTTTCTTCATCTATTGAGTCTTACTTTACATAAGCAGTTATTTCATTATCCTTTGTGTCATATAGCACATCTGCAGTAAATGAATCTGTTGATGAATGGCTTCTGCTGTGTGTAAAGCATTTAACCCATGGATACTTACATGTCATCTGAATTCACTGTGTGAAGAAGAATAAAATTGATAGTCAATATGCAGATGAAAATATTTATCTCCTTACAACTTGATGAAAATGATAGCAAGAATGTTACCTGGTGCACATTACTTACTTTTTAGGTTTTTCCAGTTCCCTTTTAACCATCCAGATCACCATGTCAAGTTTGGAGGAGCCACTTGGCCTTGACAAGTTGCCAAGCATGAGTACCATAGATAGAATCCAGAGGTTCTCATCCGCTGCTTGCTGTCCCAGAGTAGATAATTTTAATTTGGGTTTGGGAAACTGCTGGATTGAAGGACGAAGCTGCAGCACATCAAACAGCTGCAAGTGAGTAAAAAATTGCAATTTTCTACAAGTCAACAGTGATGCATATATTTATTCATCATTTGACCTATTTTTGTATTCTTATACATTCCTTTCGCTTTGGTCACATATTATTTAACCTATTTCAGCCTACTTTATTCATAACTTTACCTCTTATGCCTATCTTTGGTAAAGTGAAGACAGTGAAGAGTATACAGAAGAGACATTCCCGTGGAGAAGGCAAAGAAGGGACCTGTCCCGAGGTGACACTTTCAGTCAAAAGTCTATGACCATGGGGAGGAATTCGATGAAATTTGGAATGATTGATAATTCATTTTACACCTCAGATTACCAGTATAGTCCACAGAACAATAACAAAAATGTACAGGATATGGCATATAAGGTAATGCAATGGCTGCGGTACATTTTGTTCAATAATTTCTTTCCAGCTACAAAATTAGTTATCCATATACTGCCTCTTTTTGTGTTTTCATTTGACATTTATGTTACACATTTATGCTTTCTGTAGTTGGTTGATTGTATCATATTTCTTTGGCTGGTAAGTAACATACAATTTTAATTGGGCAATGCAGTTTATGAAAGGTATACCAAACTTTGTAAAGATAGTTGAAGTTGGTCCAAGGGATGGATTACAAAATGAGAAAAACATTGTACCAACAGATGTAAAGATTGAATTGATTCATAGATTGGCATCTTCTGGGTTATCCGTCATTGAAGCTACTAGTTTTGTATCTCCCAAATGGGTTCCTCAGGTATAATGGCTTTACCATATTTATTTTCTGACATTGATATTACGAATGATTGTTGTGGTAAACTTTCTTCTTGGTGCATTTAAATCAACATATTTCTCAATATCATGAAAATTTAAACAAAAGTTGAAAATCATTGTTTTGAGCACAAATAGAAAGTGAGAGGAATTAATTTGTAAGAAAAATTTGTTCATTCAGTAATTATATATGGACAACTATAGTACTAGTTGATATCCTTTCTAGACTAACTTATTTACAGTGTGATCTGAATTTTACCTGCTTGAATACCATTCTGTTTCTGTATCTTTCAGTTGGCAGATGCAAAGGATGTAATGCAAGCAGTTCATAACCTGGGAGGCATTAGATTGCCAGTTCTGACTCCTAATTTAAAGGTGCAAATAACTGCTAGAGCAACAATAAATGGGCATATTTATGTTCAGATGTCTGATCTGTTACAATTATAGGGTTTTGAAGCTGCTATAGCGGCTGGCGCTAGAGAAGTAGCTGTTTTTGCATCAGCTTCTGAATCTTTCTCAAAATCAAACATTAATTGTAGCATAGAAGAAAGCCTTGTCCGCTATCGAGCTGTTACTCGGGCTGCTAAACAGCTCTCTATTCCTGTTCGAGGGTATGCCTTTTGTTTTCTCCTTCATCATTCTAAGAATCCATAAATCCTCTCTATTTCAATATTTTTTAAGTGTGCATTTATGCCAGATAGAAAGCTTTGAAAATTTTTATTTCCCATTTTGATATTTACTGATCAATTTGCTTTTATTGCCCTCCAATTTCTTTGTGGGTGGTACCTGTATATATTAGTTAATGAATTTATGCTACATTGATGGTTTTTCTAAATGTTCTGTTCCAGGGCATCTGTTTTTGTGTTTTAGCTGTTTTTGACATATATGACTCTAATTTGAAGTTGAAGCATGGAAAATAAACATACCAATTTTATTTTGCGCTGAAGATTTAATTTACTTTTATCTTGTTTCTCTCTCTTACATACCAATGAAATTGAATGCAAATAAGAAAAGTAAACTAAGGGTGAGCCTTGGCACAACAGTAAAGTTGCTCCTTGGTGACCGGTTGGTCATGGGCTTGAATCTGAAAACAGCCTTGTTGCTTATGCTAGGTGAAGGCTGTGTACAATTACCCTCCCCATACCTTTGCGAAGCAAAGAGCCTTTGACACCGGGGTACATTAGTTTTTTTATTAAATAAGTCAGTGTTATTAAAAAGCGGCCATGGCGGCGCTATGGCGGAATGGCGTCGTGGAATTTCGAAAAAACGCCACCAAATAGCGGTGGCGTTTCGGGTTGCGTATGGCGGCGCCATGGTGGCCGCCATAGCCATGACGGTCATGGCGGAATAGCGGTTTTTTTTTTTTAAAACGTGCGCGACAGGGGTTGGGCTGACCTGACCCAACCCTACCCGAGTTTCTCCTGCAAAAGGAAACTCAGAGCGCGAGAAGGAAGCCAAGAACAGAACAGCACAACAGTCTTCAGCGGCACGACCAGCAGCAGTCTCCAGCACACGAACGGCGGCGACGGTGACGCACACAACACCTGCACACGACGTTCTCGAGCGCGACGACGGCAGCAGTCCAGCAGCACGACGCACAACGCACGCGAGAGACCCGAGCAAGACTCATCCGAGAGAGAGGACGCAGACGACCAAGCGACATTGACGGCAACGGAAGTGTTCTGGTGTGTTTGAACTCTTGAATGAGTTTATTTGGTGTTGGTACTTGGTTATTGTATGGACTCATGAAACTTTTTTAGTTTATTTGAATGCAATCCATTATTTTTTTTAATTTTTTTATTTATATTTATCAATGTTGTTAATGGCGGATGGCGGTTCATGGCGGAAAGTAAAAAATCCGCCATAAAAATATGGCGGATGGCGTAGCGGAAAATGGCGGATGTCATGGCGGACAAAAAAAAAAAACATATATATAAACTCATTGAAATTGAAAAAAACAAATACGAAAAAAGCTGTAGACAGTAAAATGGGGTGTCAAACAGCAAAAAAAAGGACTGTTAACAGGGGGGGCTTGGGAGTAAAGGATATTTCGAAATTCAATACAGCTTTAATGGGTAGATGGATTTGGGCCTTTGCATCTGGCCAACAGCAGCTTTGGGTAAGAGTTCTAAACTCTAAATATGGGGATTGGTCAGAATTCCAGCTTGGCTCTAACAAGAGGGGTCACTCTCTCTGGTGGAGGGATATTAGAAAGCTATATCATCAGTTGGATCCTAATATTTTCAATCAGCACTTGACCTGGAAGGTTGGGAGTGGGGAAAGAATCAAATTCTGGACTGATAAATGGCTAGGGACAGACTACACTCTTGAGCAGAAATATAATCAACTTTTTCGGATTAGTAGACAGCAAAGTACCCTCATCTCTAGTATGGGTAATTTTAATAATGATAGCTGGGAGTGGGATCTCAGGTGGAGGAGGAATCTTTTTGATCATGAAAATGATATAGCTGTGCAGTTTATGGAGGAAATAAGCTCCATTCCTATCCAGAGGCATAGTACGGATTCTATGGTGTGGTTAGCTGAACCCCATGGGCATTACACTACTAAATCAGCTTACAAGTTCTACACTAAACCCAGTACAGCAAACTCAGATGGGAAGATATATAGCATAATCTGGAAATTGAAAATTCCCCCTCGGGTAGCAGTTTTCTGTTGGAGACTCCTGAAAAACAGACTCCCTACCAAGGACAATCTCCTAAGAAGAAACATTACTATCCAGGATCACAACTGCCCTTTGTGTGGTAATGCACAGGAGGATGTGGGCCACCTATTCTTCAATTGTAATCTGACAAAAGGTCTGTGGTGGGAATCCATGAGATGGATCCGGGTAGTAGGACCCCTTCCAAGTCACCCAAAGTGCCACTTTACTCAATTCTGTGAAGGCTTTGGGGACCCTGTATATCAGGACATAAGGGGTGGATGGTGGAGTGCCTTGACTAGTTCTATTTGGCACCATAGAAACAACCTGATTTTCCAAGGAAGACCTTTTGATCCATATAAAGTTATGGATCATGCTATATACCTAGTTTGGTCCTGGTTCAACGCTAAAGATAAAGATTTCAATACTAGCTTAAATCATTGGTCTTCAAATATTTCGAATTCCTTTGGATGTTCTGCTGGGCTTTCTTAATTCTGTTGTTTTAGGGTGGGTTATTGGTTGGAGGGCAGCACTCTGGTGCTTTGTAATTTATATTTCTGGTACCACTGGTACTATTTTACATATTAATAATATATATATTTTTCCTTCCAAAAAAAAAAAGGGGTGTCAAATAGCAAAAGGAAAAAAAAAGCTGTAGACAGAAAAATGGGGTGTCAAACAGCAAAAAGCCCAAAAAAAAATAAAAAAAAAAAGCAGCTCTGACCCGCGTCTTCTTCTTCTTCTTCGTGACTTCGTCTTCTTCCTTCGCGGGTCTTCTTCGTGCGTTGTCGGGGCTCGTCGTCGGAGCTCGTCGCCGCCGTTCGTGCGTGCTGCCGGGGGTGGTGTCGCGGCGGCTTGGAGTTACGCAGGCAGAGAAGGTTTTGAAGGTAAGCTTTTGGAGGGACGCAGGTAGGCTGAAGGCAAGCTTTTGGAGTCTTTTATTTAATGAATAACCGGGTAGGGTTGGGTCGGGTCGGCCCAACTCCTACCGCGGACAAAAACCCACGAAATTCCGCCACCCCGCCACGACCGCCATGGCTATGGCGGCCGCCATGGCGCCGCCATCCCAAACCCGCAATGCCACCGTTATTCGGTTGCGTTTTTTCGAAAATCCGCCACGGAAAACCGCCATGACGCCGCCATTTAACAACACTGATATTTATATGTATATATATACTTTATTTTGTCCGTCATTTTCCGCTACGCCATCTGCCATATTTTTATGGCGGATTTTTGGCTTTCCACCATTAACAACATTGAAATAAGTTGTGTTAAGTCATTTATCATGTAGGAAATCAATTTAGAAATAAGAAGAACAATATTAGAAGATTTTGTCAAACTTCTACTTTATGTATTAGGGAAAGTATATATGCACACACATTTGAATATCTTTTTCCTTCCTGATCATTACACCTATTGCAATCCCATAAGATCCTAACTCCTATGAAATATTTCTCAAAATCATTCTTCACATCTGTATTTGTATTGCTTTTTCGATATTATTTCATGATGATATTGCTGAAGACCCTTCTAGGAATATATTTAAAAGTCAACCAAGTCAAGGTTTAAAAACTGGACATGAAAAGTCCCATTTGTGTTGATATTGTAAATTGACTAAATTCTATTGACAGAGGTTCTGTTTCTGTTTTGCTTATTACAATCTGTTTCTCTGTATTTAAATTTCATAGGTATGTATCATGCGTTGTTGGATGCCCAGTGGAAGGACCAATCCCTCCATCAAAAGTGGCATATGTAGCTAAAGAACTATATGATATGGGTTGCTTTGAAATCTCACTTGGGGACACAATTGGAGTTGGTACTCCCGGTAATGAATTAGCTAGATGTCTTTCTTTTTGAAAACTTTATGCTACACACAGAACATAATAATATCAGCCTCATGGCAGCATTCCCTTGTTTGGCATTTGTCTTCAAACACTTTTTACTAAACATCAGCCTATTACTCACCTTTCCTGTGCTTTGTGTTGATCGTGATATACCTTATCCTTTTTTTTAACTTGGCAATATAATTGTCTTGAGAATGTTCAGTATCCAAAACATTTGTCGTACATTATACCTCAATCTGCATTACCCTGTTTTGAGTTTTAAGCTCTACAGTCTACACCTGATGGAGGAATCTAATATGGTCGTCCTATTTCCTTATAACTCTATGCAACCTGTTTTCTTTTATGCTTATTCTTGAATCTCAAACCTTGAGTCCTGAATGCTTATCAATTTTCTTTCTTTTATTATTAATTTTTTTATGTGACTGTTTGCCTATGTCTGTTATGCTCTAAAGCAAAGTAAATAATGTCAGATCTTGGCAGATTTGCGGGATAGATTCCAGCATTTTTCTTTGTCTATTAATCCAGAATATGAATATTCTTTATAAAAACTTTCTATTGGTTACTCAAATATGATCTTTGTACTCATATTGTTTTCTGTTCATTCTGTTGTGGTCAGGAACTGTAGTTCCAATGCTTTTGGCTGTAATGGCTGTTGTGCCAGCAGAGAAGCTTGCTGTCCACTTCCATGACACTTATGGGCAATCCCTTCCAAATATTCTTGTGTCCCTTCAAGTAAGTCAACAAACTATAGCTTGAACTCTATTTGCTTGTCTATTGATAGAGTTTATTGATCTTTTATCATCATTACATGCAATAAAAGTTCTACACTGGTGTACCAACCATTGAACAATTATAATTAACGGACACAATACCATCTATAAACAATTTGTTTTTTCCGTAGAATTTAGTTTGTATAACAAGTTTAAACTTTAAACTGGGCCAACATTAAAAATCCTTTTGCAGTCTAACAGTGTTATTAATGGACGTTATTGATTTCTTTTCTAAACAGATGGGGATCAGTGCAGTTGATTCTTCAGTTGCTGGTCTAGGTGGCTGTCCTTATGCCAAGGGAGCTTCAGGAAATGTAGCTACCGAAGATGTTGTGTACATGCTGAATGGACTTGGGGTGAAAACCAACGTTGATCTCGGAAAGCTCATGTTAGCCGGTGAGTTCATCGGCAAGCATTTGGGGCGCCCATCTGGCTCAAAGACCGCGGTAGCCTTTAGCCGAGTCACAGCTGATGCTTCCAAGATATGATAATATGTTCTACCATAAAAATAAAAATAAAAATTGGATGCTTCAAGCAGTGAGAGGACACCCTATTCGTTTCATCACCCTATTGTTTCATCTTATTAACCCCGTAATTATAGAAAAAGAATAAAATGCCCACTCACGTTGATGAGTTGGAAAGGAAGAAGTAATGCATGTAATCTGCCAATAGCAAGTACAAGTACAAGCTTCTCATTTGAGTGTAAGCTTGCAATTTTTATCCCTCCAATTTTTTGTTTTTTAGTTTAAATCATGCACTCATTGTGCATGATGTTTAGTTTATACCACGCCTCTTGTATAATTCTGAAAAAGATCATAGAAAATATCATTTACTCTTTTACAAGATAATTAAAAATTAGTTAGCACCATTTCGAGGTATATATTATCATTTTGCGGTGGATGTTACTTGTCGACTTGTCGTGGATGGTTACTTGTCGTGGAAAAGTCATTGTCCAGCAAACTTTCATTGACTTCGAGAACAAGTCATTGCTTGCTATGCTGTATGGTTTGGACTTTGGAGAACAGGTAGTCACGTTTGAATGGCTAAATGTGTTTTTGAAAGTGTTAAATTACGTTTAGCCACTCAAAGTGCTTGTGGTATATTCAGACGACAGAAGTGACATTTTATTGCTACAAAATAAAGTTTTGAAATATATGGGTATAATTTAGATATTATACCAAAATGTCGCACTTTAGATAACATAATACACTTCTGACAAATGTGTGATTCTATCAATATAAAATAATATCAAAATTTACAAACTTATCCTCCAACTAGTGAAAATGTGAGGATGCACCATAAAACGAATGATACACATTTACAAATTGTTAATTAATAAAAATCTTTTTAGTTTTATTCAGTATTTCTATAATTCTGTTGTCCTGACATTCTTTTTATACAATATGAGAATAAAAGTACTAAGATATACTAACAGGTGTTGGATAAATTTTTCATCATAAAAAAGACGGGTTGATGAGTTTTGAAAGGTAATATATAAGCCAACTAATGTCATAGGTGGACCTAGAATTTTATCATACAATTTGTTTTATCAGCAAATCAAACTTGTACAAATAATTGAATGGGTATAAGTAGAGCCAGTAAAATGATCGGCCAAACTGGAATTAAGAAGTATAGGTCCAAAACTTCAATCGGACATATATTTGGTCTCATATTTTTTTTATTTTTTTTCTTTTGTATTTATATAAATTTAGATAAAAAAATAAAATGGACCAATATGAGCTGATCCAATGGGTTATTGGGCTTGATTGGACTTCAGAAAATAAGACCCGTATATAGGGTGTTGTTAGGTGCACCAGCTTTATTGCTTGTACATCCAACAATTTTTTGTAATTTCAAAATTATCCTTACGTCTTCTTCCTCTTTAATAAGTTCCCTGTTTGTGCCATTTTCATTTCACATGGTTTGCTTTCTGGGTTGGTGGCTCCTTTGGTGTTGATTTTTCTCGTTGAGTGAGGTGTAGCTTGGGTGGAGGTGAAAGTGATATCGGTCGGTGGTGATTGTTGCAGTGGTAGGTTCGATAGCGACGTCGTCGGAGGTACGCGAGTTAGTGGTTGATCTGTATGTTTAAATTAAACTTACATATTACATGATCCGTATATTTTATACGGATCATGTAATCCGTAAGTTTAATTTAAACATACAGATCAAGTGATCCGTATGGTATATTTAGATTTTTAAATTGGTAAAAATTCTTCATTATTAATATGTTAGGATGCAAATTTTGTAAATAAAAATTATTTGTTTATACATGCATTTGAAATAATTCGTATGTAGATTGATATAGGCTTTTTGGTTTTCAATATATATGGTTATGAATTGTAGTGCATGTAAAATGGTATGCAGTAAAAAATAACGTTCAGTTTTGTATGTTAGTATATGTATGGTGCGGTTAAGTGTTGTATGTTTGTGATGTGGAAAATTTTGAATCTATTGTTAAGATGGATGAAGATCAATGGATGTATGACAATATAATGTCTGAAGAAGTTGATACAAATGATGAAAATGAACACGACGTTGGTGTGAATGAAGAACAACATGTTGATTGTTCGAATGCGTTCAATACTTCTTAGGTAATAATCTTTATTATTGTTATTAAATTGATAAAATGAATGTCCCTTTGAAGACTGAAATTATGTGGGCTGCATTGTAGGTGTTTGCTACCCGAGATGATGTTTGCAGTGGGCTCGATCAGTTGCTCATGAAAACGGATTTGTGGCGGTGATTATGAGGTCAGACACAAACATTGGTATGAGATGAAGGACTTCATTTGTGTTAATTGGTTATGAGAGGAGTGGTCAGTATAGGTCTAGGAAGAAAGATTTTGTTAGAAGAGATACTGGGAGTAGGAAATGTGGGTGTCCCTTCAAGTTTCATGGGAAACCAGTGGTTAGAGGGCAAGGTTGGATGGTGAAGTTGATGTGTGGGAGTGATAATCATGAATTGACCAAGTCATTAGTTGGACATTCATACATTGGGTGATTGACTAAGGATGAGAAGACAATTATTGTTGATATGACAAAGTCAATGGTCAAACTAAGAAACATTCTACTAATGTTAAAGGAGCATAATGCCAATAGTTGTAGAACAATCAAACAAATATACAATGCAAGAAGTGCATACCGTTCTTCCATTAGAGGAAGTGATACTGAAATGCAACATCAAATGAAGCTTCTTGAACGAGATCAATATATTCATTGACATAGATTAAAGGATGAAGATGTGGTACATTATATCTTTTAGTGTCACCCTGATGCAGTGAAGTTATGCAATGCATGTAATTTGGTGCTTTTGATAGATAGTACCTACAAAACAAACAGGTATAGACTCCCACTACTTGACTTTGTTGGTGTGACACCAACGGGATGACATTCTCTACTGGTTTTACATATCTGGAGGGTGAACGTATTAATAATGTGGTATGGGCTCTAGAACGGTTTCGAGGTCTTTTTCTAAGATGTGATGCCCTCCCTAGAGTTATTGTGACTGACAGAGACCTAGCATTGATGAATGCAGTGAAAATTTTATTCCCTGAGTGTACAAACTTGTTGTGCGGGTTTCACATCAACAAGAATGTCAAGGCAAAATGTAAATCCCTAATTGGTCAAAAAAATGCTTGGGAGTATGTCATGGATGCCTAGAGAAGTTTGGTTGATTGTCCTTCGGAACATCAGTTCGATGATTATCTTAAGAAGTTTGAAATTGCTTGTTCACCATGGCCAATGTTTGTTGACTATGTTAACGAAACATGGATAATTCCCCACAAAGAAAAATTTGTTACAGCCTGGACGAATAAGGTGATGCACTTAGGAAATACAACAACAAACAGGTATGAAAATGTTAGTCTTTTTGTGTTAGGGTTGATGAATTGATGGTTTTTAATTATTGTATTTGTTTAATGTTTTTTGTAAATTTGAAATGTAGAGTTGAATCTACTCATTGGGCTTTAAAAAGAGTACTACAGAATAGCCTTGGAGACCTATGTAGTGTTTGGGATGCCGTGAACAACATGATCACGCTATAACACACTAAAATTAAAGCATCCTTTGAAACAAGTACACATGTGGTTGGACATATTTTTAAAGTTATCTTATACAAGAGGTTTCTTGGCATGGTTTCAAGGTATGCTTTAAATCAAATTGCTGCTGAGTATGAGCGTGTACATTATGTTGGCAAGAATCCTTCTCGTTGTGGGTGTGTGATGAGAACTACGCATAGTCTTCCTTGTGCATGTGAGCTATCTAAATATGTTCTTGGTAGCATCCCACTAGATTCAATCCATATGTTTTGGAGGAGACTAAGTTTTTCAGACCAAGGGTCACCTGAGCCCCAAGTGACCATAACGAAAGAGATGGAAACCATATCTAAGCGATTTGAGAAACTTGATGTTTGTGGTAAAGTAACTCTAAATAGTAAACTTCGGGAAATTGCATAACTTGATCAAAACTTTATGTATCCTCCTCCAGAAAAGGTCAAC
Organism: Glycine soja; assembly: GCF_004193775.1. Lineage (NCBI taxonomy): Eukaryota > Viridiplantae > Streptophyta > Magnoliopsida > Fabales > Fabaceae > Glycine > Glycine soja. The sequence continues at coordinate 7,707,801 of NC_041021.1, read as the reverse complement.
ACTAAAGGTGCACGGAAGAAACCGATGAACAGAAACCAAAGATCAATAAAGTGTGATTCGTCTTACTGGGAGTATGTTGATGCTTTACATTCTATGCAAAATAGTAATTCTTCAGTGAAGCGTAGTGCATCATCTTCTGACCAGGGCATTCTGATGCAATCCTCCCTAGGAAGGGACCAGTCACTAGAACCATGAGCAAGAGGCTCCAAGAAGATTAGGCTAGAGCTGCTGAAGAAGGACCTAGGATTCTCATGAACCTTACGGTAGATTTCTGAGCCCATGGGCCAAGGTTGGGTCCAATTATCTTTGTACATATTAGACTAGGATGTCATTATATTTGGTCCTTGTATTTAGGGCTCCATATTATAGGTAGGGTACCCTAGAAATATAGGATTTTTTCAGCCCTTGTATTTTAGGGCACCTAGACTAGTTTTTGTATTAGGGGTAGTTTTGTAATTTCACATGCACTAAGTGGATATTTGATCTGTGTGGTTGGAAATAAATTTAATTGAATTGGTAGAAGCCCAATCCATTTAAATTTTAGAGGGGGAGGTGAGCATTTGCTTACTACACCCCATTGCCACATCATATAGTCACACTTTGTGCATGTCCTTCATGCTTTTCATGCCTCATGATACCAAAGCACACTTAGTGGAGAATCTTGGAATTGATCTTGGATTAGTGGGCTGAACCATAACTAAAATTCATTAATCATAATTAGTGAAATTTTGGCTCCAAAGTTTGGCTCCACAAATTCAAGTGAAATTTGAATTTTCCTCCAATTTTGTGTGACACTTAGGCTATAAATAGAGGTCATGTGTGTGCATTTTTTTAAAACTTTGATCATTTGAATATTAACTTCAGATTTCAGAGCTCTTTTAGAGCACAAAATTTCGTGCTCTTCTCTCCCTCTCCCTTCATTCATCTCCTTCTTCCTCCAAGCTCTTATCCATGGCCTCCTATGGTGGTGAGCTTCTTCTAGACTCATCTTCTCCTTGAAGTGGCGTCTCCTCTCTCTCTTCCTTCTCCATTCTACTGCCATTTATCTTCCAAGAAGCAAAGGAATCCATTGATGAAGAAGATCCTAGGCCTACAAGCTCCAATGGAGCTTACATCACATTCCAAGAAGGACCATGCCGATGTTGGATCAATTGCATCCCTTGATACACGATTTCATTGAGAACATTATGGATGTCAAAGCTGACGGTAACTGTGGATATCATGCGATTTCTGCTTTATTAGGTATGGGTGAAGATTCTTGGTCCTTGGTGCGCAACCGTTTGCTTAAAGAACTTAGCAAATGGTCAGATGAGTATATCAACCTCTTTGGTGGCACAGAGAGATTCGAGGAATTAAGGAGGTCCCTACTTGTTGATGGATTATCCATGGTATGTAATTTATGTTTTGCTTTTTAACAATTAACTTTAAATAAATATGATGTGTATATTTGTTTGATTCAGGTTACTATGGATAAGTGGATGGATATAATCAAGATGGGATATGTCATTGCATCAAGGTATAATGTAATCCTTGTATCATTGTCCTTGCAACAAAGCATGACATTCTTTTCTCTTAGAAGTCAACCACCAACAGATTCTTCTGTGCACTGCATAATATGTATTAGTCACGTCTATGACAATCATTTTGTTCAGGTAGATTCAAGATAATCCTATTTTTTAATTTATGCAATCATTTGTGTTATAATAACATAAAATTGTTTGCACATGTATAACAGGTTTATTTAAAAGACCGTTGTCCTTTACCGCCTCTAGCATTGTTATGGTCTAGGAATTGTCATCCTCAAGCAAAGCAGTGACCAACTCCATATATTAGTAGAATGCATCAGTACAGAAATTTGATGATGTTGAAAAGAGACTATGTTGACATAACTGAAGACTGAACAACTAGCTTCTAATGACTTTGTAATGTCCTACATTAATATATAATTGTTAGGCTGCATATTCACGTAATTATCACTATCTTTGTTACATTAAACTTAATTTTTTAAGGTGTAGAACTGAAGAGTTTAGTGTCACGTCATTACTAGGGTCTACTAATACATTTTACGGTTACATAATTTAAAATAATTTTTTAATGTTAACCCTAATATTAACATTTACAAAAAGTTTGGTAAAACCAAAATGTTGTCAAATACAAGAAAATTATAAACATAGTCTAAATATTAAAATAAAAAATGGATGACGTTTATGGCTGATCCGTGCGCTGCCTTCTTCGTGACCAGACATAAACATTGCCCTCTGTAGTGACACCCCTAACAATCCTTAAGCAGACATTCATGACATTGTGTACTTCTGTGCATTCAGTGACTATCCTTAGATTGAACAAACACTCCAACCTTTCCGCGATTGCTTAGCAAGCCACCTATGACATTGAAAACAACTAATAAGGTATTACCATATTTCAAAATTAAAATAAATGACATTTAATAGAAAATTAATAAATAGTTTACCACTGCATGTCTAGGCTGCTCCACATCAGAAGATCCATGTGCAGGTGCTTCTTCCATAGCTGTTGTTGTTGCTGCCACTGGGACCTCAGGGATATGTGGCTCCACATATGTGTCATCCTGCGTCATAGGTGGATGTCTGGCCGGATCCACAGGTTGTGTCGGTGTCATGAATGGATGCGAAATCATAAAAAACTAGTGGAGGTAATAAGATGCACATTGTCCTGGCACAACACAAATCTACCCCACTTGTGCAAGATAGTCAGAGAAATGCATCCACATGTCGTCAATATCTTCAAATGATAGCATTGAACCCATAGTGTGTGGAGGAATGGTCTGAACATATCCAAATTACCACACCACCCTCTCTGGTCGATGTCTGACGACAATGGGACCCCATCGGATATGACCTGAAAAGCATGAAATGAGATCAAAATCCCACACTACACGATGGTCACCATAAGGCATCTAGCAAACATCAGCAATTGTCAGTCGATCTAGACGTTTTTGGTACGTCGATGCTGTTAATGACTTCGAAGAAGCCTTCGTAGAAATCCACCGACAGGCACGTGGTGACCTTTCATCATAGTCTGGATCCGTCAAAAACTTAGCAACAGAGGGAAAATGCTCATATATCCAACACTACACAAATTAGATCAAAATAAAAAAAATGTCAAATTAACATATTAATTACATATTAAAAAAAATTAAATTACAATAATTGACAATAATTACCTGTAATAGTGTGATGTATCCAGCAAGCTGTCGGCTGCCGCTCTTGCAAGCATCATTCAAATTATCATACATATGCACTAGGGTGGTAGCTCCCCATGCGTAGCTTCCACTCTGACTCAAGTCTCGGAAAGCGTATAAAAAAACCACATGAACATGTGTTGCACTCTTGTTAGTAAAAAGAGTGCAACCTAACAAATGCAACAAATAAGCACAAGCTACAACAGTCTAATGTCCAACCTCACATTTACTCTGATAAATATCTTGTAGCCACGATAGGCATACGTATGCCTCATGACATTGTACTGTCTCAGCTCTAGCTTCCTCTTCGGAGACTTCAAGTAACTCCACCAAAATCAAGATCGCTTCGCCGACATGCAGAGTCTCAAAGCTGTGGAATGCGCCTATAATAGGAAGATGAAGCAGAGAGGCCACATCATCCAAGGTGATGGTCACCTCTCCAACAGGAAGATGGAAACTGCTCGTTTCCTTATGCCACCTATCCACAAAAGCGGATATAAGTCCCCGATCGCCAGTTTCCACTGAACATGCGATCAAAGGACTTAATCCTGTGGTAGCGACTAGCCCTTGAATTTCAGGAACAGGCCTCCCAAATTTCTGAACCTTCCTTCCATGGGAGGATAGCTTCAATTCAAGACGTTCCTGAAAAAAATTTAAATAATTTTAACAATAATAATTTAAATTATGAATAATTTAAATAATAAGAAATACTTAAGAATTATAATTCATTAAAAATTATAAATACCTCTCCATTCCATACAATGACTGCAACATGGTCACCATAGGCAGTCAGCACTGATGGGTCACACGGCCCACCTGGAAACCCCTCAGCATCATCAACAACTTCTTCAGTACATCTTTAGTCACGCCAGCCATGTCAAGAGCATCCTCAGCAACAGGGGCAATTTCCCATTGCCTACATGTGGATGTTGTAGGCCTTCGTCGTTAGGGAACATCATCTGAATGACAATGATCCTTTCTCCCTAGGGCTCTACCTATAACACTGCCTAAGGCACGACCTAACCCTCTAATTCTAACCATAATCTGCAAATTTTTAGGTCGAATTCAATTTTTTTTTCATTTATCTAATAAAAAAACTATTTACAAACAAATAATTAAATAATATATGACTATTTTTCATTGAAATAAAATAAACATAAACAACTACAAAATCCATATATTTACTATTAAAATTTATAATTATTTCATAACACAATGCAATATAAAATAAAGTTTTTTAAAACACAAACAATACCTATTTTTAAAACAAAACTAACAAATAAACTACCTATTTAAAAAAATTATTCAAAACATAATTTTTCAAACAATAACTATTATTTTTATTTTTTTATTTAAATTAAAAATGTTATACGGATCAACATGATCCGTATGACTCATACGAATCATATAACAAATACGTGATGTAGCTTCATGTGGAGCTTGTAGGCCTTGGATCTTCTTCATCAATGGAGTCATTTGCTTCTTGAAGATTAATGGCAGCGGAATGAAGAAGGAAGAAAGATGATTGGAGACACTACTTCAAGGAGAAGATGAGTCAATAAGAAGCTCACCACTATAGGAAGCCATGGATAAGAGCTTGAAGGTAGGAGAAGATGAGTGGAGGGAGGAGAGAAGGAGTATGAAATTTTGTGCCTCAAAAGAGGTATGAACTTTGAATTATAATTCTCAAATGATTAAAGTTGAAATAATGCACACACATGGTCTCTATTTATAGCTTAAGTGCCACACAAAATTGGAGGGAAATTTGAATTTTTATTCAAATTTCACTTGAATTTGTGGAGCCAAAATTTCACTAATTATGATTATTGAATTTTAGCTATGGTTGAGCCCACTAGTCCAAGATCAAGTCCAAGATTCTCCACTAAGTGTGCTTAGGTGTTATGAGACATGTAAAGCATGAAGGACTCATTAGGTACCCAACATGAAGGACTCTAAAATTTAATTGGATTGGGCTTCTCCCAATTCAATTAAATTTATTTCTCAACACACACATCAAATATTCACTTAATGCATGTGAAATTACAAAACTACCCCTTATACAAAAACTAGTCTAGGTGCCCTAAAATACAAGGGCTGAAAAATCCTACAGTTCTAGGGTATCCTACCTACATTATGGAGCCCTAAATAAAAGGCCCAAAAATAATGAAATCATAATCTAATATGTACAAATATAAGTGGGCTCATACTTAGCCCATGGGCCCAAAATCTACCCTAAGGCTCATGAGAATCCTAGGGTCTTCTCTTGCATCTCTGGCTCAATCTTCTTGGAGTCTTCTATCCAATGCTCTTGGGGGATAGGATTGTATCAATACGGATCATGTTGATCTATATGAGTCATACGGATCAACATGATCCATATGAGTCATGTGGATCATATAACAAATACGGATCATGTTGATCTGTACGAACACACCATACCAAAATAAAAAATGCAGCCATTAATGAAGAGAAAAAGCTTACCTTGATGGTGGAACAGCAAAATGGAGCTGCAAGTCCTCAATGTCAACAACGAACTACCCAATGTGTGGCAAACAAACCTCCAAGGAAAGTAAACGGCACAGGGAGGAGAAGAAGCTCAAACACACAACCAAGAAAACGAAACGATGCGGGGAGGAGAAGTCGTATGGAACGTGTGAACAATGAAATGGTATAACAGATACCCACAAAGACACAAAGTTTGGCAACAGTTAAACAAAGCTAGTATATCCTTCCCAAGTTTAAAACCTCAACTACAATGGTCACATTATATTTAATGCATATATCATATGAATATTGGATAACCTGAATTTTATCATATAATAAAGTAAACTATTTAAGCCTTAAGGCATGTGTTTATAAATGCTAAGATATACTACCTCTTTCCCATATATTTCAATATTTTAGCTTTTTTTTCAAAATATTTAATGTTTTAGAATTTTAAAATCTAATTAACGTATTTTTCTCACAAATATTCATAGTTAATATTCACTACTAGCGGTACAAGTATTAAAGATCAACGTATTTAATAAAGACATTTAAATTCAAATAGAATAATTTTTAATTAGTTTTATTAAATAACCCATGTGCAATAATATTAAATACCAAAAGATATGGGAAAGATGTATTAGTAAGCTATAAAAAATGAGTTAATGAGTTTTGAAATTTTTTGCATGACTAAAAGAATTTAGTACCTATGCACTAACGATGTAAAATAATTTATACCGTCATTCAATCATAAATCAGTATTTAAATTACTTTAAGATAATTATTTGAAAATTAAACAAACTTATCATATATGACAAATTGTAATAAGATGAGTGTAAATTTTTTTACACCATCAAGGTAAAACCCTTTTTCTCTATAAATAATATTTTTTTTTCAAACCCAATAATCATTTGTTATGTCATCGAGAAGAGAATGAGGTTATTATGAACCCAAACATTAATATTATATTATTTTCTATTTTTTAAAATTTCTTGTAAGGGAATTCTGCAATTTTTTTTAAAAAAAACTATAGAAAACATATTGAAATCGTGTCACACGTGTAGCACTACTACAAAACGTGGTTTTTACATCGGTGGAAAACGCCATTCTAAATTGGTGGTCAACCGATGTAGAATACGACGTCGTTGATAGTTAAACGTTTTGACATCGGTCCTCAATCCAACGATGTAGAAAATACAATGTTGAATAACCTACAATTAAATTTTAGGTTAATTAATAATCAATATTTATATTTACAATATTATCAATACTACTAATAATCAATAAATATTATTATATAATATTAAAATCAATATTTATAATTACAATATTATATATATTACTAATAATCAATAAATATAATTATATAATATGAGAAATTAAAAGCATCACAAATATTTTCAAGCAAAAACTTCAAGTCATTTACCAGTAATACGAGGTTGACCCACTTGACAATGAACATGTAGCTTGAAGACAATGGTGTTCTTTTCATTCTTGTCATCTCCTGCATTTTCTATTCAAAAGAAAGACAAAATAACAAACATTTAACATTTGAGGTTGTGCCCATGCCAGATAAGGGGTTTAAACTGAAAAATGTGCATAACATTTCTAATATTCAAGTTATCCCATGAGAAAGTCATAAACCTAATGAGAAATACATGCTTGGGTAAGGTGTTTTTTATAGAGTTACATCATTAGGACTATGACTACTTGTGAGGGTTAACATGGAGCAACCCTTTATTATTTATTTGGTATAAGTTAAATTGGTCATTGGTTTAGCATGCAAAAAACATGGGGCAAGCCTATATTATTCATTTTTTGTGTGTATGATTTGGTACAAGAAAAAATATCATATATTCAACTTCCAATTGAAGATGGACAAGCTTATGAATATTCCTTGCAGAGTATATAACAGAATTTAGGCCTATGTACTTATACATGACTTCCAATCAACCTAGTTTACAAAAAAAAAAAAAATCATATCTTAAGCCTATTGGTACCAGTCATAAGCTGCAGAAAAAAACACATCACAATTCCACTCCTACGCGTGTTATAAAATTGAACTTTTTGCATGTTCCTAAATACTAAGAATGGGTTCAGTTATGAAAAAGGTAATGAATAAATAAACTAATTTGAAACAAAGTTATGCAAGCTCCCAGCCCCCAACAAAAATAGGAGCAGGTTGAGTTATTATGTGCTTCTGATAGTATTTATTCTCCAAGTAGTGACAAAAAAAATAACTTTAGTGAATCATAAAGACAGTAGTTGTGATTTGTGATAGTTTTCAAGAAGTCATTAATTATAAATATAAAGGTTTTTAGATAGTATCTATTCTCCAAGCCATACTTATTTCACACAAACAAGTTCCACGAAAGCATGAAAGTAGCATAGAACTTGCAGGGCACAGAGCCAAGTGTGCCCCATTTTAGACCAAATATACACAGTCACATGAATGAATTGGTTTAAAAGGTCAATTGCAGTTGACATTTACAAATTCAAACTATTTTAGATGTATAAGTATGGCCTCCACTAAGGAAATAGTTTTTTTTTTTACAAGTTCCACTAGGAAATAGTTAAGAAATCTTGTTTTCCAAATGAAAAGGATAACGGCAACTATGTGTCTTACCTCTTGAACTCTATCATCTTCATTGAAATAGAAAATATGTTCTATTTTAGAACACTCCTCTACTGTAATATCTTATAACATGGGAATTTGAGAAATCAATGAATGAGAGAAAATGCATTTCAAATTCTTGCACTGGAAGACGTGAACCATGGACAGTAGAGGGAAGCACACTGATTTGGAACAAGTAGATGCATTTACAACTTGCTCAGCATGATCTAAAGTAAGTGGAACCAATCACACATTAAATATAAAAAGTGAAAATGGGTGTTACCTCTACAAGTAGCAAGCAACACAGCTTCATTGACAACATTTGCCAGATCACTACCTAGTAAACCTTAGATAGAGAAGCAATTAAATGGAAAATGATGTTATTGTCCTCCTCCAAAGGAACTCCTCTTAGATTCACAACCAATATCTTTCTCCTTCCTTCTTCATAAGGTTCACCTACATATTATTTATCTATCAAATTTAAGCATTAACCATGAGATGTATGCCCCCTTTATACTTAATTTGTTTATTCATACCATGAGGATGGTTTATAGAATTGAAGTGAATGCCACCTTGTCCATCATGATTGACAGATTTCTAAGTAATAAGAAAAATACAATCAAGTGAATGAAACAAATGTATCATAAAGATGTTTGAACCAAGAGACATGAGATAGTGCAAAATGTCCTAAAGCTAGGTTTAGATCTAAAGGTCGATTTTATAATTTAGAAAGACTAGTAAAACTAATTAAATATGATACCCAGATCTATATCAAAATTACATTAACAAATGGTTTTCCTCTTAAACCACATATTGGATTCAAAATTGAAATACCAATCTGAACACACTGGAGTCATCTGATCTGCTAAGAGTGAATATGTTTTGCTCACTTCACTTTGTGGAAGCAAAGCTTCCAAGCTTATTTTGATGATGCCAAAGACTCAAGTCAAAAATCAAGATTCAAGCAAGTTTCAAGAATCAAAGAGTCATTCAATCAAGAATCAAGATTCAAGTAAAGATTTAAGAAAAGACTCAAGATATGCAAGAACTTCAAGAAAAGCATCAAGATAAGTATAAACAGATTTTTTCAAAGAAAAGATTGAATAGCACAATTTGTCCAAAAGAATTTTTCAAAGAAAAATCTTTTTATCAGAGTTTTTACTCTCTGGTAATCGATTACCATAAGGTAGTAATTGATTACTAGAAGCCCAAACAGTTTTATAACTATTTTACAAAGTAGTAATCGATTACCATGGCCATGTAATCAATTACCAATATTTTTTAACGTTAAATTTCAAATTTCAAGATTCACAACTTGTGATAAAACATTTTTAAACTTATGTAATCGATTACACAATATTTGTAATCGATTACCAGTGTTTTTAAATGTTGGTTTTTCAAATCCAAACATGAAGAGTCACAACTGTTGATGTGTAATCGATTACACTATAATGTTAATCGATTACCAGTGACTGGTTTTGAAAAATAAATTGTCAAGAGTCACAATTTTTAAAGTAACTGGTTTTTGAAGAATTTTCCAAGAGTCACAACTTTTAAAGTGACTAGTTTTGAAGAGAGTCACAACTTTTAAAGTGACTAGTTTTGAAGAAATTGTCAAGAGTCACAACTTTTAACATGGTTTCTTTAAGAGCCATCAAATGGCTATAAATATGTGACCATGACACGAATTTTATAACTGATTTTCTTTCATTCATTCTAAACATCTTTCTAAGAGTTTTTGTTCAATACTTGTTTTGTCAAGAAAAGTTCATTGGACAAAAACTTATGCTATTCTATTTTCTTCCTCTCCTCCATTCTTACAAAAAGCTTTTCAAGAGACCTACTCTTGGTGATTGTTTTTCAAGAGAAGGTCTTCTTGGTTAAACACTGGACTCAAAAGACTAACCACTTTTGGGTTCATTGCAAGATGCAGATTTGCTTCTTGGTTGATCAATGGATCCAAAAGACTAACCGCTTTTGGGTTCATTGCAAGAAGTGGGTACAACTTCTTTGTTGTTATCACTGGACTCAAAAGACTAACTGCTTTTGGATTCATTGCAAGAAGTGGGCATAACTTCTTGGTTGTAATCAATGAACACAAAGGAGGAGATTCCTTTGTGGTTCATTGCTTGTAAAGGATTTTACAAGGATAGTGGAAATTTCAAGCGAGTTGCTTGGGGACTGGATGTAGGCACGGGTTGTCGCCGAACCAGGATAAATCCGGTTTTGCATTCTCTATTCCCTTATCTCTTTTACTTTCTGTTGTCTTTACATTTCCGCAAGTTATTTTCCTTCGTTTATTATTTCAGTAACTTATTTACAAAGAAATAATTGAATTTAGGGAATAATTAAGAAAGGGAAAATTTTAATTAGGAATAGTCAATGAAATCTTAATTTAACCCCCCTTCTTAATATTTCTGAGGCCACTTGTCCAACACACTTTAGTGAACGTAAAACCTAATAAACTGAATGTTGTGCTAACTTGCAATTTTGAACAAATACACAAAAACTGAGAAAAGGTGTATTATTTAAACCTGAGGAGGATTGAATGACATCAAAAGAGGATGAACATATACTTTGTTCATGAAGGGCCATTTTACCACTGCTCCATTTGTGAAACCTACATACCCACAAAGGAATCATCATAAACTTCATTCTCATTCCTTAAGAGTCAGTAAGAAAATTAGGAATTTTGGATGAGCGTTGGAAAAATGATTTTGAAGTTATGTTTGGATGTTTTTATTATAAAAGATATTAGTAGTAAAACTCAATATAAAATTCTTGAACCAACGCAAAAAAAAACTACCTACAGTTGCTTAAACTCATCAATTCTGGACTCAATCAATTTCTCAACATGGAACTAAACATGTGAAAAATTAATTAGTATTGAACATGACCCTAGAAAATCCTACTAAAACCAAACACACAATAAAAGACTACAAATTCCCAAATTACAAATTCCATACACAACCACATACAAAACTTCAAATTTATCATTTTTCCCCCAAATAAGTAGCCTACAACAGAGGTAAAGTTATATGAAAAGCTTTAATTGTTTAAAGAAGGAGCAAATAGAAACTAAAGTATGTCCAAGACCTTATCAACCAAGCAAATCTAGTAATTGGTTCAACTATTCAGTTTCCTGCCTCAAAAGAAATTGGACATCTCCCCCCCGAACCTAACCTCGAACATGACCCGGATCTATATTCAACACCCACTTCAGGCCCCAACTTGGGCTCCTCCACCGGAGAATCCGGCAACGCTGCTGCCTTTCGCGGCTTCTTTGCCGGCAACTCCTTCTTGTCCTTCAATTGCTGGTGACAGAAAAACCAAAAACAAAAAATTTGAACAAAAGAGTGAACAATAAAAAGCCTAGAAATTGAACAAGAAAAAAAAATAAAATAAAAAAGGTTAACGATAACAAACCAGCATAAGCTTTCTCGAGCGTTTCAAGCTGAAACAGTGTCTTCATTTGACACTTGGGCTTGCTCAGACCCTCACTTGAATTCCCAATTTTGCTGTTACTTTTATTGTTGTTGTTATCATTGTTGTTTTCTTCCTTCTTCACGTATTTGTTCTTTGCCTCGGCCTCCATTGATCGAGATCGAAACTCTTTCCACCCTCAAACCCTAGGAATCCACAATGAAGCCACAAAAAGAAAGCCAACCACGCAACAAAGAGAAGAAAAGGGAGACAAGCTTCCTTTCTCCCTTAGGGAGACAAGCTTACCCATAATCGTCGACGATTTGGCCTGTATAATCATTGACGACAACCACGACAGTACTGGTGTGCTTCACGACGGCAACCAACTTAGAGAGACAAGCTTAAGGGCACAAAATGAGTGAGGTAATGCGGGCTAGGGTACAATGCGAGTATGCAAGAGAAAAAGATAAAAATCTACTTCAGATTCAAAGACGGTGTTCATAAAACCCGTCTTTGGATAATGTAGTTCAACAACGGTGCAGTAAACCCGTTTTTGTAACGCGCAGATAACGTCATTTTTAATAAAAACGTCATTGAAATAAATCTCTTATTTACTAAAATGCCACCGCTTCTAAAACAACATCATTTTTGGAACCACCGATGTTGGCAACGCGTCTTAGAATACTATTATTTTAGTAGTGTAGGGACCATGTTAATATTTTAACCTTTTTTTTTCTTCTTCTCAAAAGTAGCTTGTAGTAAAAGTTTGCATAAAATTATTATTTCAAACAATATATCCCATGACCCTCATCTTTGTTTGTCTTCACAACTAATTTCATATACTCACATGTGCCAATTTATTTATGAAATCTATTTATAATATGTAAAAGTTTGAGAGGTAAATTATAACATTGATATCTCACCATTCTAATCAACTAACTCTTCTCACATTAACAAATTGTCTAAGGTTTCACATCTACTTGGTTGGGTTGAATCTGTACTACGTACCATGATACTCTATTTTTCTCATGACCAATTGTTTGCTTGTTTATTCATTTGTTTCTCTTACTTATTCTTGCGGCTATTTACCGTTTGATCACTTTTAAACTTTCTTCATGTATGATATGAAAGTTATATTCTATAAAATTAACTAATTAGTTGAAAACTTAAAAGGTAGTTGAAAGTTATGAAGTTGATTGATAGTTAAAAGTTGAAAATTTTAAAGCTAATTTATTAAATTATAAATGCGTGTTAAACACTTTCCCAAGAAGTTAAAAAATATAAAATTAACATATTAATTTAAAAATGATAAAAAGGGAATTAAAGGATAAAAAGTGAATAAATATAAAAATCTAGAATTGCTAATGTTTTAAAAAATTCTAATTCAAGTACTGTTTAAAAAAATGTTAAAAACTACTAAATAATTGATTTACTGAAAAGTCAAACAAACTTTTCAACTAGTAAAAAAATATTAGAAACTAGTTAAAATGATTTACCAAACATAACTAAATATCTAAAACTCATGATATTTTATATTCTAGGAGCCATAGAAGGAATCAAGCCTTTTTTTCGCTTAAATGTGTTCTCGTACCTATAATATACCTCATTTTGATTTTAATACCTAAACTCCACGTTATTTTTTTAATTTTACTATTTGAAATTTTTTATGTTTGATTGTTGTACCTGCCGTCAGTTAGGGTTTGTTAAGTGATGATGTGATACTTTATTAAATTGCATATGAATGTCAACAAATACAGTCGGGCACGGGTAGGGGCTTCTAGCTACCCGCCTGATGGGGAAAATCTATGTCAGCTACCTTCCCATTTAGCTGTTAGGTATCCATTTGGAAATTATCCACATTTTTTTTATACCTGCGGATATCCATGGATATTTCAATTTTTTTTTTTAAAAGGTGATTCTCAACATCAAACAATAACTAGTGAATTAAAAATCAGGAATAAAAAAGAAATAACACAAAAAATTAAACATGAAGTATCTCTTAAGCATAACTAACCATAAATCCAAAAGTACAAGTATAAATAAAATTATAGCATCACAAAAGCATAAGTTCAAAGAAAAACATAATTGTCCAAATAAATTGAAAATACAAAATTTAATAAATTTCACTAATCTAAATTGCATAAGTCTTCAACTGTTAATGGTCTCTTATCAATAACTTCGCTTTTACAACTTGTTTCCTTAATATGAGAATATTTTTGTGATTTTATGGGTAACGAGGTTAAAAATAATGATAATAATTATTCATGCAGATAACAAATATTCATATTTAGAGTACTTCTTATTTATCTGTAGATATTTGTGGGTGAGGATTTTCTTGTCATCCTTAAGTCTGTAACTGATGATGTGACATTCTGTTAACTTATCATGTCATTACTTAACAAAAAAAAATTATATTATAGGTAATAAAATAAAAAAAGTAAAATTTAAGTAGTAAAATCAAAATCAATTATATTATAGATATAAAAAATATATATGTTTTTTTTAACTAATGGCGTGAAGTTGCACATATGGAAGCAAAAGAAAGGGCAGCGTGGGAAATATGCAAATATATAAAAGCCTAATCTTCCAAGCTTTGACAACTTTAAAGTAGAAGCATAGGAGCCATGACTTTGACCGGTAAAAAAAGGGAATCTAAAAGCAAACAGCAAAGTCAGAAAGAGAGACATTGATTAATTTATTTTGCTTGTGCAACAATTTATTTCCTGGCCATGATGATAGCCCTTATGTACTCAAAGGAATTTTCTGGTTTCCTTTCTAACTTGCTTGTTCACGGTCAATGGTACAAAGCTGATTAACACACTCAGAAAATGATCGCCTATCTTCCTTCACAACCTCAACTTTGATGGTGGTGGGTGTCCTTCATCATGATGAATATTGATGAAGATTTTTCCTTTTATGATGACCCAAATGTCATAATTAAGTTTAATTTGTAAGTGTTATGCAATAATCTATTGTAGATATATATATATTCCATCAATTTCTATATAAGATCAGTTACTTAATTCATTAAAATAAAAAATAATTAATTTAATTAATAACAATAAATTTATTTTAAATTTATATATTTTTTAAAATTATTATTATCATTAATATTTCTCTCTTCTAATGGTTTATCAACATATTCTCTTTCTTCTTTTAATGAGAAGTATTTTTAATTTAAAAATAGTTAATATAAAAAATATTATATATTAAATCTTATAAAAAAATAAACATTATTTTAAACTTAAATTCTATAAACAGGAATAGGAGTAACATGCATGCCCGGTAAGCACTGAATGGAAACACAGTGCATGATGACACTTTGCGTGTTCACATGCTATGGGTATTTTGTTTTCTATCTCAAAATATTGCGTTATATTTAGCAGGATGGATGTGGTGTCAGGAAGCTATATAGGACATAATCACACAATGACACAAGCTTGAAACTTACTTTTTAAAATACCACACTATGTAGATCTTGTATGCACATACATAACACGTATACCACAAGCAAGGTTTTAAACTGTAGTATGCGGTTGATATTATGAAAATTTGTGGAAAATGTACTTAATGTGATCGCAATTGCACCTAATTATTCTCTTTTTGATATATGCAAACAAAACCACACTACTAAAAAAACAATTTAAAATTGATTTTTCATGTCGGTTTTGATGAAATTAATCGATCAAGAAACTTATGGGATAGCAAATTTGCAATTTAGTGGCAACTGTGAACCTATCATTTTGTGCTAGATGAATATAAATATAAAGTTAAATTATTCTATATGTTTGTACTATTTAAATTTTTTTAACTAGGCATCTGAAGTATATTTTCTTATTTTCTTTCAGTTGGGTCTTTGAATTTATATTTATTTTTTAATTGAGTTATTTTATCTAACTGTAATTAGTTTTGCTAATGAAAAATTTACCGCTATAGAGACCTAATTAATTAAAAAATAAATACAAATACAATCAACCTAGACTTCCACAATATTATTTTCAAGTCTCTACAGGCTACTTTTAGATTCAGTATTATAACCTCTATAATTCTATACGAAGTATTCTCATTTTTTCCCGTAAGTATTTTAACCTCTCTAATGATAAATAGGCAAAAAGATCCAACTAAAAAACAAATACAAATTTAAAGACATAATTAAATAATTCAAAGACTAATTAAAAAATTTCAAATACATCATTAGTAATGTCTAAAAGTAATTTAACCTAAATATAATATGCTATGGCTATTGGTATCTGTTGACTGTAGTGCCAACCTAGTAGGGAGTGCGGTCAATTTTGTTTTCCTTGTTGATCTTTTTCCAAAAACTAAAAAATAAAAAATGTTATGGCAGAGGAATACTTTGTTACTTATGCAATTAATTACTACGCTAACAAAAATAGTGAAGAAATGTCATTCTGGCTAGTAAGTTCAGTTCACATTTTCCGATTGAATGATTAAGACATCCATGCAACTATCGGTAAACGAAGATACTTATATATCAAAATCATGTCTCCACATGGTAAATATGTAATCTGTCAGCAATTTACCTTACGACGGGACAAAGGAAAATAAAACAGATGTCTTTTAAAAAAGAAAACAAGTGGAAGTCGTCATCAATGCTTATTTAAGGAAAAATGTTTGAAAAAAAAGAGGTCTGTAAATTTTGAAAATAAGGATTCAATAGTTGTTTACACATGGTGAAGGTATTAGTACCTCACGCTCCCGTCACAAAGAACGACAATCTTTAATCGAGTGTGCACAACGTGACTTTAAAATTATTTATTTTCCCAAGAGCAGTGAATTGCTTTTATTATTTTATTTTATTATATATTTTTTTATTTTTTCCGAGTAGACAAGGGTGTTTCCCTTACTCCTACGTATCCCCAGGTGCAATGAGGAAATCAGACCTACGTAGTTCTTTATGTCTGAATATTTGTGTGTTAAATTGATTTTATGTTTTTGAAAGATTTATTTTTATCAGTTGTTAAGGCGTGAGACCTTGAAACGACATTTTAAATTTTGGAACGCGGAGAGAATCTTTAAGGCGTTGGACCTTGAAATGATCTCAAGTGATATTTGATAAAAAAAAAAGTTTGGTTGTGAATTGATTTCCTTTATTTGTTTTTTTTGTTTATTAGTCTCTAGTCTTACAAAAGAAAAGAAAATGATTCCACGACAATGGTGGTCAACTAGAATTAAACCTTACAAAAACGAAATTACCAACGATAAAGGGGAGAAGATGAATACATACATAATATCATAGAGGACCCATAAGGGTACATGGATTCAAATATTAAGGAAAAAAAAAGAAAATGAAGAAGAACTAACTGGCTGTTGCACAGGGTACAAGGCTAGCAAGAGAAGCGATGTAGGGAATGATCCTCGGTTGCGATTCGGCAGCGCCTCGGCTTCGCTTTTCTTCTTTTTCCTTCCTCTCCTTTCATTTTTCTTCCTCTCTAAACTTCTTGAACCCTTTGCCCCTTCCCCTTCATGGCTATTTATAGGAAAAATCCATTTGGGCAGGGGAAGCTCACCCAAGCGAGCTGGAGCTCGCCCAAGCGAGCCAATTGCTTAGCTCTGAAGGTATAAGCTCGCCCAGGCGAGCTGGTTACTTAAGGTTGAAGATATTTCATGGCCTAGGCGAGCCAGATGCTAGCTTGGGCGAGCTTTGGTCCAGAAAATTCCATAAAATGACTATTTTTCCCATTTCCTTGTGGTTTTCGTTCTTGGATCTGGCAATCAATTTGAGCGATGGCTCGACCTTGCATTGCAATCGGTGTCAAACGATAAAAGCATTCCCTGGACGAAATTAGGGTCTGACAGTTGCCCATATTTACTTATCTTTTATTGAAAAATAAAAGGTAAGTAAAGACAAGGACCCTGATTTAATACGAGCATTCTTGCTATTCAAAATCGGACGCCAGAGAAAACAAAAGAAGTGAAACTGAGAAAACAAAAGGACATTGAAGTCCTATAACACCAAACAAAGGACCTTGAAGTCCTATAAAATGTAAAGTGGAGCACATTGAAGTCCTGTGGATCATAAAAGTAAAAGACATTGAAGTCTTGCAAGCATCAAGTAGAAGACATTGTAGTCTTGTAAAACATAAAGCAGAAGATATTGAAGTCTTTGAAAATGTAAAAGAATGAAGACATTGAAGTCTTTGAGAGCTTAAAATACTGAAGACATTGTAGTCTTTAAAATGATAAAGCAAAATACATTGTAGTCTTGGAATCATAAAAAAGAAGACATTGTAGTCTTTGAAAGCGTAAAAGACAAAAGACATTGAAGTCTTTGAGAATGTAAAAGACTGAAGACATTGAAGTCTTTGAAAAATGTAAAAGACCGAAGACATTGTAGTCTTTGAAAATGTTAAAGACTGAAGACATTAGTCTTTGAAATCATAAAGCAAAAGACATTGTAGTCTTGGAATCATAAAATAGAAGACATTGTAGTCTTTGAAAGCGTAAAAGACTGAAGACATTGTAGTCTTTGAAATCATAAAGCAAAAGACATTGTAGTCTTGGAATCATAAAACAGAAGACATTGTAGTCTCTGAAAGCATAAAAGACAAAAGACATTGAAGTCTTTGAAAATGTAAAAGACTGAAGACATTGAAGCCTTTGAAATCATAAAGCAAAGGACGTTGAGTCCTATGAAAAAAACAAAGGACGTTGAGTCCTATGATTCATGCAATTGGATTTTAGAAATTGGTATATAATGAGAAATCTATGGACTCATAGCCTGATGTGAAACATGAGTTTTGGAATGCATGGACATGCAAACTTCGCCCTAAAATGAAGTAAATGCAGGTTTTGTATGCAACAATACAATGTAATGAAAAATTGTACAATGTTCATGACATTCTTTCCTCTTTTGATGATCTTAATTTTGTTTTCTTTTTTTTTTTGTGTGTCAAAAAATACAAATTGACTGTCTCTTTCTAAAAGACATGATAACTCATGCAACCTCATCCTATCTTTTGCAAATCTCTTTGGGGACTCCCTCAGAGTGTAAGTTTTGATTTAATCACTTGACAATTTTGGATGACGGCAGTGGAGCCATTTGACATTTAATCAATCAACTGAAATATTGATCCTAGGGTTCATCCCTTTTTGTTTAAAAACTTTGATTATTTTGCACATCAAGAAAATATATGGCTTTGGGATCGATCGTGCGCCCCATTGAAGATGACAATGGATTGTCACACTTTGGTATGTGACCAAGTGAAACTTTCCTGATTTAATATCATAGAGTGATGCCATGGGTCAGTTGATCCCGCTGAAACTTAATGACATGGACAGATCCCAAAAGAATTTATACAACGAAGGCTACCCTTGGATCCGAAAGGAATCTTAAGGAGTTTGCATGAGAGACTCACATCAGATGTACCCTACTATCACAATTGTCTTTGGGCATCTTCCACGAACTCCTAGTCGAATGAGTTTCCTCCTCAACTGTGCAAGTGAAAACCTTGAGGCTTCTCTTTTTTTTATTACAAGTGTATGGGTTCCATTCCAGAATCCAAACTCAAAAGAAAAAATAGTCATTCCTTGATCCACATGGACTTTATTAGGCTTGTGACATGGTCAGGAGGGTAAGAGGGCTATGAAAAAAAAAAATCAAAGAGACTCAAAGAGTGTTTAAGGGTTACATTGAGTAAGAACCTCGAGATCCTTGCTTGTATTTTTAGTCATTTCAACCTTTTGGGTTAGGCTCTACCTCATTCGCTTTATACATTAATCTTTTATTGCACTTTTGCGCCTTTCTTATAAAATTTGGAGATCTTTTGTCTCTCTTTTTTTCTTCGCTCGCCTTTGGTGGATTTTATTTTCTTTTTCATTTCATTGTTGCCCAACTTCATTCATGTGTTGTTTGCTTTGCTCTTCCTGCCAGTTTAGTGGTGGTTCCTACTCGGGGTTTCTATTTTGTTTTTGTTGTTTCTTGTGTTGTTTTTAGAAAACAAATATGCTTTGGCTCAGAGGGGATAGTAAGGGATAAATTAGTGTTTGGGATGTTGAAACACAACCATGTGTCATTTCAAATCTTGACTAGACACTTTTGTAGTTTGGATTTTGGGACCAAACCTCTGATAAACACACTCCTTATTCTTTCTTCTTTTTATTTTTTTATTACCCTAATTTTTGCATAGGCTACCCTTTTGGGTTTTCAACTAACCAGATGAGAATTTTTTATTTGCCCCTAGGTTCGCTTGAGGCTCATACATGGTGCCTCTCATTGCCCCCCAGTGTAGGGCTCTGAAGTATCTATTGTTGTCTTTTGTCATGACCTTGTAGCAAGGAAAAATGAAAGAAACTGTGTAGGTTCTTGAAACTAAATTTTCAAGGATGAGAAATAAAGGATTTTCAATTGATAGATTAAGTCGAATGACTCTTGTTCTTGATAACTCACTTTTCTCTCAAAAAGACAACTTTAAAGAATGATAAAATGAGGTCACATGAATGTCTGTACTTCTTATTTTTTATTTGAAACACAATCAATCAAACATTTTTTTCTATTTTTTTAACTTTACTCGTCGTTTATGGCACCCCCACCAAACGTGTAGAACGAGCAATTTCTGATTGAACAGACTTGGCAACCTTTAAGGCATGAAAACAAGGGACGACAACCTTTAATCGAGTGTGCACAACATGACTTTAAAATTATTTATTTTCCCAAGAGCGGTGAATTGCTTTTATTACATTATTTTATTATATATTTTTTATTTTTTCCGAGTCGACAAAGGTGTTGCCCTTGCTCCTACGTATCCCCAGGTGTAATGAGGAAATCAGACCTACATAGTTCTTTATGTTTGAATGTTTGTGTGTTAAATTGATTTTATGTTTTTGAAAAATTTATTTTAATCGCGAACAAAGAGTTTTTAAGGTATGGGACCTTGAAATGATGTTTTAAATTTTGAAACGCGGATAGAATCGTTAAGGCGTTGGAACTTGAAACAATCTCAAGTGATATTTGATAAAAAGAATTTTGGTTATGAATTGATTTCCTTTATTTGATTTTTTTTGTTTATTAGTCTCTAGTCTTACAAAAGAAAAGAAAATGATTCCACGACAACGGTGGTCGGCTAGAATTAAACCTTACAAATGAAACGAAATTACCAACGATAAAGGGGAGAAGATGAATACATACATAATATTAGAGAGGACCCATAAGGGTACATGGATTACATTTAAATCTTAAGAAAAAAAAAAGAAAAGGAAGAAGAACTAATCGGCTGTTGCACAAGGTACAAGGCTAGCAAGAGAAGCGATGTAGGGAATGATCCTCGGTTGCGATTCGGCAGCGCCTCAACTTCGCTTTTCTTCTTTTTGCTTCCTCTCCCTTCAATTTTTTCCTCTATAAACTTCTTGAACCCTCTGCCCCTTCCCCTTCATGGCTATTTATAGGAAAAGGCCATTTGAGGGCAGGGGAAGCTCGCCAAGCGAGCCAATTGCTTAGCTCTGAAGGTATAAGCTCGCCCAAGCGAGCTGGTTTGATGAGATTCCTAAAACTGTCCAAATACAAGGATCTATGACCAGGAGTAGGACCAAACAGTCAGTGAATACCCTCCAACAAATGATAGCAGGCATACTTAACAAGGTCCAAGTGGGTTCCTTGTTGAACCAATCTCAGACTTATCAAGGTAATCCTTGTGGCGTCTATCTTGACTTATCTTCCCTCCCTGTAAGTGGCATCATCCAAAACTCTATGACCTGTATCAAGTGATCCACTCCTAATAAGGATCACATCATCTGGTATAAGAACTTTGGCTCTTGTTACAGGTTCTATCCTATCCATTTTTTATTTTTTATTTTCCTTTGTAATTTGTGTCTAATGTAAATCATGCATGTTTTGATGATATCAAAATGAATTTACTTGAGGAATGGATGTAGGCAACGAACTTTTCCGAACTAGTATAAAACTGAGTTTGCATTCTCTCTTCCTTTATCTCATTTATGTTATTGCAATCAATTTTTTCTTGCATGTTTTAAAGAATATTATTAAATTGATTGCTGCTTCTACTTCTGCATTCTGAGCATATCATTTAGAAGGGGGTTAAAAGTTTGTTAGTGGAAAATTAATTCACCCCTTCGTAAGATAACTGAGGCCATTGGTCCAACAAGTGGTATCAGAGCAGGATTCTTGTATAAAGTTTAAAAACTTCAAGCATAGATATGATCTCATCTAACTTTCCATTTCCTGAGGGAAATTCTATTAATAGGCCTCTTATGTTCAATGGTGAGGTTTATCATTATTGGAAAACCCTAATGCAGATCTTTATAGAAGCCATAGATTTAAAGATATGGGAAGCCATTGAATTTGATTCCTTTATTCCTACAATGGTAGAGAGAAATGCAACTATATATAAAAAAAACTAGAGAAGAATGGAATGATGATAAAAGAAGAAAAAAGAAGATTCCTCCTTAGCCCCAAAATGCTGAATGCAATCAACTTGGGCACATGAGATTCGATTGTCGTCCTGTCTTTAAAATAAGAATGGAAAAATCCGACAAGAGGAATTTCAAAGAAAACAAAGCATACATCATTTGGGAAGATAATGTCATAAATTCTTCAAGTGGTTCAGAGAATAAAATCATAAGTCTGGGTCTCATGTTGAAAGATTGTAAAAACGGAGAAGAGAAAAGTTGATGCATTGATAGCAATTTCTCCAAACACATGGCGGGAGATGCATCAGAGTTTATTTGTATTTCTCCCCAAAATAATGAATATGTGATTTATGAAGACAACAAACAAAGGCCACTTGATCAACAAGCCCAACAAGTGATATCAAATGATACCAACAGGTCACTTGTCTTTGATTGATTACTTTTGATTATTTTTGTCTATGATTGTTAACTTTTGATTGAGTTTTGATGCTTGTTTTCTGCCTAAGTTTTTTATTGTCCTTGATGATTATGATTGATAGTTATGTTGATTGTCTTTGATAATTGTTTTTGATTGTTTTGTTGATTACTTTTGATTGTGTGTGTTGATTGATTATGTTTTATTGTGTTTTTGGTTGATGTGTTATTGTGCTTGTTTTTGCTTGATTAATATTGAATGATTGTTTTTTATGATTGTTCTTGATTGAGTTTTGATTTTTTTTATAATTGTTTTTGATTGAGTTTTTGATTGTCTTTGATGGTTGTGTTTGAAGGTTATGCTTATTATTGATTACTTTCGATGATCTTTCTTGTTTTATACTGGATATATGTTTTTGTGGGTGCAAAGTAGTTTGTTTTAATGCCTTTTGGTATCATTTGACTCTCATACATTGCAACAAGTGGTAACATTTTTCTCCTCTCTATTCATGATTTGTTTTTGATGTTGACAAGGGAGGAGAGAAAGATAAAAGATAAAATAGTAAGAGAAATTATCTAAGGGAAATTATCTATTATTTATGAGACAACATTTTATATATGAAATCTTTAACTGTCTCATATAAGTAAACATTGCAAAACCAAGGGGGAGTAAAACTATATACAAATAGATATTTTTTTGTTGCTGTTGCTCTTAACCTACATGTGGTTGTCATCATCAAAAAGGGGGAGAATGTAAATCATGTAGGTTTTGATGATGTAAAAAAGAATTTGCTTGAGGATTGGATGTAGGCAACGAACTTTGCCGAACCAGTATAAAACTGAGTTTGCATTCTCTCTTCCCTTATCTCATTTATGTTATTACAATCAATTTTGTCTTGCATGTTTTAAAGAACATTATTAAATTGATTGCTGCTTCTACTTCTGCATTCTGAGCCTATCATTTAGAAGGGGATTAAAAGTTTGTTAGTGGGAAATTAATTCACCCCTTCTTAAGATAACAGAGGCCATTTGTCCAACATCTTAGTTTCGTGTTGCATCTTGTTTCGTTCTTGTTTGCGTCTTGTGTTCTTGTTTTCGTTCTTGTTCTTGTTTCTTTCAGATTCTGTGTCCAAAAAAAAAAATTCAAATTCTGTTACAAATTTTGTTTGGGAACAATTTGGCTTACTGAAAGAATTTTGGGGGTTTAGGGTTTAGTAGGTCATTGATTATCTTATATTTGTTTGTTTGACTATTGAACGAATTGCCCCATTGTCTATTGAATTTGGACCACTGGAATTGATTGAGTGAAAAATAGTCTATTATCCTAGACGAATTTTGAAAAAGAAATAAAAAAAATTGCAAAAAGTTTGAAAAAAAAAAGTGGGTGTCTAATCTTTGAATGCAAATTTGAGACAGTTAGAGGCGTTTTTTTAGCAAATCTGTTATCTAAATATGTTATTCAAATATGTTATCCAAATTTGTTATTTATCAAATCTTTTATTCTATTTGTTATCTTATCTGTTATCTTATTTGTTATCCTATCTGTTATCCTATCTATTATCATATCTGTTATCCAATCTGCTACCCAATCTGTTATCCAAATCTGTTACTAAGTTTGTGATAATTAAATTGTCTTTCCTGTTATAATACCTTGTGCGTCTAATTTGATTCATCCAGGAATTTAAGAAGGAATGAGTGGTAAAAGACAAGAGTGAAAAAAAAACATCATACAAAAGCCTATATTGAGAACATTAAACACGAGTGAACTACCATCAAAGAGAAAAACACATGAGTAGAGTGTGGTGAGGTCCTGTAATCTTTGTTTAAATTACTGTAAAAAAATTTGTTCCTCAATCATGGCAGGAGCTGGTGACGGTGGTGGTGAATATCATCAACTGGATGGATCTCAACACTTATTACTGGACGTGATGACTACACAAATGCCATGTTTGTTGAACCGTAACAATGAAGAGCTCTACAGACAAATAGAAGGACTGGAGCACCAAATGCTGGGAGACCTTATGGTGACAACAGAAGGGTCAATGATGGACCGAACCGAATAGAGGGGTAGGACATAATTGAGGGAGTAAAACTCAATGTACCCCCTTTCAAAGGCAGGAGTGACCCAGACGCCTACCTTGAATGGGAGATGAAGATTCAGCATGCATTCTCCTACAATGATTATCCTGAAGAGCAGAAGGTGAAGTTAGTAGCAGTTAAATTCTCAGACTATGCCCTTGTTTGGTGGAAGAAAAATCAAAGAGAGATGAAGAAAGAAGAAGGACGGGAGATAGATACATAGACTGAGATGATAAGGGTTATGCGAAAGAGGTATGTTTCAACTAGATATAGTAGAACCATGCGACATAAACTCCAAAGGTTGTCCCAAGGAAGTTTGACTATGGAGGAGTACTACAAGGAGATGGAGATGACACTAGTGAGGACCAACATTGAAGAGGACACCAAAGCAGTGCATGATGGCTTCACCAACAAGATTTCTTTCCAGCACCATGACCAAAAAATTATTCTTAAACCTCTATCCCCTAGAGAAGTCTATGATGACCAAATCAGAATGAGAGAAAAGAGAGAACAAGAGAAACAAAATAGTGAGGCACCATAGAGGAATAGAAAAAAAAGAGTGATACACCTGAGAGAAAGAGTGGCACACATGAGAGAAAATTTAATTTTTTTACAGAGGTAAGTGAAGTGAGGAAAGTGTTACTTGCTCATGAACCACTCTATCTACTGTATTGCAAAGACAGTAAAATTTCTATTGATAATTCTAATGAGTTAACTATTTATGTTTCTCCTAGTGTTGTGTGGAAGCAATGCCTTCCAAGGTTATTTTGATGATGCCATAGAATTATGAGTTAAGCAAAGTTTCAAGCAAAGATTCAAGAATCAAGTTTCAAGTTTCAAGATTCAAGATTCAAGAATCAAGTTTCAAGAATCAAGAATCAAGAATAATCAAGATCAAGATTCAAGAATCAAGAGAAGACTTAATCAAGATAAGTATTAAAAAGTTTTTCAAAATATTGAGTAGCACATGAAGTTTTCACAAAATCTTTTACCAAAGAGTTTTACTCTATGGTAATCGATTACCAGAAGGTAGTAATTGATTACCAGTAGCCAGCATTGTTTTTCAAATTGATTTACAAAGCTGTAATTGATTACCATAATCATGCAATCGATTATCAGTGTTTTTAAAATGTTAAGATTTTCAAAATTCAAAATGAAGAGTCACATCTGTTGATGTGTAATCGATTACACCTTAATGGTAATCAATTACTAGTGACTGTTTTTGAAAAATTCATTTCCAAAAGCAACAATTCTTCAAGTGACTTGTTTATGAAGATTCTTTCAAAAGTCACAACTTTTCTAAGTGACTAGTTTTAAAAGAAATTGCCAAGAGTCACAAACTTTGACTTGAGTCATCAAAAGATTATAAATATGTGACCATGGCATGAATTTGAAGATGATCCATCATTTCTTTCAATCATTCTATCTTTCAATCTATCTTTCAACATCTTCTTTCATTTCTTTCAACAGAACTTTCTGGTTTCATTTCTCTTCATCCTTCTAAAAGTTTTTGCTCAAAACTTTCTCTTCCAAGAAAAGTTCTTTGTTCAAAAACTTATGATATTCATATTTTTCATTCTCTTCTCCCTTTGCCAAAAAGAATTCGACAAGGACTAACCGCCTGAATTCTTTTTGTGTCTCTCTTCTTCTTTTTCCAAAAGAACAAAGGACTAACCGCCTGAATTCTTTTGTGTCTCCCTTATCCCTTTTCAAAGAATTCAAAACGACACAGTTTGAGAATTCTTTTGATTTTTCTCTTTCCCTTAAACAAAAGATTTCAAAGGACTAATCGCCTGAGATATCTTTTGTTTCCCCTTCACAAAGTTTCAAAGGACTAACCGCCAAAGAACTTTGTCTTAACACATTGGAGGGTACATCCTTTGTGGTACAAGTAGAGGATACATCTACTTGGGTTTTCGTAACTGGGAACAAGAAAGGGTACATCTCTTGTGGATCAGTTCGAGTGGAGGGTACATCCACTTGGTTGTTCAAAGAGAACAAAGGAGGGTACAACCCTTGTGGATCTTTGCTTGTAAAGGTTTTTACAAGGTTGAAAAGAAATCTCAAGGACCGCAGGTCGCTTGGGGACTGGATGTAGGCATGGGTTGTTGCCGAACCAATATAAAATTCTTGTGTTTGTCTTCTTCCCTACACTTTTAATTTCCGCTGTGCACTTTAATTATCGCTTTTACTTTTGGTTAAGTTTATTTTTCTATTCTTTACTTTCTTAACTTAGTAGTAAAAGCCTAATTAAATCTAGTAACATTAAGAAGGATAAGTTTTTTAATTAGTCAAGGCACATTAATAATTAATTCAACCCCCCTTCTTAATTATTCCGAGGCCACTTGATCCAACATCTTGAACTCTTATTGCAGGAATTTAAAGATGTCTTTCCCAAGGAGATTCCTCATGGACTGCCACCTTCAAGAGGCATAGAACATCACGTTGATCTCCTTCCAAGAGATTCATTGCCTAACAGGCCAACTTACAAAAGCAATCCCCAAGAAACTCAGCATAAGGATGCACATGCCAAAGTTGAGTATGTGAAAAGATTGTATGACCAAGTGAAGGTGCAAATTGCAAAGAAGAATGAAAGTTATGCCAAGCAAGCCAACAAGAATAGGAAGGAAGTGGTACTTGAACCCGGTGATGATCCTGGACATTTGAGGGAAAATGCTTTCCAAGAAGAAGGGAATGATGAGAATCCTAAAACTGCCCAAATACAGGGACCTATGAATAGGAGTAGGACCAAACAGTCAGTGGATATCCTCCAACAAATGGTAGCAGGCATACTTAACAAGGCCCAAGTGAAGAAGGAAGAAGGCCCAAGTGGAGAAGGATGAAGGCCCAGAGGCAGAGACATTACCAAGACTATTAATTGTTGCTAAAGGCCCAGGCCAGTTTGAAGGCCCATGACAAATATATTCTTTTTTTTATTTATAACTTTTTTCGTTGTAATTTTGACCCAAACTGTTTTGAAGGCCCATGTCTATTTTTATCTTTTTGTTCAGATACACTATATGTATTGGTTTTCGTTTTCAATAAAGGGACTTTTGGCATTTGATAAAATTTGGTGAGAGCTTCTCTCTAGGTTCCTTGTTGAACCAATCTCAGACTTATCAAGATAATCCTTGTGACGTCTACCCTGACTTATCTTCCCTCCCTGTAATTTGCGTCATCCAAAACTCCGTGACCTGTATCAAGCGATCCGCTCCTAGTAAGGATCACATCATGGTTACTTAAGGTTGAAGATATTTCATGGCCCAGGCGAGCCAAATGCTAGCCTGGACGAGCTTAGGCCCAAAAAATTCCATAAATGACTATTTTGCCCATTTCCTTGTGGTTTTCGTTCCTGGATCTAAAAATCGATTTGAGCTATCGCTCGACCTTGCGTTGCAACCGATGTCAAATGATAAAAGCATTCCTCAGATGAAATTAGGGTCTGACATAATCTAAGGAAAAACATGTAATCTATACAAGTAGATTTTTTTTCAATTTATTACCAAATTTTAAAGGATGTTAATCTAAAAGGGTCCTTCCATGAGAGGGGGGAGAAAATAAAAAAAAACCTTTCCATAACCTAGAGTCACGAGTTTTTTCACATATGTAAAGTGAATGAAAGCAACATCATTCTTTGTAAGGAAAAGATCCATGCCTTCATTGTCCATATTTTGCATGGCCCATTTGCCATGATGAATTTTGCACACCACAAATAGCATAACAATATATTTAATTTAATTAGGTTACTAACCTCCAACCATAACTCTTTCCATAATTCAACAAATGAATTTGAAAACACTCATAGTTTCAACGTCAAAGAATACTTCTAGCCTTTAACACACTCACTTTAGATAGAATGAATATTGTTTTCTAATGTGTTTTGACTAAGGACTCTATGCCTATTTATATAGATTAGTTTATATCCATCATAAAAACTGATTCCATAATATCAGGATGCAAATATACTCTCAACAACTTTATAATGAATAGTTTTCACATATGTAAAGTGAATGAAGGCAACATCATTCTTTGTAAGGAAAAGATCCATGCCTTCATTGTCCATATTTGCATGGCCCATTTGCCATGATGAATTTTGTACACCACAAATAGCATAACAATATATTTGATTTAATTAGGTTACTAACCTCCAACCATAACTTTTTCCATAATTCAACAAATGAATTTGAAAACACTCATAGTTTCAACATCAAAGAATAATTCTAGCCTTTAACACACTCACTTTAGATAGAATGGATATTGTTTTCTAATGTGTTTTGACTAAGGACTCTATGCCTATTTATATAGATTAGTTTATATCCATCATAAAAATTGATTCCATAATATCAGGATGCAAATATACTCTCAACAACTTTATAATTAAATCCAAAATGTTGTCACCAAATTTGACTAAGTCAAGTAGTTGAGAAAATAGAAGAAGTGGGTGAGAAAAATTATGACCACTTTAATTTGATTGCAAAATCAAAACTAACATTCTCCCACTTGGTCCGATGTTTCTCACACTTTATGATATTTACAACACTGATAAATTTATGCTCATTCCCAAGATGTTAACCACATGAATCATGGCGGTAGGTTCTCTAAAAATGATTATTACCTTCCATGTATTACAATGTAATCACTCTTAGTAAAAGCAACAATTTAACTGAATGAACATGTTCAATATTTATTGAGTCAAAATTACATTTCTTTCTCAACAAAACAAAATGAGAAGACAAACAAATAACTAAAGTTTCACTATAAAAAAGAACTTTATATGACAAAATCAAGTCCCATACTCTTAACATAATTATTAAATGACTTTGTTTGCATGCCTTTTGTCAATGGATCTGCAATCATTAGTCCAGTACTGATGTTTTCAATGATGATTCCATTTTCTTTGACATGTTCCCTCATGGCTAAATACTTAATGTTGATGCGCTTGCTTTGACTTCCACTTTTATTGTTTTTAGCCAAAAATAAAATAGCAATTGAATTATCATAATATATCTTTAACGGTCTAGGAACAAAATCAATCACTTGTAGACCGACCATGAAACTTTTTAACCAAATACCCTGCTATGTCGCTTCAAACAATGAAATAAACTCAGCCTCATAGATGACAAATTAGACATTAGGGTGCTAGCCAAGGCTTTCTCAGAATTTTCAAACTATTCATCTATGGCTTTCATGAAATCCTTGACCTTTTGGCATTTTGGAATTGAACCACGGATACTAGCAGAGATACACGTCTTGATGAACATAGTACAAAAATGGTTAGATCTTTCCCATTGTTCATATAACACAATTTCTTCTGAAGTGCTAGAATCCATAAGCTCAACTAGCTCATCCCTACAGAGAGCATAGTCAAGGTCAACAACCCCTAAATGGAGAAGAACCCATTCCTTCCATTGCTTATAGTTTTCCCTCATCAATATGGGAACCTCATTTTTATCATTGGAGATTATCAAAGATTGAACTATAACATATAACCAAATATCAGTGCTTATAGTAATTTAAAATGCATGTGAATCAATACGTTATCAAAATCTACTTGTGGGTTAAGATTCTAACACAAAAAAAATTCACTTTACTTCTCTATGATGAAACTAATAAATTATCATTGCATCTCCTAATACTTGTGGGTTAATTAAGAGACAAATTTATTTCATCCTAATTGATCATGAAAACTATAATAAATTCTTGTGGTAAAATTCAATATAGTAAACACAACCAATTACAAGTTATCATATTAATCCACATGTGATTCCTGTAGGTATAATCTTAAAATGGATGGTGTGGCTACTCCATAAAATATACCATCACTAATATGATATGCAGCAGCAAAAATACATTTATATAATATAATGCCAAAAGGAAAATCCTTTTATGGTTTGAAAAGGCAATAAATGCTTTTAATGGAATTAATCATGCTCGTATGTTTTGACGGAATGCCGCACAGTGGATTAATAAAATATAAAATATATAAACAAAAGCCATATATATTTAATGTAGCATAGAAGCTTCATAGAAATAAAAAAAGAACAATTTGATTTTTTTTAAAGAAACATTGCAATCATAATTTAAAAACTACTAGCGCACATGACATGCCTAGTACTAGAACAAGGTTTAATATTTAAAGACTTAACTGAAAACCATAACAAACAGCTAGGCAGAGGAAAATCGGGCTTTGATACCAAATGATGAATTTTGTACACCATAAACAGCATAACAATACATTTAATTTAATTAGGTTACTAACCTCCAACCATAGGTCTTTCCATAATTCAACAGATGAACTTGACAATACTCGTAATTTCAATTGCAAAGAATACTTTCTAGCCTTTAACACACTCACTTCAGATGGAATGAGTTTTGTTTTCTGATGTGTTTTTGACTACACTCTATGCCTATTTATATAGCTTAGATTCTATCTATCATAAAAGTTGATTCCATAATATCAAGATGCAAATATATTCTCAACAACTTTATAATTAAAACTGAAATGTTGTTATCAAATTTGATTAAGTCAAGTGGTTGAGAAAAATTAGGACCACTTTAATTTGATTTCAAAATCAAAACTAATATGCCAAATCCCGCCTGTTTGACCAAAATTCATTTTTTCCACTCATTAAACTTTATACCCGACAGAAAACAACATATTTTGTTTGATAAATGTACAATGATCATGTCACTTGGAAGCAAACGCTATGCTTCTATGCTAGAATAGAACTACTTAATATAGATTTAAGTAGCCTGAAATAAAGAGATGTTTAAAATGAGAAAGTAAAAGTGCATTCATCATGGTCAATTAAAGTAACTTAAGTTACAAAATAAGTTAATTATTTAATATTTTTTATGTTAACCCTTCGATTCATAAAATAAAAATTAGACTCTGATTAATTTAGAGTTTGACCGAAAGGTAAATAAAGTGTTACGAAAAATTATTTGTCATAAATTGAATTCAAATAATATATGAATAATTTAATTTTAACTTAAACATATTAATCACTTGTGTCTAAATGAGTTAGTTGATTATTCAAATTAATGTTAGATATACTCTTATTTTCTCATTTTTTACATCTTATTTTGAAGAGTTGCATGCACGTAAAGTGTAATAAATGATTACTAGCTCGTATGAAATTATAACAGCTGACATTAACATTAGTATTACTTGATGTCATTCATGATCACAATTACTATAGAACCTAAAACCCTATTTAGCAGTTGACCAACCTCTGCTTTGCACTATCTTTTTGTAATTTCCACCTTTATGGTCGTATATGGACCAACCCAATTACCTTTTCTTTTCTTGTACGTTGATACTAACAACCTACTAATTGCCTTGGAGTTTTGCGGATTTCACCTCACAAAATTTACTCTCTACAGATCAAAATCTATGGAGCTAAGACAGACGAACACACCATTCAAATTAAAAGTGAGTTATATGTAGTCATGTGCGAGAATTTTTCAATCTCAACAAAGATGAATTACCTTTAACCAGATTGAATAAATAAATTAAATTGAAATACCTGCTTCTCAATACCAAAATAAATTTAAGTGAGTGTTAAAAATACAATTTAGTTTTCCTCAATGTTTATAAGGTCCATACCCATATATATGCGATACATAGCCTAAGATAGAAAGCTAAGAAAAATATGAACCAAAAAATGAGAAATATTATTTATACAGCTAACTGTCATAATCACAACATAACATACTTGTTGAGTCTTCTTTCTTTTTTTCACTTTTGGTTTTTAACTCAAAGGAGAAATATATAATTTTGTCTAAAACATTTTACATCATTTTCTCATACACTCACCTTACCCTTTGAAAAAGAGTATGTCTTAACTTTCTTTTCTCAGTCTTTACGTTAGGTAATTGGACACTTTACAAGAAGTGTAAATAGAACGCAAAATTTTCATTCTGTATAGAATCATGATTTCAGATATATACTATGAATGAAAATACAACATAATTTATGCTATCATTTTGACTTTAGATACACACAATAATTGCTCAAGAGCTCACTCTTTTCGCTCCTCAAGTAGTAAATATATGTATGCATCATGAGTAAGCTTGTAGAAGCATATATCACCTGTGCTCCCACTATATCTATATATACACCACGACGAATCAATTTATATTAAAAACAACTTTTTTAAAATCATATTTTATTATTATCATTTATTTTCTTAGAATATAACGGTTATAATAAGTTATTAATGTTTTTCCTTAAATTCTAAGAATATGAATGATAAAAATGGAGTGTAATTTTAAAATAATTACTGTTAGGGATAAATTGATCCCCTCCCTCTCTCTCTTTATATATATATATATATATATATATATATATATATATATATATATATATATATATATATATATATATATCCCTGATTCATAGTAGTTTCCCAAGCAAAAAAGGGGCTCTGAAATCTGTCTACCCAAATTACAAAGCCTGCATAACATTTTATCAGCCTCAAAGCACCAACCCCTATGCATATATTATTGACTCGCACCTCTTATTAACTATCCTCATTTTCAGAGCTCAGACATCAAGGTCACACACCACATCCAATTAAAAAAAAAAAAAAAAAAACAGGCAAAAACAACCATGGAATGAAAAAGGGTGCCAAAAGGGGAAAAAAAAGGAAGCTGATCTTTGTGTTGCCTTTCTTTCTCTTTCAGGCTTTGTTTGGTTGATTAATTACCCCTTTTGAATCAGATCCAAAATAGAAGCTCGTTTGGCTTTTGTTCTCTATTCCCTTTTGAGAATAATGTTACTGTTTATCATCCATCATTCATGATCTGTGCTTTGAGACCATCATGAGGGTGATGAGTTTGGCTTGTTTCTTTGTCCTATTGTTGGTTCTATTGCTGTTACAATTGCAAAGCTTCTCTACTGCTGCTACTACTAATGAGTCAGCAAAATTTCAAAACTTTGAAAGTGGGTCCATGCCAAAGCCTAGCTCTTTTCAAGAAGCCAAACAAGGTTTTAGACAGAATTCAGGTGAAGGTGGTAGTGAAGCAGTTCTTGGTGAAGAGAAAAGGAAAATCTACACAGGTCCTAATCCCTTGCATAACAGATGAGATGACATTAATTTGTTTCGAGCTTTTGGACATTTCTTTCTTTGTTTCAATCTCTCTTAATTTACATATTTTTCTTCATTTACCCCTTTTTTCTTTTTGAGTTTTTCATTTCCTCACATATGTTTTTAGAATTTGTTGTTGATTTTTGATAGACCAGGTTCTTCTGGTGCTGTACATAAGAATGTAGCCTTTAGTTACAAGTAACAACTCAATATTATAGAAAACAATTTTGACCTGTGAACAATTCGGGTATGTTATTATTATTAACGAGGAAGATGTGATAGAACTGAAGAAGACCATGTATCATTTTGTCCTTGTTGCAGTGACCGATTAAAATCTATGGTCAAAATTTCTTAGTTTTTTTAATTATTTTTTCCGTGTATTTATATATGGAATTTTGTTTTCTGCAAAATGTTGCACTGTTCTGAGGGTGCTAAAGTTTGCAATTTTGCATGCTAAGGTTATTTATTCAGGGAAGCTTTAAACTCGGAAGTGATGTGATTTGCTAACGGTTCAGAAATTAGAATCGATTAACCTTATTTTACTATCACCTTCTAGTGCATGAATCTTGATGCTGGAAACTAGAATACAGTCTTGTACATTGGACCATGGTGAAAGAAAAGAATAAGATAAAATGTTACTTTAGGTGTTTTTTTTTTTATTTAGTACTTTAATTTTTTTAAAATATTTTGGTCCTTTATACTTTTGAAAATTTTTACTTTGGTTATTTTCCTGAAATGTTAAATATGCTAACAAGAAAATATAATATGTCTATTAATGCTGATTAGAATAATGATGTGACATGTTAATTAAAATGACATCATTTTATATGATTTTATTTTGATCCTTTATATTTTTAAAATGATTTTATTTTGATATTTTAAATTTTTGAAAATTTTTTATTTTGATTTATCAAATTTGTCAAATTGTATATATTGATCCTAACTATTAATGTGAGGATTTAATAAATGTATTTGAAGATGTTTTTATCTGGTAATTGTCACAAAAGTTATCTTAGATACATGTAGAATGACTTAAGAAGAGATGAAAAATTAAATAGCCATCAACATAATATTAGTTTATTAAATTTATTTTTGTGTTAAATATTATAATATATTTTTATTTTCATTTTTTTAGCGTTACTAATTGACTTATTGTACAAGAATATACATGACTAATATGTTTAACTTCAAAATGATTTTGGCATGCACATCTACACATAAATCAATTAGTAATACTTAAAAAAATTATAAGCAATAAATACATTATATTATATTATAAGTACCCATGAAACAATTTTGATATATTATATTATAAGTATATATGTGCATTTCTTTAGATTATTTTTATTTACATTTTATTAATGTTAACATACATAGTGTACTGAGTATTGACTACTCAGTTGGGAGTTGGATAAACATTAATCGTGTTTGATAGTGTCAAGAGGGGAGAAGAGGCAACCTAGAGCGACGAAATACGACGATTTTGGGAAACATGATCCGTTTGGAAGCAAAGAAGAACGAAGAAATATTTAAAAAAATTCGTGGGCCCTACTGATAAGGTTTTCTTTTTGGATTAAACCACCACAATTCGACCCCGAGATAACACTACAAGATTGGGTCTATTGATTCGTCACTGGGATGAGCGGATTAGTGGAGAAAAAAAAAACAGTTTATTTGTTTTGCCAAACATGCCCTTTCCTTCCAACAATACACTGTTCTCCTTTGCAAAATAAAGATATCGTTCGAGCTTCTGACAAAAAAAGCACTCCTTCACTGCTCCTCTTCGATCCCCTCATCTGGTGCTTTTTTTGGGTTCGTGGTGGTACTCTTCACCCTTGAAACAATATACTTGATATAAACTCTTATGTTAAATTTTTTTATCCTTATGCTTTTATAAGTTATGGTTCAGTGGTAAATGTTATTTCCATAAAGGTAACAAATTAATTTGTTTACTTTGTTATTTATTATTTCCAACACAACTCTCCAATTGAGCTTCAATTGCTGTACTCCAAGAAATCAAGCGTTAGTCTTTTTTCCCCGCATCCACAATAACGTGACAGAGAGCGAGGTGTAACATACAAGAGAAACTTTATCATGTGCAAATCCATAATTAGGGAGAGGAAGGAGATATTGACACATAATATTTGTAATCGTTGTTTTGGGTGACAAACAACGCACGAGAGAAGCACGATGGAGCAGACTCTGCGTAAGACAACAAGCAAAAAACACGAATGGAATTTTAGATTATTTGTATTTTAAAAAAATGAAAGTTAAGTTCCAATTGTTGCCCTTTCACTGACGCTGGTTTAAAATAACAATTAACAGTTATTTGTCTAATAAAAAAGGTGCAGGTTGCTATAATACTCCTTCTTAAAAGTGAGTAGAAGTATTATAACAAATCATATATATAATTTTTTCCTTTTGAATCAACGATTTTACTATTTAAACTCCCCTTATTACTAAATGCACCTCTTTTCCCCCATTTTATGTTTTTAATCCCCAAGAGATGAAATGAACTGGAATCTTTCCCCCATTATTATTAAACCCCCTTATTTGATGAAGATTCCTGTTCATTTTATCTTATGCGCTAAATGTGTTGGCCAACTTATCCATGAACCAAACTTATTTAGCTTTCGGGTTACATAAATTGAGCTAAAAAGAGTAATATTGAAACAGGCCACCATATACAAAACTCGCAGGGAAATGCTAGGTGCACCAGCAATATTGCTGGTGCACCCAGCAATTTTAATGAATGGGTCATTTTGCCCTTTAATTAAAAATTTTAAAAAGCGCCTCCTCCTCCCAGAAGAAGCACTTACTGTTGCTTCTTTTGGTTCTTCTGGTTCTTGCTTCCTCTTCTCCGTCAGCGACACCGCGAGCCAAGCTTCTTCTTCTTCTCCGTGAACGAGCCTTCGAGGTTAGTCTCCCTAACTCCCCATTACTTTTAATATCCAGCATTGTTGTAGCAGTGGAACCTTAGGATAGTAACCTTAGGGTAGAAGACGAGGGTAGAAGACGCCGGAAAAAATGGGGAAAGGGAGCTTACGACGGCGGCTTCCGGAAGACCCGTTAAGGGTTCTTTCGGAACTTCCAGAAGAAGTTGTTCCGGAAAAATTCCGGAAGAAGTGTTCTTCCGAAAGAAACCAAAGGTCTTCCGGAAGAACCCTTCTTCCGGAACACCTCTTCCGGAAAGTTTCCGGAAGAAGTAGTTCTTCCGGAAGAATTCCGGAAGAAGGGTTCTTCCGGATGACCTTTGAGATTTTCGGAAGTTTGTTTTTTATTTTTAAAAAATATTTTTTTGTTTTTTTTTTATAAAAATGATTGATTATTATATTTTTATGATTATATTTTTTTGAGATTTTATAAAAAAAATGAGGTTTGGCTTTTTGATGACAAATAAAGATTTTTATTTTATAATTTAAATTGTGTATTTTTACTAAATATTAATTTTTAAATTATTTGTTTTTTTGTTTATAAATGAAGTTGTGTCTGTTTTTGTTTATTGTTTTTTTAAAATTAGTGTATTTTATTTATAAATAAAGTTGGTTATTTGTATAAATTAAGTTGTGTATGTTTTGAAATTTTTGTTAATTGGTTTTGTTTATTTTTTATTTGATTTTAGTTGAGTATTTTACTAATTATGTAATTTTAAATTAGTTATGTTTTTCGTTTATAAATGAAGTTGTTTATTTTTATAAATTAAGTTGTGTGTGTTTTAAATTTTTTTTTTAAATACTATTTTCGTTATAAATGATATAAATTAAGTTGTGTATGTTCTGAAAATTTTTTCTCCCATATTTGTTTTAATTTTATATATAATTTTAGTTGTGTATGTTGACTAATTAATTATTTGTACATTAGTTGTGTTTTTTTATAAATGAAGTTGTTTATTTTTTTTAAAATTAAGTTGCGGATAGTTAATTATTTTTACATTAGTTGTGTTTTTTTTTTTTTTTTATAAATGAAGTTGTTTATTTTTTTTAAAATTATCTTGTGTGTGATTTCAAATAATGTTATTTAAATTAGTCTTATTTTTTTCATAAATAAACTTGTTTTATTTTTATAAAGAAAGTTGTGGATGTTTTGACCGAAAAAAATACATGTTCCACATGATTTGCAGATCATGGCTAGAACACGAGGTTTAGGTCGTGCTATAGGTAGAATTATAGGCAGAGATAGACAGGATGACCATGATGATGTTCCCGAGAGGCGTAGGCCTACTGCATCAGCCCGTAGGCAACAGGTTCATCAGATGACTCAGGATATTCCTGACATGACTGAGGATGACCCTGATATGGCTGAATATGCACCTGAGATGACTGCGGACGTACAGGGTCATGATGGTGCTGAGGGGTCACATGCTGATGGATTCCTAGGTGGGCCACGTGACCCATCAGTGTTGACATCATTTGCAGACCATGTTGCACACGCCGTTTGGAGTTGACAGGTATTTTAATTTGTTAATTATTTATCATTGTTGATTTATTTGTTATTAATTTTTTTTAATAATTGTATAATTTGTACTTCAGATCAGGAACGTCCTGATTTGAAGTTGGTGCCACATGGGAGGAAGGTGACATTGATTGGGAGGCCAGTGCTTGAGATTGAAGGACTGGTTGGTGCCACAGGGTTAAGTCCACTAATCGATTGTTCAATTTTTACTGGCGATCCTGGACTTATATCCGCATTTGTGGAGAGGTGGCACAGTGAGACCAGCACCTTCCACCTTCTGGTAGGAGAGTTGACGATCACATTGGATGATGTGTCGTCACTCCTTCATTTGCCTATCACTGGCGCGTTGCACAACTTTCATGCTCTTTCTATGGATGAGGCGATATTTTTGCTGACCGAGTTGCTTGAGGTGTCTGTCGAGGAGGCTAAAGCCGAGACAACACTGACACGTGGGGCATACGTATGACTGAGATGGGTTCGAGACATTTATGAGATGAGATGTCAGGCCCGGCGGTGGATTGTAGCAGCTCGTGCTTATCTGCTGCACCTGATCGGTTGCACTCTTTTTGCTAATAAGAGTGCAACATACGTTCATGTGGTGCACCTAGACGCTTTTCGCGACCTAGGTCAGAGTGGTGGTTATGCTTGGGGAGTTGCCGCGCTGGTTCATATGTATGACCAGTTAGATGAGGCTTCTAGGACCACCACACGACAGATTGCAGGGTACCTGACTCTATTACAGGTAAATTTTGTGTTTTTTAATATGTTACGTTCAATTATGATTTAAACATGTTTTTATGTTATGTTAACCTCATTTTTTTTGTAGTGTTGGATCTATGAGCACTTTCCTAGTGTGCACCAGTGTGTGACAGATGATACATACCAGGAGACCAGGCATGGCAGCGGAACCCGACCCCGTGAGAACCGAATCGAACCTGCCCCGACTTTGACGGATAAAAACCGCGTTGACCGGGTTCGGGGTCGGGTTCGGGTTTTCCCCGATAACCCAAAACGGGGGCGGGGGCGGGGGCGGGTATGGGATTACAGATATCCGCCCCGCCCCCGCCCCGACCCCGACCCGCCTCAATGTTATAATTTGAAAAACCTAATTTTTAAAGGCTAACTCTTATTTTGCGCCGCTACTGCTGCACCTCTCAGTCCTCACTCCTCACATTGCTAAACCTTAATCTTATTTTGCGCCGCTACAGCTACTGCAGCTCTCAGCCTCTCAGTCAAGGAGAAGTGGAGAACGTGAGGCCACTCAAGAGAGGACGCAATGAAGGTTCCTTCTTCTCATTCATTCATTCATAAATTTATTTTAATCTCAGCTTATTAGATCCGAAATGCTTCTAGATTTAAGTTTATCATCTCTATGCAGAAAGTGTGATTTATGCGGTAGATCCCGATGCATAGAATCTACATCTAACAGAAATAGTTTTAGTTAAAAAGCTTCTGATGTGCTTTTTCCTTGTTTGGATTTTTACTTGACCTGCTTCCTTTCATTGATTAATAATCAAGCTGAAATTTTTGATATTTGAGAACTGAAATAAATAATCTTAGATTTATTACAATAATGGATTTATTACAATAATGAATTTACTGTATCGGTATGGTTTTTGAGCCTTGGTTGAATTGAATTGCATGCCACGGTTGCAAGTGTTTTATGTGATGCATTCCATTGCGATGCTTGTGCTTATTCTGGTTCGAGCTATTTTATATTGTTTGAATTGAAGTAACATTTTCCTGTTGTAGCTTAAGATGAATATATCCCATGCGGACAATTTCTCTTGTTTTGGGTAGTTCTGTGAAGAGATAGTATTTATTTGTTATTTGTATATTAGTTGGTACTTGGTAGATTAGAGAGGGACTTGATACATACTTAGAAGATCTCACTAGTTTTGAAATATTATTTACAAGCTAAATCTTTTTCAATTCCTTCATTGAAGATTGCTTTGACTTGTTTGCAAATTGCAATCTTTCTGTATATCTATAGGACAAGTAGAAAGTGGGATAGGTTATAGTTGATTATTTGGAGGGAAATCCTTGGCCCTTCTAGTGTGATAAATTTAATGCACAGTCCATTAAGCATAGTCTTTGTGCTTCTCTAATAAAATGAGTAAAGTTTCCACTATTACGATTTGATTAAATTTGTAGCTTTGATTTTCTTGTTTCCTTTGCTTTTTCCTTTGATATGATAGATTTATTCTGCTTACACGGTCCTTGATGTAATAAATATTCAAAACTAAAACTGTTTGTAAATGTGGGGTATATTTCTCTTTTTGGTAGAGGAATTCTTATTAGTAGCTAATAGTGTATGCACTAGTTATCGTAAAGTGGGGGGAAGTAATTAGACATATCAACATCATCATGGTCCCCCAAAATTAGTGGGAAATTTAGTTTGAGATAACCTGAACAGGTTTGAACATCTGTAGAACTAGAAGACACACTACTACGGTGTCCTTGGTATATAGAGAATTACAGAGGGGGCTGCAACACAGGACAACAAACAAATCATATTCACTTGCCATATATGTAATCCTAATGATCCTAACACAAATGCTTGATTAATTAATGTAGTTGAGTTAGAGTGAGGTTAGATATATAGCACCAAATTAATATATTGGATTAAGCAAACTTTATTAGGTCCATCGATTCTTGTTTTAAAACACTATCCAATTTCCTTACCTGAAGATATTTTATGAATGAAGAAGGTTAGATGAAAAGTTCAGTTGGCACTTTTTTGATACATAAAGTTCGGTTGGCTCTACTAGCTACTTTTACAAACAATTTTTGAAGTAAAAGCCTACCAATAATTAGGTAAGTATCGACATGATTAATAAGGGATTAAATTGGTCTCACAATAATCAGGATATTTAGCCAAGTTCATTCATTGATAATCATAATCCAATGAATAACTTTTTATAATTATTAATTACCTTACAATGTTCCTAAAAAAATACCTTACAATCAATATTTATTATCATGTTTTAACATAAAAAACTATAGTAGATTTTCCTTTTTATCATATGCAAATTTTATTAACATTTTTATATATATATTTTATACGTGAAGTGTTCAAGTTAATCAAACAAAAATATAAGTTTTATTGAAAAACAATATCTGTTTAAAACAAAAATTATTTAATATATCTTTAATTAATTAAAAATATTTAAAAGAATGAATTTACTGGTCTTTAATTTATGCATCAAATACATAAGATATAAACAACATTAAATGAGATTCTCTCCTTACATGTTCATTTAAATCTCCAATAAATTAAACATATATTTCCCTTGTGGTATTTCATGAATTCAACTCTACTCTATTTTAAGCCCCCTCTGTAATTTTTTAGATTGAATTGTTATCGACTATATCGAATGAATGATGAGCATAAATGATGAATTTAAAAGGTGGGGGAGGCTAAGATGGAATCCTGTGGTTTTGTATAAAGTTCATTAATTTCTAGAATCTAATGCCATTATGTGATTGATTTCTTGTTGTTGCTTCTCTTTTTGAGTATGATAAGACACCATTTTTGTTTATCCTTACTACTGGTTGACCTTCAATACATGATGATATCATGAATTTATTGTATGATGATATCCTTGAAAATAGAATTTTTGTAATTCTCTGTGTTTTCATTCCACCAGTGATTTAAGTGTTAAAATTAATGTATGGTTTTGGAGTAATGAAACATTAGGCACAGACAAAACAGAGAGCTACTCTTTAATTTGTGCAGTTGTATATATGGTTTTGGAGTAATGAAACATTAAGCTTGACCTCTTGGTTGTCGCACTCATTTTATTCTACATGAACCAAGCTGGTTGCAATTTTCAATCCTTTTGTAGTTTTATCCTTAATCAGGCAATGAGAGCTACTCTTTAATTTGTGCAGTTGTATATATATATATTGTGCTAAAGGTTCATGATGCTGTTATTTTTTAACATGAAACACTTAATTTTTCTAGCATTTGTTTTACAAGTACTTTGAAGGAACTTAATAGGAAGGAAACAGAAATAGAATAATAGAGAAGGTTTATTGATATTTTATAACCTCTCTGATTCTTTAATAAATTCTAATTTTTGCCCCAGTTTTACCTGCTGTATTTTTTTTCTTTCCAGGAAAGTAATGGAAGATATTAGTTTTTCACCAAAAGGAATTTACCCTATTTCTTCACCAATTAATGAGTCTCCTTCTCCTTCACCTTCACCAATTGATCAAACTCGTTCACCTATTCAAGTTGATCGTGCACCTTCTCCTTCACCTGTTAATGTTGATCATACTCCTTCACCTTATGAAGATGAAGTTAATAATGTGGAGGCACGAGGAGGAATATGTAGGCTGAAAAGTAAGATTTGGCAGCATTTCAAAAAAATTAAAGTCAATGGTTTGGACAAGGCTGAATGCAAGTATTGTAAGAAACTTCTTGGTGGAAAATCAAAAAATGGAACCAAGCATTTGTGGCAGCATAATGAGATTTGTGTTCAATACAAGATTTTTATGAGAGGGATGAAAGGCCAAACATTTCTTACCCCTAAGGTCGTGCAAGGAAAACAAGAGTTGGGTGCGGGAACTTATGATGCAGAACGTGCAAGGGAAGAGTTGGCAAAAGAAATTATTATGCATGAGTATCCACTATCAATTGTTGATCACCTTGGCTTTAGGAGATACTCTGCTGCCCTCTAACCTGTGTTTCAGGTTCGCTAGCAAAATCCCTTTTTTTCAAGTATGCAAATAATATATTATAGATACATTTATTGATTTATAACTATTAATAAATGTAATTATTTCCTTTGATTTATTGATGAATGCATTTTTTATTTTTAAATTATCCTTTGATATATACAACTGGTATATTATAAAATAAAATATAGTGATATTTTTTAGGTTCCTAATAGAAACACAATTAAGAAGGAGATAATGAAAATCTATGAGAATGAACGAGCAACAACTTTGAAGTTGTTGGATAGTCTTGATGGAAGAGTGGCCATTACATCAGACATGTGGACTTCAACAAGTTAGAAGAGGGGGTATATGGCTATTACAACTCATTACGTTGATGGTTGTTGGAACTTACAAAGTCAAATTTTGAGGTAATTAATAAAACGATTTGAACTTTTTATATTATTAGGCCTTTTATTTTATAAAATGATTGAATATGATTATATTATATCTCTTTTTTTTGGTTTTTATATTATATCTCTATTTTTATGTTAGGTTCATCTATGTTCCTGCTCCTCATACAAGTGATAGACTTTGCAATGTATTGACTGACTGTTTGATGGATTGGAATATTGACACAAAACTGTCCACTATCACCCTAGATAATTGTACCACAAATGATGCTATGATTGATAAAATTAAGGATAAATTGCACTTAGGTAGTTTGCTTAGGGATGGATCTTTACTTCACATGCGTTGTTGTGCTCACATCCTTAATTTGATAGTAAAAGATGGGTTGGAAGTGGTGAAAGAAGGTGTAGAAAATATTCGGGATAGTGTAGCATATTGGACAACAACACCCAAGAGGAAGGAAAAATTTGAGGAAACGGCTAAACAATTGAGAATCCCTTACACTAAAAATTTGGCATTAGACTGTCCAACTAGATGGAACTCAACTTATAAAATGCTTGAAATTGCCATAGGATATGAGGATGTACTTTGTCGATTAAAGCAACGAGAGTCTCAATATACTTGTTTGCCAAGTACTTTACAGTGGCAATTTGCAAAGGATATTTGTGGGAGATTGAAGTTGTTCAATACTATCACTGAATTATTTTCTTCTACTAAACATCC
This sequence comes from Glycine soja, assembly GCF_004193775.1. Classification (NCBI taxonomy): domain Eukaryota; kingdom Viridiplantae; phylum Streptophyta; class Magnoliopsida; order Fabales; family Fabaceae; genus Glycine; species Glycine soja. The sequence goes on along the minus strand of NC_041021.1, from coordinate 7,663,841 downwards.
AACTGCTAATTTGTATTTTCCAAATATATGTGAGATTAAGTTGGCAATCAAACAATGGATTACCTCTCCTAACCCAATGATTCAACAAATGGCAAAAAATATGATGATCAAATTTGATAAATATTGGGGTGTGATTCATAATGTGATGGGAGTTGCCACTGTTTTAGATCCTAGGTACAAGATGGAGTTGCTTGAGTATTATTATGAAAAATTGTATGAGCATGACTCTTTTACTCAAGTGAGGGGCATTCAACAATTGTGTTATGACTTAGTTTCTGATTACCAAATGAAAATGAACAAAGGCTCTTTTGGTAGTAATGTTGGTGATGTTACTGGTAGTGAAGTTGTTGGTGATGCATTATCTGAGTATGATAGATTTATAATAAGAAAAAAAAGGGCTAGAAGTTCTTATGTTAAATCAGAGTTAGACCACTATTTAGAAGAAGATGTTTTACCAAGAGCTGTTGACTTTGATATTTTGATGTGGTGGAAGTTTAATGGTGTCAAGTATCCAACACTTCAAGCAATTGCTAAGGATATATTAGCTATTCCAGTATCTACCGTAGCTTCAGAATCTGCATTTAGCACTGGTGGTCAAGTATTAAGCCCACATCGTAGTAGACTTCAATGGACTACTTTAGAGGCTTTAATGTGCGCTAGAAGTTGGTTGTGGAGTGCTGAAAATACGGGTAAAGTTTTATTCATATATGTTGTTAAATTGATATTTGTGTTTATTCAAGAACTAATACTAGTAATGTATTTTTATAGGTTCTACAAGCTATAAAGTTGTTGCTGAATGTGCTAATGTAATGAATGAAATGGTTTCAGATGATGAAGGTAAATAATATTCTAAATTTCATTTTTTGTTATTATATAATATAAGCTTTTGTTCTAATTTTTTATTTCTTTTATGCAGGTGAAATGATGGGTGCTGCTAGTGTCACTAATTTGGAGGAATGATTAACATTTATTTGTTGAACAATTTAAGTTGTTTCTTTTTTTTATTATGTAATTTGAAAGAATGAAACATGTTTAAGTTGGTAAACAAAATGAAACATGTTGAAGGACAACCAACATAGTATATTAATATCTCCTTTTTTGCTAAATAGAATCATATGCTACTTATTGTTGGGACAACATATATTTAGATGGTAATGTTTTTTTTTGTGGGAAAATAAATATGCATGTCTTAATTCCTCATGCAATACCCAAATTTTATGATTTTAATTGAATAGATTGATTTGTTTTAGTAATTTTTAAAATTATGATAATGATCCTATATTTTGAATTTGGCTTTGTTATTGTTTTTTTGTTATGAAACTATTTTTTAGCCTTTTTTCATTTTTTTTCAATAAGTTTCAATATTTTTTCTCTTTTTAAAATTTTTTTAATCAATTCTAGCGGGGGCGGGGCGAGGAAACCCGACCTCCAACGGGGACGGGGGTGGGTATGGATTTTTTAACCCTGGCGGGGGTCGGGGATTAGTCAAAAAGTCGGGGGCGGGGGTGGGAAATGCAATACCCGTCCCCGTTTCAACCCGTTGCCATGCCTACAGGAGACGTCCCCACGTGCTTCCCGGTGGCTGACGTCGAAGGCGCATATGAAGGGAATCACAGGAGCATCTTACAGGGCACGTTGTGATGCTTTGACCGTCATAGATGTGTTCTGGTTGCCGTACACTGAGCATCGGGGGGTTAGGGCCTTTGAGCTGATTTCATCATTCCAGGGTCAGCTGAGATGGGGACCTATGGTGGTCACAGCTCGACCGGAGAGGGTGGTACGACAGTTTTGTTACATTCAGAGCATCCCTTTACCGCCTCTTAGTGCTCGATTGTCACATGATGATATAGATGGCAGGTGGATGCATTTTGCGGAGCACGTACTATCTATGGGTGAGCTTTGTCTAGTGCTTGGGCAGGTATCTGCGGATTACATGGAGTGGTTTTTCCGCATATCTCACCCATTCATGATACCGACCCAGGCAGGTGACCAGCCCAGAGATGCACGAGCCGCAAACCCTGAGGAGTACATACAGCCGCCCAGCCCCCAGGTTCCAGTGGCATTTAACCCCCCTCCACATACAGATAAAAAAATTCAAAAAATAAACTTTTACTAATTTATAAATGTATTTTCTCTCTTGAAATAAATTGAAAAGAAAATCAAATATCATAAATTACTTTTTAAGTGCAAATAAATTCTTCTAAACGCCTATATTAAGTACACAAAACTTTGTATTAAATATTATTTAAAAATAAAATTAATTAATTTTTATTGAATTACTTTATTTAAATATATTAATTGTATTTAAATATACGTATATATTTTTTAGTGTATTTGAGTATGTATTTACAATTGTTTGAATTTCATAAAATTTCATGTTTATGATCATTAAGATAATATTATATAATTCATTGATTAATTAGCCGGACTAACAAAAGTTAATAACTCTGAAATTTATTAGAAGTGATATATGAGGTGGAATTCAAATAGGTTCAAATAGGTAGGGAAATAATAGAAGTGTTGCCTCCCTTTGCTATTTAATGAAATGAGTACCCTTCACATCGATCACATGGATTCTCCTGGAAATGCCTCTCCCTTCGACAAAAAAATGTAATTTCCTATTCCCTAGTTATAGAAAAATACTAAACAAGAAATCTGCTAACCCACATGGAATACTAGGTCTTGGGAGCCATTACTTTTTTATTTTATTTTTTGGTATTGGTGTGGCCATTTTTTATAACCCATGTTAATTGTAAAATAAGCAGGGCCAGCAGGTGAGAGCATGTGAAGTTCACATTTTTTTAAGACACTTATTTTATAGTAATGCTATGCAGTACAAAACATATACTTCATGAAAAGTATGAAATACTAATTTCAAATAATTGATTAGTTAAAGATTAAATAGGAAAAAGGAAAAAATAAAAAAGATAGATTTGAGGAAAATCTTCTATTTAAATTTTCATACTTTCGCGTTTTTCTTTGGAATTGAATACGATGTCCGAAAGTTGATAACACTCATATACCTTACTTAACCGACCGAATTTGAATCCTTTAATCATACTTTCCTGCTTTATTGCCTATACTTCTATGTTGCTATACTGCATGCTCATTTTTCTCATTAATTGTTACACCAACAAGCTGGATGATGAAAAATGTCTATCATCCCCTGCTTGGAAACATGGCTGTTGAAAACACTGGGATTGGTTGCCTTGGTAAATAAATCAGCAACTTGGCCTGTGGAAGAGATAGGAAGTAATCGCATAAGACCTGTCTGGGCTTGTTCTTTACATGGCAGTCAGTATCAATATCCTTCATTTGTTCATGAAAGACAAGATTTGCTATAAGGCACTTTGATTGTCACAATAGAGGACTGTATGTTTGGCGGGAACTTGCTGAAATCATAGCAAGCCATTTAAGCTGTGAAGAGGAGGATGTTTTTTTTATGATCATGGTATTGGTACAAAGTATTCTTAGTGGAAGTGGTGATTAATCTTCGTCGGAAACCTTGAGTACACATAAGGTAAATATTTTCCTTTCAATGTGATTTATTCCATGTCCAAGAGCTAACCAGTATCTGAACCCTAAATTACTTGATTAAGGGACATAAGTCGCTATCACTTGTGTCAACTATTGTTGGTCAAAGAAGAGGACATCGTAATATGCTTCTTTGATTGACTTCCAAACTAATTAAGGATATTGTCCTAAGAGGAGATATAAGATTACATGAGTGGTTAAGAAAGATGAGAAAGAGAGAAAAATTGTAGGTTCGATTCTCCTTACCAACAAAAACTAACAAACTAACAATTAGCATTTGTTGATGCTGATAAATAAAAAAGAAAGAAATATAGCCCTAAGAAAAAGCAGAATCCAATGACTGATCAACTGTATCCAAGCAATTTTCACAATCCACATCAATGTAACCACAAAATTCTATTTCTGAGTCTCATGGGAAAAACAAATTAACCGCGGCTGGCCAATTTTTCAAGTATTTGAAACCACGTAATGCTAATGATTTGTGGTGAACTTTAGTAGGATTAGCGGCTTAGCCATGTATTAGCTGAGTTATTGGGCAGCATGACTAATTGTTAGATAGATTATCTTCCAAGTAGACGATGATATATAGCTAGCTACTAGATAGATTAATCAATTTGTTATGTTTCAGAAGGGCAGAGACTTTACTAATTGCAGCATATATGGCCAAGACTGAAACAAAAGTTTTGAACCTTCTCGTGACACCATTTCCAACACTTTGAAACTTAAAAAATGGCATATTTAATTAAGAGCTTTAGCACAAACCAATAATTAAGAAATTATATTTTAGAACTGGCTTCGATGAACTTCTATATTTTTAAACATGATTTAGTGGAAATGAAATGGAAGGGGAAAATATAAGGAAGTAGAATAGTGAACTGTTGGAGTGTTTCTTCTATTTGGTAAAAGAACTGAACGAAATAACATACATTTCTCAGTTTGCTCCTGTGTTTGATGCCTTGGCCCTTACCATGGTTTCTTTTCAAAGGAAATTTGAAACACCAATTTTACGAAGAAACCTGTTTTGACATTAATTAACTTTTATTCTCTTTTGTTACTTCAAAGATAGTACACACAACAGCTCTACATTTGTATTTTGATAATCAAATATTATTTCTTTATAATATAAATTCATCAAAATTTTAATATTAATCCTTTTATATTGTCTCATTTAATTTAATGTTTTAAAAGGAAACTAATATAAATAAAAAATAAAAATTACTTTCCTAATTTTTAAGATGATAAATTAAAGGCATAAATATGCTAGTGCTTTCTTATATATATTCAATTTTTTTTTTATCCTTGATTTTTTTTTCATTTCTATTCCAAGATATTTCAAAAATTTTGGTTTATGTCCTGATCGTTAGTCAAATCCATTAACTATTGATGTGTCTGTTAGTTTGACACGTCCGTTGCCTATGCGTTGTGCCACGTTTGATGACAACTGCCAATGTGACATGTAAGCGATGACGTGTTTAATGATATGGCTGTCAATAATTATTAATAAATTAAAAAATATATATAAAAAAGAAATTTTTCTCTCTCTTCCTTTTTTCTCTTTCTCTCACTTTACCATAATCTCTTTGTCCTCAATGAACATTGAACCAGCAAATCACTAGCACCCACCTCCATGAACATGGAACACTAAAACCACTGACTCACTACCAACTCTGCCACACTTTTTAAAAGGCATTATCAGGAAACATTATTTTCCATGAATCTTATTTTTCTAAAAAAAAAATAGATATACCAAATATGGGAAACTAACATTTTAACCCAAGATTCCCAAGAAACTTAAAATTTCTCTCCTGTCAAACGTCTCTTCAAATGGTGGCTTGGAAAGGCTCTTTAGTGTCCATCATAGGACGAGTTTAGTTAATCCATTATCCAAGGCTCTCTTATTTATAGTTTCCATATATATTCTTGGCTAGTAGCTTTGTTGAAGGATTTGGGTAAATGCATACAAATTTTAGGCTTAAATATGTTTTTGGTTCCTGATATATACCCATTTTTGGCAGTTGGTCCCTAAAAATTTTTCCTTTTGAATCAGGTCCTTAATATTTTAAAAGTTTTGTTCAAGATCCCTGCCATTAGCCGAGATCCGTTAACTGCTTACGTGGTCGTTAACCGAACAAGTTGGCATGCGACGTGTGATGCCACATGTTTACGTGAAGAAGTTTTTTTTTAAATTTTTTTTTTAAAAAAAGTAATACGATGACATTTGAATTTAGGTTAAAAGAAAAAAAAAAGTTAACCTCAAACCGAAAGAATCAACCTTCTCTCCTTCCATTTCTCACTTCTAGTGGTCACTCACTCGACCATTGTGCTTCTTCTTCTTCATCATTCATCTTCTTCTTTTTCTTCTCTTCCCTCTCCTTCTCTCCCCTTCCCAATGCCCTCTCTCCACCTTCTCCTAGGCGCCACCACCGCCCCCAACTCCGTATTCCTCCTCCGCCCCCATTCTTCTCTCTTCCCCTCAAAAACCCTAACCCTTAAAAAACCCAAATCCAAACACCTCTCCATCTTCCAATGGAACCGCAAGCCTGAGCTTTTCGGCTCCACCCCCCATGTCACTGTCATCACCTCCGGCAAGGGTAGCGTAGGCAGAACCACCACTCATGCCAACATCGACCTCTCCTTCACTCGCGTTGACTTCTCTGTCATCGCCATTGATGTCGATGTTGGTTTCCATAACCTCGACCTCCTCCTTGGCCTCGAGAACCATGTCAACTACACCGTGATTGAGGTCCTCAATGGGGACCAAGGATTGGTCAGTGACAACAACATGAGTATGAAGAGTGGGTGGCAGGATCTGCTGCAGCAACATAGCATGGTAGACTTAGGGTTTTGCAGGTTGAGGAGGGGGAGCAACAATGGCCCTTCTGAAACACGCATGACCGGTTCTGGTGTGGCCCAAAAGTGGTTATGGGAGATATTGTAATGACCCGCCTCATTGCTACAATATCACCACTCTAAAACGCGAGAAATTTCCATTTTTAAATGAAAACTCCATTAATTTGCTTATGAAAAATGAAAGTAATTTTTTTTCTAGATATAAATTCACCAAACAACGCACCATTACTTAAGTGAATACATATATATATGGGAATAGTAACTCAATACACATCATTCACATAATGAAAAGTAAATTTGTTCATACATATAATTAAATTTATGATTTACATCCTCAATTCAACACAAAGAATTATGGAACCAGCTATGGAGGAGTTGATTAACAAAACACAACTCTCTCCCAAAATAATCCCAACGTCATCATGTCGGCTCGGCGGCTCCACAAAAGAATCTTACTTCTCGTACTCTACTGTTGTCATTCTGCTTCCACGAACAAGAGTTCGCGATCATTATAGGTACCAACCACACGGTACAAAAATTGCGAGGGGTGAGTTTATTATAAAAGAAATTAATACAAAAATCAAATAACCACAATTAGTAAGAAAACATTAACAAGTATCATAAGCTTGTACCAACATTCATTAGTCCAGTACACACTCAACAAATAGTCATCATCCATCCACAATTCCAATCATTCATGCTCAATATGATGCATGCACCTGACCTCAACTATCATATGCAATGTGGTACCATCCCCAAGGAAATAGCCTAAGCGTGTCCACACGACACTCTCACTTAGGAAAACTAGGCAGTAAGTGTCGAGGTCACCCTATCGTGCATAGGCAACTCCACCCCCCCCTTCACAGTGATCAGCCTGAGTCTCAAGGGAGTTCCAAACCGAGTGACATGCCCCCAAGTACAAGTATTCCTCCTCATGAGAAACTACAAGTACTTACTAATAAAGTTTATACTATTTCCATGTCATATGAAGTATGAAACATGGGCACCATCAAATGCATTAACCGTGGATAATTAAAGATTCTAAGCTATCCCTTTCCAGAGATGCTCAAAACTCTTTAATCACTCTATTTTCCCCTCCAAGGACATCCAACAAGGTTAGTGCACCCCCCATGTACATACACAACATACATCATCACAGTGTATTTTCAACATCATCAACATTTCATCTCAATATCACTCTCAACATCAACATCATCTCATCTCAATGACATTATCAACAACAACAACAACAACATCATCTCATATTAACATAATTGTCAATAACAACATCAACTCATATTGACATAATCATCAATAACAACATCATCTCATATCAATATCATGATAAACATCAACCTCATCTCATATCAATTAATGTCATCAATAGCAACATCAACAGTAAGTCACATTCCGCATATACATACATCTATAGTTCATGCCTGAGATTCACACTCCCTAGGCCTTCAGACCACATAAGTCTAATAAACAATAATGTTATTCATCAATAATAGATATATCACATCCCATTAATCAAAAACATTGTTTTCTTGAAAACCAACATGCAACAGGGATAGGCATACATCCCTACAGTTAGGTTCCCTGACCCCAACTACGGTATTAAAAACTGTAAACTATAATAAACTCTCATCACCTATTGCGAGCTCTCCTTCAATTTCTCTTTGCTTCGCTCAAAGGTCTCCCTCGTTCACCCTCGTCAGTCCAAACACAAGGTTCTATATGCCAAATTGAAGGAAATTTAATATAGATTTTAGAAACAAGGTTAATGACAACATTCAGAGTCAAATAATCCTATCAAAACATAAAGGGCTGATGGGTATTTCGGATTCTACTAAAAGGAGACATCATTTTGAAATTCCGCTCACGCCAATATGACTGGGGTTCAATGAAGGTCACAAAAATAACATCAATGCTATAAAAAGATAACTTTTGCAATGTCTTATTTTCAAGGGATTTTCAAAGGAAGTGTAAAAACACCCTATTACAGTATCCAACACACAAGAGACACTAAGAGGAACTCAAACTAACTAGGAGAAGGGCTCAAAAATCAAGATTACCTTAGAGAAGCTTTGAAATGGAGGATTGGGGGAATTTTCTCCACCGAATCCTTGAGGAGGGTTCTGAGGATTCCACTCCAATTAAGATGTTCCTCTTGGTGTGAGGGTTCGGCGACAACAAACGACGGCTCGTGGCGGCCACTGGTGGTCGTGGGTGGTGGAGAAGGAGGTGTTAAGGTTTGGGTGGCGTTTTGGAGAAGAGGAGAGTGAAAAATCGTGTTTTTTACGATGAGGAATGTATTTATAATCTACAAATATTGCTTAGCAAGCTTGTCTTGCTAAGCGGGAGTCCACTTTTCTCGCTCAGCGTGCAAATTCTTGCTCAGCGTAACTTCTTCTACACTATGGCTCACTCAGCGTAATTCCCTCTCGGGTTGGAATTGTGCTTAGCGAGACATCTAAAGTTTTTATTTTCAAAATCCCAACGGTCAGACTATGCACAAATGTCTTAGGAAGCTCCATACAAAATTTAAAGATGATCCAACGGTTAAAAAGTCTGGGATCGCGATTTTACTGAAATAGGTTTGGGTAAAATCTGAAATCTCATAATTTCAACTTAGTTCCACATAACTCAACATCCACATCAAGAAATTCACACATGACTAATTCAAGCCATACCTCAACTCATTCAAGTCAACCATATAGTCAAATAACATGAGAAATACAATTAAACATCGATTTATAACTAGTAATATTTCAAGGTGTTACAGGTGTTGGTTGGCCATTCACAATGGATTAATCTAGCTCATGCAAGATTCCTTAAAAACAACAAATCTATGGCTTCTTATGTTCACTACTCAAATTTTCCAAGTATGAAGAGTAATATTATTTATCTGGTCCTTGATAATGTTGCTTGGCAGATAGGTGATGGCCACAATATCAATTTTTGGTATGATAGATTGTTGCATGAACCCATTTTTTAATGGATGCACCTACCTCATTCCTTGAGTTCCATTCAATCCACTGTTATCTTTAACGTGTGCCAAAAGCTTCTTGCTCTCCCCTTTCAAGAATTCCTACTTCCCAAATCTATCTTTGCTACATGTTGCACTATGTCTTGTGACATCCTCTACCCCAACATGCATGTAAATGAGAAAAACATATAAAACACGAAATCTAGTTAAATCAATTTTATTCAATAAAATTGTAAGTAAATCCATGTGGATAAAAGGTCCACATTCGCTTCACTATCACTAAATAAAACTTCTCAGAAACATTTTCGACTCAAAACAGGGTCGTTCAAGTTTACAAAAGAAATCAAGTTAAGCAATAAAATAAAATAAAGTAAAATAACATGTTCAGAATATCATGCAATTAAAATAGAAACCCATGCCCCAATATCACATCTATCAGAGCATTATGTCCTGACATCCTCCAATACAAGGTTCCTTAAAGTAATCCACCTAGCCATCTATTCCCATGAACACAAGGTTTGAGATCATCACATGATCCAAACATAAACAACACACAGAGAGTGAGTCATCACATTCCTCAATGAATAGAGATAAACAAAAGCATACAGGTATGATATAAATATAACAATAATATAATTATAATAACAATATAGGTATAACAAGGCTCAACTTTGGCATAATTCGCATCATTTCAACACTCAACACATAACATCACTTGTCTTAGAATTTAATCACATACCACATTCCATGCCTTCACGATTAATCACATATTCAAGACAACACATCTCAAATACAATATCGTATCTCACACTTACACAATTGATTACACACAATCACATAACAAGCCATAATGATCATTACATAGACGTTATGCAATAGATACACTAAGACTCAATCCTATATGCAATGTGATACCATGCCAGTGAAAAACCTCGTCGGACACCTAAGAGTACATGACAAAACAAACCACACACGAGGAAGTCAAGTCACTCTCACTAGGTAAAATCATAGGGAGACCAATTAGGATCATGCTGTTTTGTGAGAATGCTCCAACCATGTGGAATCGACACAAGCTTAAAGGAACACTCAAACCGGGTGTATTTACCCCCAAGGCCTAAACTCTGAAGGGTCTGTCAAAGCTCTCCCTCCTGATTCAGGTCCAACCCAGAAATTTTTTTATCACGTAAACTCTACTTATGAACTATACCAAACACACAACTCCTCAATTTCTCTGAAAATAATTTTAACTCATCGCACCTCAAAATGATTCAACTCATTTGGTTCCCACAGTGGATCCCATTATAATACTCATCGTGCATTAACTCATTGCCCTTAAAGGGTCTTACAGTCATGTGATTGTACAATTTATAGCTCACAACTCAATGCACAAAACATTTCAATACACGTGTGATCTCACACTTTAACACATACTCAACTTGTCACTTACACACAGTTTATCACACTTTCATAATCCAAGAGATCACATTATCATGCCTCATGCATTATATACAAACCACATAGTAATAATATTAATATGTTATGTTCATATGACTAATCATCTCATTAAAATAGGTATTTAAAATCATATATATCCCACTAGAGTTTGAACTATGTAATACACATAACTACTCAATTGTTTTCAAAATCATTTTAACTTGTCGAGTTCCCACAGTGAATCCCATCACAATAGTCATTGCGCATTAACTATTCGCCCTTAGGGTCTTATAGTTGTGTGATTATATAATTTATAGCTCACAACTCAATGCCATCACTTTACACTTCACAATAACATGTATAATCACATTGAAGAACGTATTAATCCCACACTTGTTCACAACAACACATCTCTCATCACACCTTCTCACTAACACATTATCGCTTTTCATACATCATACAATAGCAATCTTTCAACATTTAAGGCATATAATTATTCACTTATTCATTCAGTTAATAGCAACCACACATACATGTATAATAAATAAGTATATCCTTATATTTTCTCCTAAGTTACTACAATCTTTGTAGAGTAAAATTACAAGTACATGGGATGTATTAATCCTATTAAGTTCATACTTATCTTGTTTGAAAGCTAAGACAATTATATACAACTCTTATGTTGATTACAAAATCCGGTTTGACCATTTACTATGTCTAAACCTAAGGTAAACATTGGATCATTACTTCATCTTGACAGCTCGACCTTTGCTCAGTAATTTGACTCTCTAGGGGGATATACAAATTTGAATTGGGTGAAACCAACAACATTTGTTGGATAACATCTAGGGCTACAACTTTTATGAGAATCACAAAACCTAATTCAATTATTTTCTTAGTAATGTTTAGGCTACAAGTTAACTCACGTTGTCATAAAATTAGCACGGGCTTAAAACAACTAATTTTCACTAAGCATGGAAGTGCTCTCATCAGGCACGGTCGTGCTTCACAAAAAATCTCCATTTCGTGAAGTATAAGAGGCAGAATTTAGACCTCAAAACACACCCAAATTCAAAATGAATAGCACAGAACATGTGATCACATCATGGGAACAAAATCCCTTAATCAATTTTGAGAAAACATGCAAGAATCAAGAATTCCCAAATTTTTAGGTTTTCAACATTCAAAGCCAAACACTCAATCAAACCATCCAATTCGCATTAGGGCATCGATTGACCCATAAAAAATGAGCAATTCATAGTTATCATTGTACAATCAAAATTAAAACGCATAAAGCACCCCAAAATTAACCTCAATTTGATCCTCTGAGGATTCCTACACATGTTTACTCTAACTCCAATTGTGATAAACTCATCTCCTGCCTCTAAGCAGACTCATATGTGTAGTCTGGAAGCGATAACGATGTCTCTAGCAGTTCCCTAAGATTTCTCAAACTTTTTCTCTAGTTTCTTTGCTAGGGTTTTCAAGCGTTAGAGGAAAGGAGAAAAGATTTGAGCTTGAATTTCATTGTCTTTGTGTGAGAAATATTTCTCTCTCTAGATATTATTTCGCAAATCCCAATGGTGGGAATGTGCGAGATTGAGTTCCTAAAATGGCATCAAAATTTTTAGATGATCTAATGATTAATGAGTTCGCGATTGTAATTTTATTGTGACAAGTTTGGATGTATGCGGAAAAAAGAGAGTTTTAGGAGAGAAAAAATAGAGAACGAATTTGGAAAAAAAAAGAAACGTAGAGACATATCATAATATATAAAAACTAACCTAATATAATTTTATTTATAGCTAGGGTACCATGAGTCTGTTATTTTTTTTTATTTTTTTATTTTATAAAAAGAATTCTATTTTACTCTTTCATTAAATAAATAACTAATTAAAACATCTCTTTATTTTCTAAATAATCATTTTACTCTATTTATTTTCTAATACTATGAAATCCTTATTTTAATTAACAAAAACTCTTTTTTCTCATTTATTTAATTTCTAAAAACTCTATTAACTTTTAATAAAACTCTTTTATTTATGTTAGGAAAAACGGGCGTTACATTTCTCACTTTCTCTTGGTTACAACACTCTCCTGCCTTACACTTCCGCTCTCTGCTGGTTGCTTAACAAGTTGTGTTATTAAGTGTTGATTCTTGTTGCAACTTCCAATAGGCGTGATCAGTTTAGTATAATTCAAAATTCCTTGTGTTATTTTTAAGTTATTCTTTTTCTGGTTCCGTTCCTGGCTAAGCCGAAATAGCCTCAGGGTCTTTGTAACTGGATTATTGCTGCAGTTTCTACCTTAGGTAATCTCTCGTCAGGAACCATGTCGAATTCTCTTGATCATTTTTCTATTTTTTTTCTATTTTTCAGTCATTTCATATAAGAGGCTTATTTCGTGACAGCATGGGGAGGGCTTTGGTTTGTTTCTCTGAAAATCTAGGCGTTGCCTCCTCCTTGGAAGCAGTTTTGGTAGCCACCATGTTAGCTATTGAAATTGATGCCTCTAGAAATTGGAGATTCTAATGGTTGGAATGTGATTCTTCTATCACAGTGGATGTTTTTCAAATCTCTCAGCCTAGTGCCTTGGAGTTTATGCAATAGATGGAACAACGTGTTAATTACATGCAACACAGTCTATAAAGTTTATTGTTTCCCAGATATTCAGAGAGGGTAATCATTGCGCTGATCGGTTGGCCAATCATGGTATTGGGTTTGTAGATTTCATAACTGATGTGTTCTATACGGATAGATTGTCTCGTCCAAATTATCGTTTTTGCTGATTGTTCCAAGGGTTTTGGCCTAGTCCTCGCTTGTTTGTCTGTTCATTTTCTCTCTTTTTAGGAGTTAGCAGCAAATGATCCTTATAATCATTTGTGCGAATCTAGTTGGGATGAATGGGAATATTTTGATGATTGCTAACTACCTGTCTCTATTCAAAAACATATTCAGTTACCCATCTTCCTCTTCCTGCTGTAAACTTATTAAATAGGTTGTTTACTGAAAAAATGTACTCAAAGCTGGTAGAGGAAAATTAGCAAGAAAACTTTAAAATAAAATATGTACGAAACTTTACAAAATAAAAAGTTAATTGCATGAAGGTTTTTATTTTTCTTATTACAAAATAAAAAGACACAAGCCAAATAGAAAACAAGATCTCACAGTCGAGCTTGACGAATGAAACAATGTTATAACTTGTTTCAAGCACGATTATATATCTTAACTGTCTTAAATATAGACTTTATTAGAGAAAGATAATTCCACATATTCTTTTTACCATGAACCAAAGACCCTTCCATTGTGATGGAGAATCTATTTCAAAGTACTGAAAGTCCAATTCCTACCAATTCAAAGCACACTATTAGTACAGAGCATTACAATGGTAAGACTTGAGAGTGAAAATATATCTCTTGAGCTTATGAATTACAGAATTTTATCCTTAATTTGTAACGAGTGATGTAGAAATAAAAAAATAAAGCAGACAACATCGAATAAAATAAAGGACTCAAAATAAATAACTTATGCTAGGAATAAATATAAATTACATATCTTGTTGACTAAACAATAACTAAAAATATCATTTTATAGGAAATCAAACCAAGTATTTTCTTTACTTATTCTTTAAATTTTTTTATGTAAAAAGTATTCTTAAGTAGAAAAATAACGAATAATTAAGAAAAAAGTGTTTCCATTTAAGGTATAAAAGAGACTCATAAATACATGTAATTTGAATATCCCATTGTACAAATATTAGGGGAAAAAGACATACATTCTTATAACTTGTAATGCATTCAGTGATGAATAATGCGAGTTTTTTCTTTGTCAATTGTTACAAAGGGCACATGTTGGATGATTGGGTGCGTTGGTCCTCCATTGGGAGCGATGCACTCATTGAATTCAGGTGACTGTTGACTCTTGATCTAGGCAGGTGAAGTTATAGTCTACTTGTAGTTAAGAAACAATGAGTATCGAGTTATCGTATCCATAGAGACTTAGTGCAACATTTAAGAAATTAGTAAGTTAAGTTACTACAACAAGGAAAAATTTAGAAGCATTCAGTGCAACGAGTTGTCAATTCGTTGTGGTGAATGACTTAGGATTTTGTGTTTTTAAGAAAGAAATTCATTGTAGTGAAACAAAGAACTATTTCTAGTTTTTGAAAGATTTTTGGAGCGAATACAAATTCAAAGATGAAAAAATGTTGTTGAGATGAAATCCATTGAATTCTACATATGTAATTCGATTCTTAATCAATCTTTTCAGTCCAATGCAATCAAGATTTTAACTTAAGTGATTAGCCCTTGACTCTTAAGTCAAATTCCTAATTTCTTAGGTGATTTAATGTGAAATTCATAACTTGAGCAATTAATCTAATGCAAAAAAGTGATTTTTCATTCCTAATACCAAGTCTTTGCACAACTTCAATTCAAATATATGATATGATATGAACTTGCTTTCACACAATTCATATCCCTAAAAGCTAGGTTGATCACTCCTAAACATGCATCTAAGAAAAGAATTTAAATAGGATCACATAACTAAGAAAATTGATCGGAAATAGAAAATTACATTCTTCAATCCTACTTTATTCGCTTAGTCAAAATAGAACTCCAAATGTGAATCACAAATGAAGAAAAGAGAGAAGAGAGAGACGGGGAGAGAGAGAGAGAATTTCGTAGTTTCCAATATTGAATATGAAAAATGAACAAAAAATGCCTACTAAGATGTTACAAGCTCTTTTAAAGGGAGTTGAAACTAGATTATTTTTTTCTGCCATGTAGGATTTTCGTTGTAGCAAGGACATATCTCGAAACTACAATAATTACAAAGGACTTCTTCACTTGAATCTTCATGCCTCTAACCCATGCTTGTTTTGGTGAGATTCTGGTGAGATGATAACTCGTTGTGGCAAGTTTCTACTTAACTCAAGGTCGATCTTCAACCTTCAGATTCGTTGTGGCGATCTGTAACATCACTGTGGCGAATCTTCACATTTTTTCAATGGATCATTGGTCCTCTTTCGTTGTGGCAAAAGTTCATCTCCCTGAGGTGAGATCATTTTTTTTGCCATGTAGGATTTTCACTGTAGCAAGGAAATATCTCGAAACTACAATAATTACAATGGACTTCTTCACTTAAATCTTCATGCTTCTAACCCATGCTTGTTGTGGTGAGAGAATAACTCGTTGTGTCAAGTTTCTACTTAACTCAAGGTCAATCTTCAACCTTCAAATTCATTGTGGCAATGTGTAACGTCACTATGGCGAATCTTCACATTTTTTCAATTGATCATTAGTCCTCTTTCATTGTGACAAAAGTTCATCTCACTGAGGTGAGATCAATTTTGTGCTCCTCATTCCTTTAAGCTCAAAATTTGTCCTTATAACATCAAAATTTATCACAAAATCATTAAAACTATCTTTTTTATGTTCTAAAAAACAATTTATTCACAAAAACAACAATTTATCCATGACATATGAAATATGTGGAGAACTTCAAGTTTATTTACAAATACAATAATTTATTAACAAAAATCCTATAAAAACTAGGATAAATGCTCACAAACAAAATGTGAGAAACAATTATCATTGACATATGAAATATGTGGAGAACTTCAAGTTTTTTCAAGCGTGGAATGCCAGGTGGTACTGTCTTGAGTCTATGTATTGCCAAAAATTGGTGTGTTTTCAAAGAACAAAGTGCTCTTTTGTCGATAATGATGGATTTCAACTTATACAAGGGTCCGAGAGAAAGTTCTTTTAGTTGGCGAAAGCCTCCATCTTGAAATACAAACTTTCATCTTCATATGCATCGGCTATGTCAAGGAACTCTGTTAACTTCCCATTTAGGCAATGCCCTCGAAGCATGGGTGGAGATGAAATCATAGACAACTCAAGCACTTCATGTCATCTTCGAGTGAGTCGATACGTAGTTTCTCCAAGCTTGTTATCTCATTAGTTGAGGAACATGGAGCGCTTCCTTGTTCTTCCTTGACACCAACCAAACTTAAGTTCCTTATCTGCTTCAGCTTTCCCAAATCTCTTATTAACTCTATTCCATCGTCAACTTTTATTATAAATTGTAAGCCTAAACTGTAATGTTTAGAACTTTGCGTCCTTAATATATTATAGAACATGAATTTTCAGGGTTCACTATGAACCATTTAATTTGTTGCTAGGAAGAAGATCAACCAATTTGCTTATGTGAAATGAAGTGCATGCCATGTAGTGGGTATATATTATTTAATTGTTTTGAAAAATACCCTTTTCATTCCAAAATGATTGATGTTTTAAAGAAATTCATATTGACCAATGTTTTTTTCAATGAGATATTAAAAACTTTATTTCAAATTTGCCCTAAATAAATTATATCAATCTAATGATTTTTTTAGGAATATGTGCCTTCAATTTTTCAACCACTATCATTAGTCATTTAATATGGAGAGTAATGATATTTTAGTAAAATTATTTTAAAAATAACGTATTTATGGTTCTTAATCTGTGTAAAAAATCCATAAATATAAGTTAATTTGGAAAGAAAGAAGGTACTAATTAGAATTTATGTAATGGCTTTCTGTTCGGCTTAGAAGGATATGTGGATGAAATAAAAGGCAAGTGAGCTTTTGTGCATAACTGTAACCATAAAGATGAGATTTGTCTCATTTGAAAGTTGAATTTCACGGAGAAAAAAAAAGTAGAGTTTGAGACAATCGTTGATTAAATTTTGTTTCTCCAAAGAGAAGTAATACTATCACCCTTCTTAAGAATCATTCAAGTGGCTTAAGCTTCCAGGAGGTCTTCGTTGGTAATTAAGTAAATAGGTATATGCGGTAAATATCTCAGTACGGGGTCTTGGCTGGGATAGTTTCTTTGATAGTTTCCAGCAAGTCAATACAAATTATAATCTGTTAACTATCTTTAGCTTACTCAAGAAGCACATATAGACACATTTTTTTGGAACATATTGAAAGACACTGTTATATAACTTCTAAAGACACATTATTATACATCACAAACTGCCATAATTAAACATAGATGAGTAGATGACTTTGTTAAACATAGAGCCCATTCCACATATTCTTTTTGTCCATGGACCAAAGAATCAATCCTGCGTCAGATAGACTCAATGCCATTGTTGAAACTGCAGCATGCATGAACCTAAATTTCAGAGCACTGGAAGCCCAAATCCTACCAAATCAAAGGACATTATATTAGTGCAGAGCATTACAATGATGAGATTTGAGGGTGAAAATATTGCAACTAATTAATAGCCCCCGAGGGAATAGAACAATAACATAAAATTTCTTGTTACAAATTAGATAATTTTATCCATAAATTGTAATGAGAGATGCAGAATAAAAAAAATTAAACACAAAACAGAAAGTAAATGGACTGAAAAGTAAATAAATTATTTTATAGGAATTAAATAAAAATTACATATTATAATGACAGTAAACAATATTAAAAAAATCATTTTATAGAAAACTAAACTAGGTATTTCCTTTACTTATCCTTTTTTAAAATAAAATAGTTAAAAATATACATTAGTAGAAAACACCCATAAGTATTACTCCCTCTATCCTATAATAGTTGTCATTAATTAATTTCAAAAAAGATATAAATGAAGAAAAATAATTAATGTTGCATTAAAAAGTTATAATAAGAATTATTTTGGAACATATTTTTTCTTTTTACACAAACAATTATTTTAGTTAATAGAATATACAGTCACTTAAGAAGTAACAAGACTCATAATTACATGTAATTTGAATCCCATTCTATGGATATCAAGATGAGAGGCATACCGTTTCTATGAATTTTAATGCGTTGATAAGTGAGAAATAATGCGAGTTTGTGCGAAGTCAGTAGTAATTTCAACAAGGCCCACATGCTGGATGATTGGGTGCTCTGGTCCCCCATCGGGAGCAATGCACTCATTGAATTCATATGGCATATTACGGATATCAAGAACTTCCAGTTTTTTCAAGTGTTGAATGCCAGGAGGTACTTTCTTGAGTTTGCGTATTCCCCAAAATTTGAGCTTTTTCAGAGAATGGAGTGCTCCTTTATCGATAATGATGGATTCCAAGTTACGCAATCCTCCAAGAGACAGTTCCCTTAGTTGTTGAAATCCTCCATCTTCAAAATACAAACTTTCTCCTTTATAAGCCTTGTACATGCCGAGGAACAACAAATATGGCATATTTTGTAGTGATTTCAATGGATCATTGGTTAACTCTGAGTATTCCAAAGATAATTTTACGAGATTTTGGAGTTGTGGAACCCACTCTGGAAGCTTTTTTAGCTTCCCAAATAGGCTAAGCTTCCGAAGCATAGGCAAAGATGAAATATAAGGCAAATCAATGACTTGAACTCCGTATGACTCGATACGTAGTTTCTCCAAGTTTGTCATCTCACTTATTGAGGAACATAGAGCGCTTCCCTGTTCTTCTCTGACACCAGTCAAGCAAAAGTTTCTTAACTGCTTCAGCTTTCCCAATTCTCTTATTAACTCTACTCCATCATCATTCTCCATAGTTAGCTTTACATGACGCAACGTTTGTAGGGATGTCAGGCCTCCGAGACAATTCTTCAATTGAAACAATTTCATATCATCACCCAAAAGATGTCGTAGCTTTCTTAGCTTGCGAATCTCCTTTGGCAATTTCTTGATAGATGTATTCCTTATGTCCAAGGTCTCGAGGTTCTGGAGTTTGCCAATGAATTTCAGACTTGGCATATTTGAATTTCTTAAGTTTAAATACTTCAAGTGTGCGAGATTTCCCCAATTTTCATGAATAGAGATATAATGCGATGGACCATCTTCAAAATCAAATACCTTCAGTAGCTTGTATTTTGTAGGAATTCTTTGCACAAAGTTGGTATTCCATGCTTCATTTTCATCTGCAAAAATGAGCAATGACCTGGCATGTAAGCTTTTAGAGCTCCCCATTAAATCATTGGAAATTGTTTCTATTGACAAGCGCCTAACCATCCCACTTGACATCGACTCATCTTTTTTACTGATATGCTGGCAAAAACTTAAATCCTTGAATTTTCTAAGGATCATATCATGTATTAAGTCATGAACACGACAACTCTTAGCTTTGCCATCTGTGGTGAATGAAGAGACTTGCACTAAATTTGTACCAATTAACTCTGTTAAATATTGTTCTGCAACGTCCTCTAAAGTTTTTCCTTCTTCATCTTTTACAAATCCTTCAGCTATCCATTGTCGAAATAATCTTTTCGATTTAACTTCATAGTTCTCAGGATATACTCCAAAATACAATAAGCATGATTTTAGGTAGTGTGGCAAATCATCATAACTAAAACCTAAAATCTTTGCTATACCAATTAAATGTGGATTTTTGTCCATCTCTGAACTCAGGCTTCGCCTAATCTTTTCCCATTCAAATGGAGTCTTTTCTTTGCCAGATAAAAGACTGGCAATAGCTACAATTGCCAATGGTAAGCCCTTACATTTTTCAACAAAGTCTGTAGAAATTTTCTTGAGTTCTTCTGGACAACGTCCATTATTGTGACATCGAAATGCCATTTTGCAAAAAAGTTCCATAGATTCTTGTTTAGTCAAAGGTTCCAGCTTATGCACCTGATCAGAAGGAGATTTCTTACAAGAGTTTACAACACCTTCCATCCTAGTTGTGACTAATATTCTACTTCCATTGTTATTATCAAACATGGCATTTTCAATTTGACCCCAAAGTTCTACACTCCATACATCATCAAAAATGACAACGTACCTCTTTTGTTTCAAATGGTTTCTCACTTCATCAATCAATGAATCTCGATCCATTTCAGAAATACCTTCAAGAAGATCCCCCATTTTTTCTTTGCATAAGTTCTTCAGCAAGTTCCTCATCAACCCTTCCACAGTGTAGGATTGGGACACCGTGATCCATGCGTGGTAATCAAAGTGTGAAATCACCTTCTGGTTGTTGAAAACTCTGCCAGCAAGAGTGGTTTTTCCGAGTCCTCCCATTCCTACCACAGAGATGACAGTTCGCTCTGCCGGTCCCTCCACTAACCAACCAATCAATTCATCTCTTGTGTCTTCAAGGCCAACAACTTCAGCTTCGTCAAGGTAACGGAAATGCATTCGAGGGTCATGCCATTGGACATTATTATGGCTACCTCTGTATCTGCTTGGTCCTAGTTGAAGAGAAGAATGGATTAGGAAGTGATAATCCACACCTCTTTGCTTGATTCCATGAACTGATGACTTGGCCTGCTTAATCTTTGATGCTATTTTGTTGGATTCAATTGGAATCCATCACTCACCAACAGAGAGAAGAAGGTTGAGAAGAATTGAGAGGAACTGAATCTTTATTGATGAATGAACTGATTACAGTTACAGCTCATTTTCTGAAGTATATATTCTATGACTCCAGGTGTAATTCTGTTACACCTATAACAAACTCAAAACAGAAAAATAGTATATAAACTGAAATGCACTATATCAATTAATATCTATCTGTGATGCTATCAGGTGCTACTAGCACCATGTGACTTTATTTGAATTACCCAAAATACAACACTTCCCCTTAATTCAAATCTTCAAAACAAATGACTCCAATCTCTTCCCTTAGCTTTATGAATCTGTCTGGTTTAACAGCCTTGGTTAGCAGGTCTGCTAACTGATCTTCAGTGGGACAGTAAATCAATTTCAGAACTCCATTATTCACTTGTTCTCTGATGAAATGAAACCTTGTTTCGATGTGCTTGCTACGCCCATGTGAGACTGGGTTTTTAGCAAGACTAATTGCTGATTTATTATCTATCAGTAATGACAGTGGCATCTGTACTTCACATTTCAACTCATCAAGCAGTGATTTCAACCAAATTGCTTGACAAGCAGCAAAGGAACCAGATATATACTCTGCCTCACAGCTTGAGAGAGCGGTAACTGGTTGTTTCTTTGAGCTCCAAGACACAGCAGCTCCACCAAATTTGAACAAGTAACCAGATGTGCTTCTCCTATCTGTCCTGTCCCCACACCAATCAGCATCTGAGTAACCAATCAATTTCATCTCAGCACCATCAACACTACTTGGAAACATCACACCATACTGCATAGTTCCCTTCACATACCTTAGAACCCTCTTGGCAGCCAAGAAATGAGATTTCTTTGGCCTATTCATGAATTTACTCAGCACGCCTACGGCATAACAGATATCTGGTCTGCTATTGCAGAGGTATCTCAGTGAGCCTACCAACTGTTTGTAACCAGTTGGATCAACACCTTCTTCCTCAGGCTTGTCTTCAAGCTTCTGGTTTGTTTCTGCCGGTGTGATTGCAACATTGCAATCCTCCATCCCAAATCTCTTCAGAATTTCACCAGCATATTTCCTTTGATGCATGACAATCCCATATTCAGTCCACAAGAATTCTAACCCAAGGAAATATGACAATTTCCCTAAGTTAGTCATTTCAAATTCACTCATCATGAGTGAAGTGAAATTATCAATCTCTGTTGTATGATTACCAGTCACTAGTAAATCATCAACGTATAGGCACACCATTAACACCTTGTTATCCTCCTTCAACATGACATAAACTCCATGTTCTACCACACACCTTTTGAAGCCAAGTTGAGCAAGATATGCATCAATTCTCCCATTCCATGCTCTTGGTGCTTGTTTGAGCCCATAGAGCGCCTTGT
This sequence comes from Glycine soja, assembly GCF_004193775.1. Taxonomy (NCBI): domain Eukaryota; kingdom Viridiplantae; phylum Streptophyta; class Magnoliopsida; order Fabales; family Fabaceae; genus Glycine; species Glycine soja. Next base: position 7,641,347 of record NC_041021.1, on the reverse strand, counting down.
TCAACTTGTATACCATTTCCTCCTTGCCTTCTAACTCAAAGCCAGGAGGTTGAGTCACAAACACAGTTTCTTCTAGTGCCCCATTCAAAAATGCAGATTTTACATCAAGATGTGTCAAACTCCACCCCTTATTGCTTGCTAGAGAGACAATCACTCTCACAGTTTCGTGCCTTGCAACTGGTGCAAAGATCTCTGTATAATCAACTCCTTGTTTCTGCAAGAAACCTCTAGCCACAAGCCTAGCCTTGTGCTTCACAATTCTGCCCTCAGTATCCAATTTCAACTTGAATACCCATTTTACACTTATTGGTTTCTTGTTCTTAGGCAATTGAACAAGATCCCAAGTATGGTTCCTTTCAATTGATCTCAACTCATCTTCCATTGCTGCTCTCCACTCACTAATCTTCAATGCTTCAGTGAAGTTGACTGGCTCTGCATCTGCTAAGAGAGCGAAGTGAATCAAGTCACCTTCGTCAGTCACAGCACTATCTGGCAGCACCTCACAATCTTGCAGTCTCCTTGGTAATTGTTTCTGCCTCTGTGGTCTCACTGCTGGAGTAGCGGGCACATCGTGTACTACATCACCAGGCACATCATCATTAGGTGCTACAACACCATTCACACCATCATTATTCACTTCTGCAGCACTGTGATCATCACTCTCACTGTCACTGCATATATCGATTTCTGGTGCAGCCTTGAATTTCACTTCCCCTATCTCCCAGTCCCATGACTCATCTTCTTTGATCAAGAGATCTCTACTAATACACGTCTTCTTCAACTTGGGATTGTACAACTTGTAACCACCAGTTGAGTGGTATCCAATCAATACCATGACTTCACTCTTGTCTTGCAACTTAGTTCTCTTAACGTCTGGTATATGATTGTAACACAAAGATCCAAACACCCTTAGATGACTCACTGAGGGCTTCTTGCCACTCCATACCTCCATAGGTACCTTCAACTTCAAGCTCTTTGTAGGACACCTATTGAGAATGTAAGCTGATGTTGTTACAGCTTCACCCCAAAACTCATGAGGCATGTTCTTTTGTTTCAACATGCTCCTTGCCATATCAAGCAAGGTCCTATTCCTTCTTTCAGCAAGTCCATTGTGTTGTGGTGTGTATGGGGGAGTGACCTCATGGACAACACCTTGAGCTTCACAAAATTCCTCAAATGCTTTTGAGGTGTATTCACCTCCACCATCTGTTCTCAATATTTTTAATTTCTGGCCACTCTGTGTTTCTGCCACAGCTTTGAATTTCTTGAACACCTCTAATGCTTCACTCTTCTGTTTGATGACATACAGCCATATCATTCTAGTAAACTCATCAATGAAAGTAATAAAGTACTTATTACCTCCAAGTGTTGGCACTTCAATAGGACCACAAATGTCAGAACTCACTGCATGTAGTGGAGAGCTTGCTCTCATAGGTGACTGATCAGCAAATGGCAATCTGGTTTGCTTGCCTTTCAAGCACACATCACAGGTCTTGTCACACACACCAATCTTTGGCATACCTGTCACTAGCTCCTTCTCACTCAACTGAGTTAGACTCTTGAAATTCAAGTGTCCAAATCTCCTATGCCATAGCCAGCTCTGTGATTCAGTCACTGTACTCAATACTTTCACACCAGAATCTTTTACATTGCATTTAAAAGTCCTGTTCCTGCTCAGTTTTGACTTCAAAACCAGTTTATCAGAATTATCAAACAGCTGCAGCACTGCATCTCTCATAGTTACTGAGTAACCTTTCTCCAATAATTGGCCTACACTCATCAAATTACTCTTCATGCCAGGCACATACCACACATTTTCAATCAAGACAGTTCCACCATCCTTCAATTTTACCAGCACATCTCCCATTCCTTCAGCAACCAAGTACTCATCATCAGCACACCTGATTCTACTTTCTTTGCTGGAATCATAGTTAATCAACCACTGCCTATTCCCAGTTAGATGGTTAGAACAACCTGTGTCCAAATACCACCAATCTACTACTACGCCTTCATCATTGGTTGTCACCATTAACATAACAGGTTCTGCATCAGAACTATCTTGAGCAAGATTAGCTTGCTCTGTACCTTTCTCTGGTTTCTTCCACTTACCAGCACCAGACCAACATTCATCAGCAAAGTGACCAAATCTGTCACAATTATAACACTGTATTTTCTTTTTATCAAAGTTCTTTTTCTTATTAAACTTTGAGTTATAACCTCCTTTATTTGATGATTCTGCCTTATCAGCCAGTGATTTTCCTTTATCCTTATCACTACTATTGGGATTCTGTTTAGCCTTCTTATCTAACCACTGTTTCTTCTTAATTTCACGCCAATTTTCCTTAGATGCTGCTTGCAAAGCCTGATCTGTTTCTTTTCCATTTCCTCTTTCAATTACTCTTAATTCAAGTGCTTCTAAACTACCTTGCAATTCATCAATCTTCATTGTACTAGTGTCCTTAGACTGTTCTATAGCAACAACTATATGATCAAATTGAGCAGTTAAGGAACGCAGTACCTTTTCAACAATCATCTGCTCAGAAATTGTCTCACCACAGGTCTTCATTTCGTTCGTAACAGTAATTATGCGAGACACATAATCAGCTACCTTCTCATTGTGCTTCATATTCAGGTTCTCATACTGCTTCCTCAGTGATTGAAGCTTGACTTTCTTCACAGTTGCATCACCACCATAGCAACGCACAAGCGTGTCCCAAGCAGCTTTCGCCGTCGTCGATTCCGCAATCTTCTCAAAGATCTTTGCATCAACACACTGGTGAATGTAGAACAAGGCTTTCTGATCCTTCTTCTTCTTTTCACGATGCAAATTCCTCTGCGCTTCCGTCGCATTTTCCGCCAAATCCGGAACTCCGTCATTCACAAATTCGAGCACATCTTGTGCTCCGAACAACACACGCATCTGTATTGACCAACGACTCCAGTTCTTACCATCAAACACTGGTAAGTGAGTGTTAAATCCACCGTTTCCATTCATCTTCTCACTCTGTTCTTCACTCAAATGAACCTCACAATTCTCTCGTGTTTCCCTGACCCTAGAAAATCAATTGTGATTTTCTTCGATTTCAATCTTTAATTCAATGCGAATTTCCGATTTGAATCACACGCACCTCACGCAGCTCTCGTGTTTCCCAGAATCTCACTCGCTCTAGATACCAATTTGTTGGATTCAATTGGAATCCATCACTCACCAACAGAGAGAAGAAGGTTGAGAAGAATTGAGAGGAACTGAATCTTTATTGATGAATGAACTGATTACAGTTACAGCTCATTTTCTGAAGTATATATTCTATGACTCCAGGTGTAATTCTGTTACACCTATAACAAACTCAAAACAGAAAAATAGTATATAAACTGAAATGCACTATATCAATTAATATCTATCTGTGATGCTATCAGGTGCTACTAGCACCATGTGACTTTATTTGAATTACCCAAAATACAACATATTTGACGACGAGGCATCAATGTTTTAATAAAGTGAATGACCTTACAGAGTGAAGTTGCACATCCAGGATCACGAGGCTGTTGTTCCACAAGGATCATGTATTCATCGATGACATCTTCTATGGAAAAAGATGCTTCCCTCAACTCTTTCACCCATATTTTGATTCTATCGTCTGTGTTGTCTCCTTCTGCTGCTGCCTTTCTATCTGCATCCTTGAGGAAAGCTTGAATGTATTCTAGTTCTTTTTTTATGTCTGCGAATTCTTTGGAGATGCCCCGTAGCAGATTTGCTTCATCTGCTATTAGTGGAAGTAATTTGTCTAGTGCGGATGACACTGCGATTTCTGCCATGTGAGTCTACCTAGCTTTCATTTCATCTGTATAGTGCAAGCAATTTTGTTCTAATGTGTATAATGAGAGGAAGACTTGTGAGTTTTAATTTGGTAGGTCTTTGTCAAATATTTAATTTGTACGTAAATATATTTAAGATTTATGATAAATAAATGAATTTTGTTCTGAATCTCTAACTATTTTTTATTATTATTTTGAGTCTTTGATATATAGAAATTTTTACTTTGAATCCCTATTATCAATTAAGTGATAATATAACATTTTACAAATTAATCTTTTTAACACTATCAATAATTGTGATAATATCACCTTATCACTTAATTTATCATAAAAATTCAACAAAAATTTTAATATATCAAAAACTCACAATAACAAAAAAATTTAATAAAAACTGAACAAAATTCAATTATTTATCCAAAATCTGAAATATTTAAGCATTTAACTTGCTTGAAGTTGAGCTCTGTGAACTTGGAAACAATTTTAATTCTAGTTGGCATAATTTTGTTTTGATATTTAGTTCATTTATGTATGTATTTTCTGGCTTACACTTCCCCTGATAAACTTTTATCTTCTTAACAACGTACCTCTGAGTTTTACAACTACTAAATTCATGATTAATTCGAAAAGATAATTCCTTGGACACATGACTTTTGAAAAGTTTTAAATATTTGTTAATCTGTTTTATACGTACTAATCTTGATTGACGACAAGGAATATGCTCACCCGCATGAAACACTTGGTCCGGAGGCCACTTGCTATACTTTGCATTAATTGACGTTAAAGTTGAACTAATGCAAGCGCTTTAGCAATGTGGGACCATATGTGCTCAGAAATATCTTGGTTAATGTAGCCTACATTGCTTTTTCTGCATTGAATAGGTTTTTAATGTGGTTTTTTGTCTTCATCTGGGCCAGTTGATGAGTGTATAAGCAATAAGAAGATAAAAGTCGTAATGTGGCCTACATGTTGTCAAATGACTATGGTGGATAAGAGGATAAAAAGGTATTTATATCCTCTACTTTTCATTTCGCATCTTACAGTTCCCAAAAGACTAAACAAACAAAAAAAAAAATTTTGACACTCTCATTCGGAAATAACTATTCTGGAAGAGGATATTCATTCGGAATAATTATTTCGAAATATAGTTTTTTTAAAAAAATAAATATTACAGAGTAGGTTTTTAGAATTTTTATTTTATTTTAAAATATGAAAAATTATATTTCAAAAAAGTATCCTATTTTGGAATGGTTATTTCATAATATAATTTTTCGTATTTTGGAATAGCTATTCAAAATGTAATTTTGTATATTATGAAACATATCATATTATGACTAATCGTTTTGGAATAGACTGCATGACCACATTTCCTTCTTCAAACTTGAACCTCTGTCGGGAGTGCTCCCTTTGGCAGTGGTGCTCTTGATGATGCACTCTTGTGGTTGCACCAACACGAGCTTCTCCATCATTCTGGCGCACTCCATGGACAAATCCACAGTGGTTAGAGCGTGGACATGGTTGGGATCGAGGGAGATATGTAACATCTCATTTTTCGTAAATAAATTCAAAAAATAAAAATTTTTTAATATAAAAAAATAAAATTTTAAAAAATGGTGAGGTTTTTATAATTAAATAAATAAAAAGAAATAACTATATTAAAATAATGGTTTGAAGAAAATATATATATATATATATATATATATATATATTTGATTTATTCATTTCATAAGAAATAAAATAGAGTTCTTTTTTATAAAATAATAAAAATAAATAAATAGAGTAAATAATAAGTTATCAGTACCCTAGCTATAAATAGAGACGTGTTAGGTGAGATTGATGATAGCTTATAAGCCTCCTCTTCCTCTCAATTTCATTTTCCCTTCTCTTCCTCCCAAAACCCTCTCTTTTCCCGCATAAAACCAAACCTGTCCCAGAAAAATAACGATCTTAGATTCATTCACCGTTAGATCGTCGTGAAATTTGGATACTAGGTTCGGAACTAATTTTCAGACATTCTCACCGTTGGGAATTATTAACACATGTTGGAGCTGAGAGAAATACCCCTTGCACAGTAGTTTTTTCTTTTTTCGCAGAAACCCAAAACTATTTTAGAAAAACTACAATTTTGGATTCGTTAACCGTTGGATTGTTGTGAAATTTTAATATGCGATTCAGGATTCATTTTCATACATCTTCACCATTCAGATTTGCAAAATCACATCTGTGGATGGAGAAATATTCATCGCACATAGACAATGGAATTGAGGCTTCAATCCCTTCTCCTTCTCTCTAACGTTTGGAAACCCTATCAGAGCAGTCAGAGGTAAAGCTTGAGGAATCTCAGAAAATCACTAGAGATGCCGCTATTGCTGTCACAATACACATGTGAACCCGCTTAGAGGTAAGGGATGAGTTTATCGCAATTGGGGTTAGAATGAACATGTGTAGGGATCCTTAGAGGATTAAATTGGGATTTATTTTGGGATGTTTATTGGATTATAATTTTTTTTTATGATTATAAATACAATACTATTGTGTTTTGCGTACCAATTGATGTTCTGATGAGAATTGATTGATAAATTTGAGTGCTCTTGATGTTTTTGTGTTTTGACCCATGATTTTGATTAATTGATTTTGATATAATTGTAAGAAATTATTTGAGGGGTTTTACTCCCCTTGTTGTGATAAAAATTTTGTATAAATTGTTATGTTGAGATTATAAAATGATGATTCAAATTGTGAGTATGTGATAAATTGAACTTGTGATGAATGGTTAAATACATGTGTATTGAGATGAGATGTGTGTATCGAGTTGTGAGCTATGAATTGTGCAATCACACAATTGACCCTTTAAGGGTGATGAGTATTGTGATGAGATCCACTATGGGAACCCAACGAATTTAATCACAAGCGTGACGAGTTAAAATAGTTTTGAAAATAATTGAGTAGTTGTGTGTATTGCATAGTTCATAGGTAAAGTGTGTATGATTCATGAGGTGTGATAACATGTTATTTTGGGATTATACCATTGTGATTGAGACCGAATATATGTGATAAATAGAGTATGTATTGACTCCTAATATATTAGTGCATTGAGATCTAAGCTATGAATTGTACAATCACACGACTATAAGACCCTTTAAGAGCGACGAGTTAATGCTAAGACCCTTTAAGGGCGATGAGTTAATGCTAAGGCCCTTTAAGGGTGATGAGTTAATGCGCGACGAGTATTGTGATGGGAACCACTGTGGGGACCCGACGAGTTTAATCACAAGCATGACGAGATAAAACTATTTTGAGAACAATTGAGGAACTGTGTGTTTTGTATAGTTCATAGATAGAGTCTGTGTGCTAAAATATTTTCTAGGTTGGACCTGAATCAGGAGGGAGAGGCCCTGACAGACTCTTCAGAGTGTAGGCCTTGGGGTTAAATACACTTGGTTTGAGTGCTCCTTTAAGTCTGTGTCGATCCCACATTGTTGGAGCATTCTCGCTAAACAACGTGACACTGACTAGTCTCCTTATGATTTTATCTAGTGAGAGTGACCTGACTTACTAGTGTGTGGTTTGTCTTGTCATGTACTCTTAGGTGTCCCATGAGATTTTTCACTGACATGGTACCACATTGCATATAGGATTGAGTCTTAGTGTATCTGTTGCATAATGCTTGTGTATTGATTGATATTTATTGATTTAGTAATATTGTGTTTTGATCATTGAGTACGTGAATGTTGTGAAAACGAATGAGATGTGTGGTGTTGTGATGTGATGTTGCACGATAAAGTGGTGAAATAACGTGAGTTATGCTTAAGTAAGTTGTATTTTGTTTATATGATATTTATATCTACATGTTACCTTGTTTCTCTATATTAGTTAGGAATGTGATAACTCACTCCCCATGTGCTATTTGTGTTTGGATCCTGTGATGATCTCGAACTTTGTGTTTGTGGGAGCAGATGGTTAGGTAGATGACTATGAAGAACCTCATGCTAGAGGATAAAGGAACACAATGCTCTAATAGAATGTGACATTGGGGTATAAGTTTCTATATTAATTGTATGAAGTCTTGGACGGCCTTGTTTTAGGCCAAAATAATTTATTATTTATTTGGACAAATTTTATTATGATGTTAGGAAAGTGGAAGTGAGCCTTTTATCCTTTTGAAAGGCTTGTATTTAAATGTGTTTTAAAAAAATTTAATTAATTTTGATTTCTTATTCCTTTTATTATTAGTACATATATGTGAAGGGTAGAGGGCGTCACAAGATAGGGAATAGTGTCTCCACAAGACAGAAGGATTTGTAGTAGGTTTGGAGGATGTCACGGTGTGCCAGGAACAACAGATCGAAGGGGCGCTCCACGTCGAAGCAGAGTTGCTTTACGGTTTGGAGGTCATCCTCGTGGTTTTGCACCTCGTGTTCAAAGTAGTGTTCATCTTCTTGTCAAAGATCGCTAGCATGATGTTTGTCGTGGAGGAGGACAGCGACAACAACCATTGAGGCTTGGGAGACACAATGAAGAGGGAGAAGAAGTGTTACGATTTAGGGTATTTTTGACCATTGAGGCTTATCGAGAGGTGTAGGATTCATACTGGGAGACGCAAGATACAAATGTATATAACGACTTACACATGTTTGTTTTTTAATCGTAAGAACCAAACTCGATATCATAATGTTTATCATGACTCACATAATTTTTAACCAATTAAGTTAGAGTCCCTTGGTATAATGCATGTTTGTCTAGTATCACATCAATAATCTTTATAAATATAACAAAGGAAAAAAAAATCCCACAAATCTCGTGTAAATAAAGAAAAAATGAAGAAAAATGGAATAGAAAAAATATCAAATTTGTAATATGTCGAAAAAAATTATGGATTTCACATGTAAAATTATATCTTCCATAAATTGTCATAAGATTAGAGAAATATTTGTTGGATTTGATTTTCTTGTTTTACTTTTTAAAAATAAAATTATTTTTTATAACAAAAATAATAAATATTTTTATTAAGAAAAACAATGTAAAAATTAAAAAGTTTAAATTTTTAAATATAATATAATTTTTTAAATTGGTTGATTTCTTATTTATTTCAAACCACTATTCTACACATCAAAATAAATATTGGGAAATTTCTCTCTTTCTTATTTTTATCCAAATAATATTTTAATTTTAGGTTAAATTGCACTTTTGATACTCTATAATTTTTTATCCACAATTTTGATATTCCAATTTTAAAAATTTTATAATTTCAATCCAAATGTTCAATGTCTTGTTCATTTACAGTTAATAACATTGAATATGATATGCCATTAAGTTTATGGTTGATATTGCAATCAATATTTAGTCTTTCCTATTATACTTTTTGTCTCCAATAATGTAAAATCTGTAATTTTGATCTTCCTTTTTTAATGCAGTGGTCCTCCAGCAAAATTATTATACTTTAATTAAACATAATAAAATATTTTTATTAACATTATAATTTTTTATTAAATTTATATTTATTTTTCATATAATTTATTATTTATTATTTTTAAAAATGATTATTGTAACACCATGATTTTCTCAATATGTGATTATTAAATGATTTTAATTAGATTGCAAGAGAGATTTAATTAAATTTCCAAGTTTTTTAAAATATAATGAGCTATGCTATTTGAGTGTGATGGTCAGGTGAGCTGGCCTTTTGTTTTAGGCTTGAAATGTTGATAAATATTTATGTTTTAATTTAAAATTTATAAATATATATTAATTATATTTATTCTATTTTATAAATTAAAATATTTATTTTAGATTTTCTTAAGATTTTGTTTTAATGAGTCAACTAGTTTGTTATGTTTGTTGTGACAACTGTAGGTTGGTTTTCCAACAGTCATATTTTCAACGGTCATATTTTGTTGTTGCAAAAATGTCTATATATATATCTTTCCTCTTTTCTAAAAAATATACAGAGCAACGTCTGGTTTCTTCCTCCCAAAAAAATTGTCTCTTTCTTTTCCTATAAAAACTTTATTTTTGTGAGAGCAAAAACATTGGTGTTCATAAGGTTCGGGGATCCTTTCGCTGCACACGATCGGAACCAATGGGTTGTCGTATCTTAGGAGAGGAGCGCAATCAAATTTTCCTACCAGTGCAGTGGGGTGTTTTCTCTCTAAGGATAGCGTTTACGCGCTTCAACCCAGACTATATCTTTCTTCCCCTAATTTATTTTTTCCTTGTGCTTATTGTATGTTATAATGCATTATTCATGTGCTGTCAATTAAATTTATTTTGCTACTGTTATTTTGTTATTTAATTCAAGACTGTGCATCTTTTTCGTATTTATTTTCTTTCCTTTTTATTTTATCTAACAGTCTTAGAGAGAGAAACGATCTCACTTTCTTCTTGCATAGTCTTTTCTGATGTAGCATTCTATCTTATCAAAGTGTTTATCATGAATATGATTTTGTTCTTTTCTGATTAGCCTAAAAAAAAATTACGGGTGAAAATGTAATGCATTATGTTCCATTAAAAATGTTTTTATTATTTTATTTCTTGAAATTTTAAATTAGTATGAGATTGTTGAAAAATATTTTCTTTGTCAATTGTATTTTTGTTTAAGATAAAATGCTTTTAGAATTAGTTTATGTGAAAAACTAAAAATATCTCACTACTTTCATTCCTGCCTTAGGAAGTTATCTTTTACTTGGTCAAATGATCATGTGAATACAAGTCTTTAAAATTATGACATTTGTTGTTTGGTTTTTTAATTTCTATTGTTTAACGTTATTATTATTACTGCAAGTATTTTGTTGCTACATGTTGACTGATTGTCTCTTTATATATAACTCATTGATAAAAGATAAGCCAGTGAAAATATAACACACAAAAACAATAAAATAAACACTTTGGTGAAGCTTTATATTCTACATGTCATATTCTTAATAGAGTGCCTTATAAAATTTTTGAAAAAACCCCTTATGAGCTATGGAGAAAAAGAGAACCAAACCTGAAATATCTTAAAGTGTGGGGGTGTCTAGCAAAGGTAAACATCTCCATTAATAAGAAAAAGAAAATTGGACCAAAAACTGTTGATTGTGTTTTTGTTGGATACTCTATACATAATACTACTTATAGATTCATAGTTGTTAATTCAGAAGTGTCTGAAATTTTTAATGGTACTATTATGGAGTCTAGAGATGTCACTTTCTTTGAAAATCTTTTTCCTTAAAAAATAAATCGTTAAATCTTTATATGGTTTGAAACAAGCTCCAAAGCAATGACACAAAAGTTTGCTTAAGTTATTCTTTTGTATGATTTTCAAATTAATGATAGTGATAAATGTGCGTATGTGAAACAATTTGATGATAATGGATGTGTCATTTTATGTTTGTATCTAGATGACATATTGATATTTGGTATTAATATGCATTTCATAAATTATGTAGAGTTTTTCTTGTCTAGAAATTTTGATATAAAAGACCTTGGTTGTATAGAGAAAAATGATGGTATGAATTTTTACCCAATCTTATTATGTTGAAAAGCTATATATTAAAGAAGCTTAATTATTTTGATGTGAAACATGTTTTTACTCCTTATGACTCATCCATCAAGTTAAAGAAAAATTTGAGTAAAAAAATTTCTTCACATAAATATTCTCATAGTATTGGTTCTTTGTTGCATTTGACAAACTTCTCTAGGCCGTCTGATATTGCACATGCAATTGATAGATTGGAGAGTAATTGAGGGATTTAGTGATACAAAATTAAAGTTCTGATTTTGATGAAATAAAATTGACAAGTGGTTATGTCTTTGCTTTAGCTAGTTGTATAGTATCATGAAAATCTACTAGACAAATTATTATTTCACATGAAAACAAAAATTATTGCGTTAAATACTGCTACTAGTGAGGCTGAATTTCTTAAAAATATATTATGTGATTTGTCATTGTTAAATAAGCGTATACCTCCAATTCCAATGCATTGTGATAGTCATATTGCTATATCTAAAGTGACAAGCAAAATTTTAATGAAAAAAGAAGACACTTAAGAGTGAGACATAAGTCTATAAGAAATTTGATTTCTCATGGTGTCATTTCTCTTGACTTTGTCAGGTCAGAAAATAGTATTACGGATCCGCTTACAAAAAGGTTGACATGTTAACAAGTATTTGAGTAGTTGAGGGGAATGAGATTAAAGCCCATTATTTAGTTACAACAATGGACACCCATTTCCGTGTGATTGGTGATCCCATGAATAGAGTTCAACGGGTAACAACGAAATTGTTTGTTGACTAAAGTACACCAAAATGAAATTTGGCAAAGCTATTCCGTTTCTCATTCCTATGACGAGGTGTATTATAAATTGTGGCAATATTAAGGTTGAGGTATTTATATATGTGTATTTTTGGTAAAAAAAAATATACCTCTTAATGAATCCGATGACAATTATTGTAGGGGTGGGGGTCACAACCCACTCTTTGAGGATTCACCTAGTGAGTGTGGTGGTGGGGCCGCCACTGTGAGATATGGGCTAATCTCTAAGTGACACTCACGAAACAAGATACAAGCGCAAGGTCGTGTAACGCGCTACCACTGATTAGAATCTAATTGAACGCCAATATTATAGGGGTTGTGTATTAAAGTCCGGTTAAAGAATATGTAGCTCAAGACAATCAAGTCACTACATTTTTCTCAGATGGAAGTTCATAAACACTAGGTATAAGGCTCAAACCCGGAAGGTTCCTTATACTGAAATACAATATCACATGCTCATTCTCTTATGTTTTTATACAAATTATCTTTTAGAAAATATATTTTAAAATTTTAAATTATGTGGGGGAATGTTGATAAATATTTATGTTTTAATTTAAAATTTATAAATATATATTAATTATATTAATTCTATTTTATAAAATAAAATATTTATTTTAGATTTTCTTAAGATTTTGTTTTAATGAGTCAACTAGTTTATTATGTTTGTTGTGACAACTGTAGGTTGATTTTCCAACAGTCACGTTTCCAACGGTCATATTTTGTTGTTGCAAAAATGCCTATATATATATATCTCTTTTCTCTTTTCTAAAAAATATACAGAGCAATGTCTGGTTTCTTTCTCAAAAAAAAATTGTCTCTTTCTTTTCCTATAAAAAACTTATTTTTGTGAGAGCAAGAGCATTGGTGTTCAGAAGGTTCGGGGATCCTTTCACTGCACACGATCGGAACCAACGGGTTGTCGTATCTTGGGAGAGGAGCGCAATCAAATTTTCCTACCAGTGCAGTGAGGCGTTTTCTCTCTAAGGATAACGTTTACGCGCTTCAACCCAGGCTATATCTTTCTTCCCCTAATTTATTTTTTCCTTGTGTTTATTGTATGTTATAATGCATTATTCATGTGCTGTCAATTAAATTTTTTTTGCTACTGTTATTTTGTTATTTAATTCAAGACTGTGCATCTTCTTTGTATTTATTTTCTTTCATTTTTATTTTATTTTCTAGAGGGTTGAGAATAGGGCATTTGTATCCTACACCTCTCATCATGTATCTTACACCTCCCATTTTATTTGTGTGGACAAAAATTTCCTTAATGACTTATGTCTCAACACCTCCCTTCCTTAATCCTAACACTTCCTTCCCCCTTTTTCATTGTGCGTTGTCGAAGCCCAAATCCTCACCATGTAGGTGCAATGCCAACGAAGGTTTATGTTTCATCTGTTGAACCCTTCCCCCTAATGCAACTATGGATGACCTAGCCAATACCTCAACCACAAGGACATGGACGCACTCGTGTTTCCCTCATCATGCCCACTTTATTTAGAAACAAACAACTCAAACTTATCCTCATCCTCTATATATGTTGCAATGGAAATGGTTCTTTCTTTTGGCACCTTGAATCTTGCATCATGTTGAGAACAACATCAACATTCAATGCCTAAGAATGTAAAATAGAGACTGATGATTCAAAATGCACATCAAAACAAAAATAGTACATAATGTGGTTTAACTGAAAACTTTACCCCAAAATCATTAAAGATGTTAATAGAGCATTTCCAAACAAAGTGTGACTCTTTATAGAAGATTGAAGTGCAGCACGGATAGGATGCAAAGTGTCACAATCCAACCCTTTCGGAATAGCTATTCCAAAATACATATACACTTTCAAAACAACTATTCAGAAATGGAAAAAATTCTTTCCATAAAAACTATTCCGAAATGAGATTTTTTACTCCAGAATAGCTATTCTAGAATACATATACACTTTCAAAACAACTATTTCATAAGGTAAAAATTTCCTTTCGTGACCATTCCAAAATAGAAATAAGTGCTCTAAAACTATTATGTAATAGCTATTCTGGAAGGTAATTTTTACCTTCTAGAGTGGCCATTCTAGAATGAGGATTCCTTGTAGAAGGGCTATTTTTCTCCTCACACATAAAATGGGAGGTGCATGATTCAAATCCTTGAGAAGAGTGAGTGTGTGTTAGAAAAGAAAAGTCCATGAAAGAAAAGCAAAAAGGGTTTTATAGGGATTTAATGTTTAGGCCATCAGATTTTGGTGAGAAAGGCACATTTTTTCTTTCATTCCCTCCCTTTTGGGCAACCTTTAAACCTAATAGAACACTCCTCTCATTAACCTAAGTGGTATGTGTGTGTATGTGTGGTCTTATCGAAAGCATCCCTTGTTACATTTACTCTATTCTCGACATTTACTTTATATTTTTTTTTTTAATTTATAAAGAATTGAGTAAGTATTTTTCTTTGTTTTTTTATAGTATCAAAAGTGTACCAATCACACAAGTATTAATGAGTATTCCAAGTCGTCTCCTAAGGAACTTGCGTAATATTAAGTAAATTGTTGTTAAAAATCATCAACTAAGGCTAAGGAATATATAAATCACTACTAAAAAGCTATTATTTACAATGCACGCTTAATGAAAGTTGTCCCAAAATCGTTGTCGTTGAGCGTGCGGTGACATTTTTGTAAATATCACTAACATTTCAAAGACGGTTTTGCAAAAACCTTCTTTGAATTTCAAAAATTTTAAAAACTAAACGTGGCAGTTCCTCCTGTCTCTCTCCATTCCCAATACACTACTTACTCCACTTTTTCAATTTTTCGTTCCTTCATTTCCATTCATCGTCGTTCTTCTCTATAGTTGCGAGCAGTACCAATTCCAAACCTCTCTCTGATGACATTAACGTTGATCCTGTTGACCTTGATTCCATGCAAGGTACGGATCATCCAAGTGCCGCCTCCAAAGACCCTTGAAGTCGAGCCTCTCACTCGGTGACCTCGTCTTCGCTGTCTCCATCTAGACGCGTGACTCTAACATTGTCTCCATTGTGAGCTCCTGTGATGCACTGCACGTGGACGCACCCAGGTGTTTCACTTTCAGCGTGGGCTGCGACGATGTCGTTTTGAGGGAGGGGGTGGAAGAGGTGAGGATAGCGTGGAACATGGTGTTAAGAGGGTGGAAAGGGGTTTTCATGATGATGGAGCGCGTAGGGAAGGTGGGTTCGCGCCCAACGACAAGTGGTGGTTCTCGCAGGAGTTGCCAGTGCCAGGGTGTTGCTTTGGTGTGGTGGTGGCAGATTTGAAGATGGGGTTGTGAAGGGGAGGGTGAGAATGTGAATGAGGTTAGGATAAACACAATGAGTGTGGGGATTTTGAGCATTGTGGATTGAAGGTACGTTAGTGTTAAAGATGGGTTTAGGTACTTGCAACATTTTCTTCTCACTAACTGTGCAAACTAATTAGCAAGGGAGGAAGTGAAAAACCAAAAAATAATGCAACAATGTAAGTTTGTAAAAAATTAATATAGTAAATTATATCTGAAGGATTTTGAGTTTTCTAATGTCTAGTTTCTTTTGACATTTATTTTTGTATCTTTTCCTTTTCTTTCTCTTTCTCTTATTTTTTTTTAATCTTTAGTTTTAAAATTGATCTTTGAATAGTCTAGGACTGGTTATGCAATGACATATGGTTCCATGCTTTCTATTCGTGTGGATTTTGTAGTCTCTAACTCCTTCCAAATTAAAGCCAATCAATTTCGAAGAATGATGCTCAATTACATGAAATGCTGAATCTTTCTTGACTTTATGGATTTTGTTCCAACTATATAATTTAATAAAATATATTTCCCCCCTAACTTTCTTGAATTACTGCCCACCCTACAATTTTCAAGTCCTTCACATGGACGACAGGAAGCTTGCCCCCATAACCTTTTTATGTTTTTGTGCTAGTGTTCCTCTTTCTTCTCTTGGTTGTCTTCAAGAGCCCGTGTATGGAAAAAAGAAGCACACACAAAAGCAACAATAAAGAACCATGACCCCCTACAAAAATTAATCAAATGATGAATACAAATGCTCACACTTGCTTGATGAATTAGCTCTCTGGTCCATAGCTTTGATGGATCCAGTGTGAAGGAAACACTGACTTCACTCCCACATTACACTGTCAAATCAAATCATTGAGTGCATGGCCTTATATTGCACTATTTTGATCAGTTGATGAAATTGTTTATGGACTCTTATTATTAGTTTATTACTGGGAGAATCAACTCTAGGTGGACAAAATCCAAGATAAGCATTTGAAATTTCCCTCGTATTAAGAGTAAGCTGATAAAACCATAACAAAATTCAAATTAAAAACTTAAACCATAATCTAATTGACACTTTTGAAGCTACAAAGTGATGCTATTAGTTTCCAGCTGAATCAAACCTTGCTTTGGATTCCTTCAAGGCTAAAGCAAATACATGAAAATACATACTCGTCTCCTATTTTCCTTTTCTCAATTTGCAGCTAGTAAATATAGCCTGTATAGAATGCCAAATTTTAAATTGTCAGTCAGATTTACATAAAAACATATTCAATGAAATTAATGATCATGTACCTCATGAGAATTTCTTATTTTTCTATAGAAAGTTTTCCATATACACATGTAACAATTAAGAAAATGGATCTCAATTTAGAATCAATGCTTGCTGGTCTCCATGTCAGTGTCTACAACCTTTGGTACACATTTCTTGAATTTCTTGGCATTTTCGGTGCAGGACACCTGGAGGGCAGTTAAAAAAAACACTAAACTAGGAATTATACAATACAATTTTGAAACATTCAATCCACTTATCCATCATTAGAAAAATAAAACTCTTTGTATTCAGCAGCCGATGTGTTTGGATTCAAAGAGCTAGCATACAGGGAATTATACAAAAAATCAAGTTCCCGAAGCAAATGTCGTAAATGCATTATTAGAAAAGTTTAGCATTAATGGATAACGAAGAAGAAAGGGGAGAGCAATTACTTGATTTGGAGTTAAAGGTCGTTGCTCCCAATTGTTGTTGCGTCTTGTCTTGTTTAAAATAGCTCCCAGTATTTTCTGATTTACCAATAAAAACACCAGTTTTATCAAAATAAACTAATAGAAAAACCAGGGGTCTTGATAATTATCCCTCTTAAATATCAAAACTACTTAAAAAGAGACATGAAACACCAAAAGAAACATTCAGACATTTAGTACCTTTGCAAGCCCGGCCAAACCACTCCGAGGTTCTTTAAAAACATTTTGGATGTCACGCAACATTTCATAGTTTTTCAAACATCTCAACTCTTCATAGAAGATAACACGCATATCTACATTCATTTATCAAAGTTGTAATGAAATAGTATCAAGGTCTACAAAAGGAATGAGCAAGCACCTGTGGCATACATATATATACAAAATAAATCCACTATGGCAATTTTCACAAATAGATCCAACTGAAAATCATTCTTGTCTTACCCAGGAGTTCTTTTGATGCCTTTTGAAACACAAATATATGTATTAGGTCCAACATCCCAATTTTTCGTAAATAAATTTAAAAATATTTTTAGTAAAATAAATAAATAAATATAGAGCAAATAATAGGCTGAGTACCCTAGGTATAAATAGTTATGTTAAGTCAGGTGTCTTCTCTTCCCCTCATTTTCGTTTTTTCCTTTTCTCCACTCAAAACCCTTTCTTTTTCCCATAGTCCACCAAACCAGTCTCAGAAAAATAACGATCTCGGACTCATTTACCGTTGGATCGTTGTGAAATTTTAGCAGCTCATTCTCAATCCAATTCCGAACATTCTCACCGTTGGGAGTTTTAAAATCATGTCTGAGCTTAGAGTAAAACCCTTCGCATTGTAGCCTTTTATTTTCCCACAAAAACCCAAAACTGTTTCGGTAAAACTACGATCCCGGTTTCGTTAACCGTTGGATTTTCATGAAATTTGGATATGTTTTTCGAAATTCAATTGTGCATACTTTCACCGTTGGAATTTGCGAAATAATATTCGTGGAGGGAGAAAAAGAAATCGCATGAATACAATACAAGTGGAGGCTTCAATCTCTTCTCTGTCTCTCTGACGTTCGAGAATTCTATCGGAGCAGTCGGAGGAAAAACTGAAGGAATCTCAGGGAACTGCTAGAGATGTCGCTATCGTTGTCGGAAGAAACGTGAGTCCGCTTAGAGGTAAGGGATGAGTTATTCACAATTGGGGGTTAGTGAGAACATGTGTAGGGATCCTTAGAAAACTAAATTTGGGTTTATTTTGGGATGTTTATTGAATTATAATTTTTCTTTATGATTATAAATACAATATTATTGTGTTCTATGTACCAATTGATGTCCTGATGAGAATTGATTGATAAACTTGAGTGTTTTTGATGTCTTTGTGTTTGACCCATGATTTTGATACGATTGTGAGAAACTATTTCAGAGGTTTTACATCCCATGTTGTGATAAAATCTTTTGTATAAATTGTTATGTTGAGGTTATGAAATGATGATTCAAACTGTGAGTATGTGATAAATTGAACATGTGACAGATGATGAAATACATGTGTATTGAAATAAGATGTGTGTATTGAGTTGTGAACTATGAATTGTGTAATCGCAGAATTGTAAGACCCTTTTAAGGGCGACGAGTATTGTGATGGGATCCACTGTGGGAATCTGACGAGTTAAAATGATTTTGAAAACAATTGAGTAAATGTGTGTGTTGCATCGTTCATAGGTAAAGTGAATATGATTCATGAGGTGTGATAACATGTTAAATTGAGATTATACCATTGTGATTAGGATTAAGTGTATGTGATAAATTGAGTATATATATGATTGAGATATATATGTGCATTGAGTTGTGAACTATGAATTGTACAATCACACGATCATAAGTCCCTTCAAGGGCGACGAGTTAATGCTAAGTCCCTTTTAGGGCGACAAGTTGATGCTAAGTCCCTTTTTGGGCGACGAGTTAATGTTAAGTCTCTTTAAGGGCGACGAGTTAATGATAAGACCCTTAAAGGGTGACGAGTTAAAATTATTTTGAGAACAATTGAGGAGTCTTGTGTTTTGTACAGTTCATAGATAGAGTCTGTGTACTAAAATATTTTCTGGGTTGGACCTGAATCAGGAGGGAGAGACCCTGACGGACTCTTCGGAGTGTAGGCCTTGGGGGTCACACGGTTTGAGTGCTCCTTTAAGCCTATGTTGATCCCATATGGTTGGAGCATTCTCGCAAAACACTGTGACCCTGACTGGTCTCCCTATGATATTACCTAGTAAGAGTGACTTGACTTGCTAGTGTGTGGTTTGTCTTGTCATGTACTCCTAGGCGCCCGACGAGGTTTTTCACTGACATGGTACCACATTGCATATAGGCTTGAGTCTTAGCATAACTATTTCATGCGCTTGCTAATTGTTTATTATGAAATTGATGTGTTATTATGTCTTGATCAGAGCGTGTGATTCTTGTGTAATGTGATTGATGATTGAAAAGTGTGATTGATGGATGAAAAGTGAACTTTGAATGACAAAGTGGTGGAATTACGTGTAAGTAAGTTTTATTTGGTTTATATGATATGTATATCTAGTTGTCTTGTTTCTCTATTAGTTAGGAATGTGATAACTCACTCACCGTGTGTTGTTTGTGTTTGGATCCTGTGATGACCTTGAACTTTGTGTTTGGGGGAGCAGATGACTAGGTGAATTGCTTTAAGGAACATTATGCTGAAGGACATCGAGACACAACGCTCTGATAGAATGTGACAGTGGGACATAAGTTTTTATATTAATTGCATGATGTTAGTCTATTTTATTTTATTTCACTGATCTAATAAAATATCTATGTAAATTTTGACGGTCTTATTTTGAGTCGAATATGCTTTAATAAGTTTTAATGGATAATAGTGAAGTGAATGTGAACCTTTTACCCATGTGAATTTGGTTACCGATATTTTCATATATTTTGTTTATTTATATATATATATGTCGGGGTAGAGGGTGCCACATTAGGTCCTAGCAAAAGGTAGCAAAATGTGTTAAACTTACTTAGAAATAGGAAAACTAATGGTAAATAAGTTGAAAACATAAGTAACATAAGACGATTTTAACAATTTTGTAAAAGCTAGTTTTTATTCATTGGAAATACTTTTTAAGTTTTAAGGAGCAAATTATTAAGTTCACCTATTTTCAGTCAGTACAAAACAACATAGAACTCATATTTTTATCATTAGCCAGGAAAAGAGCATCTTGCATGCTTAAGCTCATCTGCTCATCTTCTCTGCTTAATTTCTAGAAGCTCTGGTAAAGAATTTTTTATACCATCAAAATATTCTTGAGAAAGGATTACTGTTGGAAGGTCTGGTTCTGCAAAATATTGATAATCACCAAGCCCTTCCTTTTTCCTCGTTGCAATTGTTCTCTAAACAGAATAACAAAAGTTATTTAAGAATACAAATCTGAAGAAAGAAAAATGAAAAACAATTTTGCGCTTGCTACACTAGACTATGAAGAAAAGTACAAGATCACAATATAGCACTAGCCTGAGAAGAGCCTTCTTCCCATAAACGAGTTTCTTGTACTATCTGATCTTCCTGGCCTTCGCTATGGAGTTGCACCTGCCTAGAAATTTTAAAATGAATAGCTCTAATCACTGATGAAAATGAGTTCAAATTTTTTATTTCAACCTGCCATAAACAAATGACCATATTAGTTGCTGCTAAATCTGTAATATCACTAAGATGATGATGAAATATTACACAAGCTGAATTTGACATATCTTTAAGCTCCATGCCATGAATAATTTTCTTCGACTTCTACATAGTTCTGCTTGATAGACACTTTACTTTTGAGTAAGAGGCACAACTAAAATTGAGACTTGTCAAGACTGTCAAAGTAGGGATGATCAAGTGTTGCCTTGACAAAAATTTTCTAAGAAGGATTAAAATTGAGCATTTTCTGCATGTGAAATAAAATTGTTGAAAACAGGGAAAATGAAGCAGCATGTAGGCTAGTTATTTGAAGTATATGGTATGTATCATTATATAACAAACGCCAATCAAGTCAGATAAGCTACATAATGATACGATGTAATTCAGCTCAATCTAAAAACAAATTCAAGTAGATGGGTATATGCTCTAGCCAAGTGAGATACTCTACAAATATTTTAAGATGTTATTGGGGGACAATCTATAACTAATTTTTCAATGATATCATTTATTATGAAATCTGTTACTGCAATAATTTTCTCTAATATTTTTCATGAACTTCTTTTATCCATTTTTTATTGCACTAGAAACCATATCATATATTTCATTCACATATACCTCTAGTGACTTTCTTTGTGCATGCCAAAAAACCCAAAATAGAGATGGTATTATAGAATTTTAAGTATTAAGGTACATATACATAACCCAAAATTTGCATCAAAATTCCATATTAATGCTTTATTAAGATTACTCCATAGCCTAAGATATGCTTCAATGCATCATTGAGTGATTATCATCCTGTTTTCTGATTATTCCAGGGACAAGTAACATTGTAATGAAAATGAAGTAGAAGAACACCTATGTCACACATGCAGTCAAAGTCCAGTCCTAACTTAGCTTATTTTGGAGTCTGATCCTCCAATTTAAATACAATAAAATCATGACCAAATTTTGTTCTACAAATACAAGTATGTATTTTATGAGAAGGGTTATGAATTTAGAAGCATAAAGCATTTAAGAGATAAAATACATATACTAACCATGAGAAGGTTGAGACCATTAGGTCCTAATTAAGGAAGACACATTCTTTGCCAAGCTCTGAGGTTCCTAGCGTGGGTACACATGCCAATCACGCAGAAAAGTAACTCTTGTCCAATTCTCCTCTGTGGGTGTTCCCAACATCCTTGAGTGATAAAAAAATATTACCAAACACAGTAGTTGAATCAACCAAGTATGAAAAGGCAGATACAAAATGTGACTACTAAAATCCACCCATAAACAAAAAAATGTTATTGGTTATACTTGAATATGTGAATGAGCTACTGGAATTCAAAATCCCCCGGAAATAGAGTTTGCCTCCTCATCATTTCAGTTGCACATAAATACTACAAGTCAAGATAGTTTTAGGTAAATCTTCAAGTAAGCAACATGGTTGGTTACACAAAAATGAGAGTAGTTAGAATAGAGAGAGAGAGAATGTAGAGTGACTAACCAAAGATACAGCCAACAGACCAGACATCAACCCTAGTGGAGTAATGAATGGAGCCAAGGAGAACCTTAGGGGCTCTGTACCAGAGAGCAACAATCTCATGAGTATAGCTCTTGAGAGGGATGCTCAAGGCGCGACCGAGGCCGAGATCAACGATCTTAAGAATACCCTTGTGTTGGTCAAGGAAAACGTTATGAGGCTTAATATCTCAATGAAGGACATCACGGATATGGCAGTGAACAACACCTTTTCAGTTTTGGGAGATTGTCTATGGCAGCATCTACATCGACCTCAACTGATTGCAACAAGGAGATGGAGAGTGAGAAACGAGAGAGCAGAAGGAGAGATAAAAATTAAAAACACTAAGTTCCAAGGAATAAAAACCATTTGAAGATGGTTTTCGGGAAACCGTTCTAGAATGGTAGTTTTGAATATGACTTTTGTAGAACCGTCTTCGTTGAACAATTTCATATTTACAGAATTGCCACCGTGTGACATTTTAAGACGGTTTCACATAACGGTCTTAGAATGTGCGTCGTAAAAAATAATTCTTTTAGTAGTGATTACTTTCTATACCTTTTTTTCTCTCTTTCATGGTATGATTTAGAATCTATTATCAGCAAGGAAACAATGAGTAGCACCACCTTTAAGGTTGTTGTGTTGGGAAGTGGAAGTAAGCACTTCAGCTATGATCCTATTTTAATTTCAATTTTTGGCTTTTTTTAGTGAACTAATTTTGTTTGCTAATAATAATAATAATATTAATAATAGTAGAATGGTGACAGTTTTAGGAGTTGTGTGTGCTTATTACTGTTTAAAACGATATATTTTACATGATGTATTCTTATTACTATTTTTTAATAAACTTTGGTTACGTTTCTAAGATTGAGCTCATTATTCATTGAAATGTTTTTATATAAAAAAGTGACTGATATTGCTTCAAAAGTTTATTTTCTTATACGATGCTATTACTACTTTTTATTGCTAGATAGCTTTATGCATTAAAAATTAAGATGATAGGAAATTTTTGACAAAGGAAAAAGGAAGGAATGTAGGCTCAAATTGATTGATAGATTATGATATTGCTTTCTTATTTCTCTTTCCTCTTTCTCAAACTATTGCAAGATTTTATCCTTTGATGAGTCCTCTTATTTTCTGGTTATATAAAGTAATCGTAGAAATATATATTTCCCTCTTGTGTGATACTTATAATTGACCTTGGTCTATTTTCACATAACAATTGTTGTGTCTTTCATTCATGTTTTGTCTGGCTACTAGATTTTATATGATTTTTCATGAAAAATTAGATAATCACTATATTATCTATAAAGGATATAAAAAAATTGACACCAAGGTTTTAATTCCAAGTTGATTCATATGCTTTTTTTTCCTCCAAATTTTGAGCATTCAATTGAATGTGATACACTTACTACTATTCTGGTATTTGAACGAAGGTTTGTACTGTGTACTTCTCCCACGTTGTTGGAGATGATATTATTATTATTATTATTATTATTATTATTATTATTATTATTTCAGAATATATGAAATTGAAATAGCATGTGACTAAGAATAGAAATTTGAGATTGACGGTAAGAAATGTATATTCAATTTTTTATTTTTTTTCTTTTAAAAAAAACACATTCTAATTCTCAAAATATTTAATTTTTTTTTAAAAAAAACATTCAAAGACGGTTATCTAAAAAACTGTCTTAGAATGCCTACATTTTAAGATAATTTTTTGAGATAAAAAAAATGTCTTATAATCCTCAATATATTTTAATTGTTTCTAAAAAAACATTCTCAGGCTATTCTTTGAGAAATCGTCTTAGATTGTAGACATTTTAAGACATTTTTTTTCAGATAATTGTCTTATAATTCTCGATTTTTTAATTCTTTTCTTTTTAAAAAAAAAATACATTCTAAGACCGTTTTTAAGACGATTATTTGCCTAAAAACCGTCCTAGAATGGTAACCTTTCTAAGATGATTATTTGACTTTCCACGACGTTATCTTCAAATACGGTTCAAAATTGTCTTTGAATGTATGAAATAACCGTCGTCAAAAGTACGCTTTTCAGTAGTGAATGAAACTACAAGAATACATTTTTATTCAAATACATTAAAGAGAAACAACTAAATTAAATCTAAAATTAAGATAACTCTATAATTTTCAGCAAACACTTGGCATGTAATGAACTAGGTTTTCATAAGTAGCAAGTGAACAACGAAGTATATGTGTGGGACAATTAGCGAAGTAATAGTGAGGGCGTTGCGAGGGATTAATAATATATCATCGCTAATTAGCGAGAGAAATGTCTGCATTCGACCATATAATTCATAAGGAATTTTGCAAAGGAATTACAAGGTTGGGGTATGGAATTAGCAAAGAAATTCAAGGGACTCTATCCGTCACTACTTTGCGACTTGTTTGTAACGAGAGCTAAATTCTGTCTCTAATTTGTTGTAAATCATTTTGCAACTGATTAGAGAGGGATTTGCAATGAAATTCTCCCTTGCTAATATGTAGATTTCTTGTAGTAACTTTCCATCTTTCCTAAAATCACTAAAAATGGTTTTCAATAAACAACGATTCTCCTGATAATTGTTTTTCATACCTTATTTTGCGAATAATTATCTTAGCTTTTCTCTAGAATTTTTGTTCATAATTGTGGTTTTTGTTAATAAATTGTATAAAATGGTTTTATAAACTTTAAAAGATAGTTTTCGATGTTTTTTTTTAAAATTTGGATGTTACAAGAGCAAATTTTGATCTCATAGATTGAAGAGCTGCATAAATGATCTCCCCATAATGAGATGTGTTTTTGCCACAACGAAACAAGACCCTTGATTAGCTGAAAATAATGAATATTTGCCACAACAAAACTGAACCTCATCACAACTACTTTGCAAAGCTGAAGGCCTTACAGTTAATAAAAACTAGCCCTAGCAAGTCAACCTTTCGCCTTAGGTGCAGAAGCATGAAGATCAAGTGCAGAGTCCTTAGTTTATTAGTGTAATTTTGTTGTAGAGAATTATGCTTTTGTTTCAATGAAAATCCTCCGAGGAACAAAAAAATGTAATCTCAATCGTATTTAAAGAGTTTGTAACATCCTTTGTAAAAACTTTTGGTTCATTTGTGAATTCTAAAAAATAAAATCTTGAACTCTTTCTCTCTCTTTTCTTCCTTCTTTCTCTCTCTCTCTCTCTCTCTCTCTCTTATCCTTCAATGTTGCTCTTTTGAGGTTTTATGTGAATCTTTCATGATCCAAATGAGCTAAATTTCATAGTTGATGTGTGATTAAAGTAGAATTCAAGTATTTAATATTTTCTTTTCTAATCAATTCTCATTTATGTCCAAACAAAGCTCAATAGCTTTGGAACCTCTTCTACCATTGGACAATGTAAATAGCATGCCAACAGTTTCAAGATGAGCGAGATTGCAAGTATCACTAGTAGAAAAAGTGTTTTTAACATAGTCATTTTAGCATTGATTTTATCAAAACTGATGTTAAAAAATGTATGATGACATACTCTTAAATAAATAGAGATTGTTAACATTGACTTTTTGAGAACCGATGTTGTGTTTTTCACAAATTCATACCCTAACGCTTTCTTTCTTCATTCTTCATTCTCCCCCTTGATTTCAATCCCATGCTTCCATCTTTCCAGCATAGGTTTGTTTTATTATTTTCTTTTTCTTTTTATTCTATTTAATCAATTTTTTTTTGCATTTGCTAAGCTTCGATTCTTGTTCTTCTTTTTCTATTTTTCTATAAAATCTTTGACCTGATTTGTTCTAATATGTTGTATCATTGATGGATTTTGCAGATTTGGTATTCTGCTTCTTTATTTTCCGTTGAATGGCTCTCCTACTCCTTCCTCCATGATGCCACCGCCTACCTCGCCTTTGCATTAACCGTCCTATCCTTCTTTCTGTATGTTTTTCTCAATTTCAATCCGAGCTTGCTGAATTCTGATTTTGAATTGAATTGATTTGAATTTGAATGGTGGTAGATTGCTTTCTACGAGAGACATTGTGGCACTGGTTGAGCATAGCTCCCCTTTTCTCTTTTGCGATGCCAACAACTTTCTTAGGAAGATGAAGACCTTTCTCTCCAATGATGACATCAATGTAAGTGTGCTTTCTGGTCAGTTATTATTTCTCATTTTTGCTTAGTTGAAAATGGAAGTTCGTGTTTTTCTCTAGTTTGTATTTGAATTGACTATGGTTTTGCTACTGTTAGGGTGCAATTGTTTGGTGAAAGAAGTTTTACTGCTTCACTGGAACGTTCTCAATCACATTAAAAAACTTACTTTTTCTAACTTCCTGTAATGAATTTGCATATTTTAGGGCTTGTTTGAATAAGAATTTTCATAAGCACTTTTACGAGTAGAAAGTAAGACAAAAAAAAATGAAATAAGCTTCTTGATAAGCGAAAATTAGCTTATGTGTAAGTTATAAAATCATCCTATGGAGAAGATAATATAAGAGAACTTATACTAATTAGCTTATAGAGAAAATCATTTCATTTTTTCTTATTTTCTTCTCCTAGAATAGATTCTGAGGAAGTTTATCTTAATAAGCCTTTAATCTCAAAAGCTCCTATCATTCTATTTTTTATTTGAAACTATGATTTTGTTTATTTTCCTAAAACTTCACTGCTAAATTCTTTATAAAATCTAAGACTCCCACTAGAGTAAGTTTTGCACGCTCCATACCTTAGTAGTTATTGAACTCTGGCTCTATTGTGCAGTTCTTCTATATATGTTATGGAATCCCATGAGAGAGAGAAGAAGAGATGTCAACTATCCATATAAGACTTCATGGGAGAGAAAGAACAAAAATTTCTTGAGAAAATAACCTATAATTATTTATTTAATTTATTTTGCAGTTACTTTATTGTAACCCTAAAATTATGGGTTTATTTAATAGCTATTTGATTTGAAATGAATAAAGGCATTTTTTTAACTTTCAGGATAAAAAATAAAGGTGGAAATTTGCCTCTCTGTTATCTATATTAATGGTATAGATGCAAACATAGTTAAAAATGATCTTATCGAATGTTTGGCTCAATTCATAAAAGGATCTTATGCAATGTTTGGCTCAATTCATAAGAAGATCTTATGGAAACCGTAATGAAACACCTATATCTTCATTGACTTTTCTTTACCTAATAAAATTGGTTTATTTGTGCTTTACAAATAAATAATTTATTCAATTTTTGCTACTTCTTTTTTTTAAAAAAAAATTGGGTTATTTGTGCTTTAAAAATAAATAATTTATTTATTACTAGCTTATATTAGCTTAGTAATTATTAATATTAATACCATTCCCCAATTGTGATATTTCTTTAGTAAATGTAAATTTGCTTATGAGCGACAGGATAATCATGCATAGCGAGTAATAAACATTTTTAGTTCAAGTTACCAAGTGAGCTTTTTTCATTTAAAAAAATGAAAATGAACTGGTAGTGGAAAAGGTTTTTTCCATTACACAAGTGAGCCAATGCATACAAATACAGATCGATTGCCAAACTCTGCAAGATTTTTTTGTTATATATATCGATGTTGATTTACCTATAGTTTTCTGTTTTCGTTTTCATTTTCATTTATTCTCTTATGTACAAAATGCTTTTTTTCTGCATGCCTGTTTTCTAAACTTGGATAATTTATATTCTGGAAAGTAGAAAAAAATTTACATTTATTATGCACAACTTTATTCAAAGAATTGGATATGGAAACTTGTTTGTCTTTTTATGCTTTGATGAAAATGTCACATATATAATTCATTTTTTCATATCCTATGATGGCAAATAAATCATTAGTTTAAATGACCCTACTTTGTTGTTCAAGTGTTGCTAGATACTCTTTCTATTCTCGTTGTTCTTGTTTTCCTTTCCCCTTTTGGTTTCTTACAAATTCCACCACATATTTGTGCTCTTTAGCTGGAAATGTATATAATGTGAATATTTAAGATAGTGTCCTCCCTCCTCATCCTTTCTTTCCACATTTTGTTGTACTCCATAGACACAAAATTAAATCGTGATAAGAGATTTTAAGGGGGATTTGGCATTTTTTTTTCTAGCATTTCACACCTTGATTATATTTGTCACCCATCTTATAAACTATTTTGAATGAATTGTTACAGATTAATTGTTGGCAACTCATTTGAGAGAAAGCTTGCAATTCTGAAAGGAAAACCAAAAACTCTAGAGTTACGTGATTGGCTTGGTAGTATTAGAGTTCTTATATTGATTTTTTTGTAAGATTTCAGTCTTGTTCAATAAAGTTTAGGATGAAATTTAAAGCACTAAAAAATGGAAAGGAATGTAGAGTATTGAAGTGTCATAGTATAGTATTATGCCATTTCTCTTATATTCATTCATTTTTTCATCCTTTTTCTTGCTATTTTTTCTCACTTGTATTTCTATATCCTAGAAAAACTAATGCCACAATCTGGTTCTCCAGCAACAAAATTCAGCTCATCTGATGAGATCGTGAGTTTCCCTCAGGAGGATAGAGAATGTGAATGGTGAGACTATGGGGTAAATACATTGAACACTGATAGAGCAAATATAGTTGACCTAATGGAGTTTTTGTTGAGTTATGCAAGTAACCCATTTCTCTCTTTAGAGGGAACAATCTCAACAAAAGAGATATTGTTGAATCATTGGTTAGAAATCAATTTGGCAAACTTTTCAAGCTGAGTTATAGTGCTTTTGATTCGGTGCAAAGTCAAATGGCTAGTATATTTGAACAGACAAAGCCTCCTCCAGGACAAAAAAATTGAAATGAAGAGGAGTGTGGAGCTATTGTTTTAGTGAATTTTGTTTCCTCAAGTCTTATTCACCATTTTGAGTACTTTGTATACTTTTAATATTGAGGAAAGGAGTGAATAGACTTGTCGTGAGCACAAGAAAGACTCCACTGGAGAGGAGGTTGGCTAATGCTCAATACAAGAAAAACTTGACCAATAATGACATTCTCGAGATTGAGGTTTCTAATGCTGGGGAGCCAATCAAGTCCCATGACAATCTGGATGACATGCTAGGTCGTTCAGCTGGCCTTCCTCAATTTGATAATAAGAACTTTGTTGATGAACAAAATGCCAATGGAGACAACCAGCCTTCATTTGCTAGCAATACTTCACATTTTAACAATGTGAAAGGGAGCTACACTAGTACTGTTCCTCCCATTAGTTAAACAACTTTAAAGGTTCATATTGCACATGTGGTTTCCCTTATCCAGATCCAGATGCTGAAGAACAAGTAGAGATGATACAGTTCTATCTATGTGAGGACTAGTTTCATGAGGAGCATCTTGGTCTTGAGTCTTCTACAAAGGTTGGTATTTTGAAATTTGATGTTTGAGCTTCTCTTAACCTTTTTATTTTGTGTTATCAACATCTTGTACTTTCATCTTTAGTGATGAGATTTTTATGTGGTTTTTGAAAAATAAAAAATGCAAGACCTTTTTATAAATAGAGTTGCTAGGTTTTATGTTAAATCATACTATCAGTTCATGTTGATAATAATCCATATAGCTCTAAAACCAAGGTATCTATAATGATGTAAACTAAAGGGTTTTTTCCCATCTGTTTTTAGAATGTTGGATGTCCTACTGAACGAATAGCTTTAGGCTATTGACAACCATTTGCCACATGTTTCTGTTGCATGGAAAAAATTAACATTAGGCTATAATTGTTAATGGAACTCTTGTAAAGTAGAAAAAAAAAACTCGAGCTTAAGAGAACCTACAAAATTAACATTTAAAATTTTTGTTTAAGCTTTTTTAATGTGTCTTTTAAAATTATAGGAAGGAAAATGAAAAGAATAGATCATATTTTTTTTTAAAATGGCATTTTACATCAGTTATGTAATTAAATGATATAGAAAAATGATATAGAAAGTGACTATATAACACTGCTTATAAGAAAAATCGATGTAGAAGAAACACTTTCTATATTGGGTTTAGATAAAACAAATGTTGTAAGTACTATACAACATTGGATTTGGTAGAATCCATGTTGTAAGTACTATACAACACTAGTTTTGACATAATCGATATTATATGGTGAATTACAATATCAGTTTTTTCAGAACCGATGTCATTTTGGTTTCTTCTTTTTTATTGTTTACTATTATATCACATTGGTTTTTGGAGAGAACCGATATTGTATAGCAAATTTCAACATTAATTTTTTATAATCGATATTAAAAATGATCTACTTTTAATGACAATCGTTTCAATATTAGTTTAAAATCAATGTCAAAATCCAAAATAACGGGTGTTAAATGTTAATTTTCTAGTAACTCACTTTTGAAAAGAAAAAAAAAGTCTTATACTTTTAGTGGAAGCAATTTGTCTCGTGCAATTTGATTTTATCGATCATTTGAGCGATCAGGCTTGCTAGCTTTGATTTCTGTCCGTATATTTTGATATGAGAATTTTGAGTTGATACTTATTGATCAAAAGTTTTCTTAGTCAAAAGTGAGAGGAAGACTTTTGAGCTTTCATGTCTTTGTTAAAATAGTTTCAATTTTTGACATAATAGAACCAGTTGTGAAATATTATGATTTAACTTATATCTGTAAATGAGATTAAACAATGTTATTAGTTGTTTGTCAAATGATGTTAGTTGTACCTATAAAAAATAAACCCATTCTGCCAATGCACGTGAAGGCCATTTTTTTTTTTTATAATCCATGCAAGTTGTAAACAAAGTAGGTAGCACCAGCTGGTAAAGTTGACTTTATATGTAATATACATTATTTTTTTAAGTCGTTATAGCGCAAGTAGTTAATCTCGTGATTTAACTATATTAGGACAAAAAACAGCTACGCTTTGTCATTTACAACTATTTAAAGTCTCATTTGAGGTGGTCAAGTTTTTAGTTTCATGTTTTAAAACTTAATCTTAAAAAGAAAACATGTTCGAAAAAAATGGGATTAAAATAATTTTTAAATTAATTTTAAAGATATTTTAACTCACTTTTGAAACAGGAAAAAAAAAATAGAAGTTTTAATTATACTTTTAGTGTAAGCAATTTGTCTCGTGCAATTTGATTTTAGCCGCCATTTCAGTATAGCTAGCTTTAATTTCTGTCCGTGTATTGTGATATGAGAATTGTGTTGAGACTTACTTATTCATCCAAAGCAAGCTTACGCCAAAAGTGAGAGGAAGACTTTTGAGCTTTCATTCGTCTTTGTCAAATATTTTCTTAGCAAATCGAGTTTTCTTTATTTTATTTGTGTCCATAGAGCCAGTTGTGAATATTATGATTTAACTTATCTGTACGTAATTCTGCAAATTAGATTAAACAATTTTAGTTCAGTTTGTCAAATGTTAGCTGTACCCATAAAAAATTAAACCCATTCTGCTAACCCACATGGAGACCATTTTTTTTATAATCCATGCTAAATCATATGCAAATTGATGATTTTCTAAAATGTGAGAGCCAAAATCATAAAAAAGACAGGGGACCAAAATTATACATCAAGAATTAAAAAAAATTAAAATTACAATTTAACCAACATAATATTGACGCATCAACATTTTAGCTTAGTTGTCGTTCTAACCTTTCAAACACATATCTTTTGATATACTTTATATCCCTTAACCTTGATAATAACTGTATTTTGATTTTCATTAATCTTAATAGTTATCAATGTTCATAACTTCCGATTCTATTTCCTTAAAAAAATTCCGATTCTTCTTAACTTACCTATTCTAATAGAATAATGAACTATATCTATCATGCAAATCCATGTGAAAAAAATGAGGCAACTAAAATCATACATGTTTAAAACTAGATAAATAATTTTTTTTTCTTCTGATGATGATGATATCGGTATAAAGTAATCCTTGTCAAAAATAGTGATTAATCTTTATCGAAAACTGTAAACAAATTAAAAATATACATGGTTGAAACTAAATAAATAAATAAATAATATTTGTTTTGCTAACCATAGTATTGGTACGAAGTAACTCAACTAAAAGTGATAACTAATCTTCGTTAAAAACTACGAGTGCATACAAGATAAGTATTTTTTAGTCTCCATACTCAAACTCAAGGCACCACCACACTTTTAGTTAATAATATCATACATAAAATAAGAGTTCAAATTGAAGAAATCACTTAAATATATTTTTTCAAAATTAAATAAGATTTTATTAGGAAAATTAGGTATATTATTTTTATTTCCTTTGTAATTAAATATCATATCTTCAACATATTTATAATATTTATAGCATTAATTAAGAATATATTAATTAGTGATATTAATATTAAGAATATGTAATCTTATCTTGTTTCTTTTTATTTAGATTCTAGGTAATTTATTCTCTTATATATAGAGAAATCACATGTACTCAAAAGGGCCAAAGATTAGTATTGAATTAAAATTTATATTTTCTTATATATTCTCTTTGTTTGAATATTTTCACTCAAATTGGCAATATCTTCTCTTACTGCCCGAGAAACAACAGATAATCCATGTGATGCTGTTTCTTGTTTAGGAAAATGGAAGATTTGATGAACCTTAGAATGGAAAGGAGCACTGAAGTCACTAAATAGAAATACCGGTGCTGAGTGCAGGAACTAAAATGAGCCAAATAGACAGACGAATTTAGAAACAAATGTGTGTTGTGCGTTCCATGTTCAGCGCACTGAAATGCAACAGGGTAGCAGTAAGTTTGTAACAAGTATTACCAACTTTTGTCAATATCTCCAAAAGACTTAGTGCACCTAAGTTCCATATATAACTATATTTTCATTGAGATTTAGCCAAAGCTAAAAGTTGGCTAATTTTGATATAAGTATGATCGGTCATTCTGTTTTATTTTTTTTTGAAAGGTTAAGCAGGATCATTCCATTACACTGTGGTATAAGGCAATATGATAAAAATGAGAGAGACACAGAGGTGAGGTAAAAGAAGGTACAATTTGTCTTGAGAAAAGAGGCTGATGTGACAAATAATATAGTATTGATGTGGCAAGGTATTATAAATAGATATATAAATCATCAAATTTTTGTAATCTCAATACATGCCTTATGGATAAATCTTTCAGTGAATAAATAAGAGTCTAAAGGTACGTAAACTAAACCATATACGTCAAATGAATATGAAATTTGATGGCAGGGGAAGCATCTTGTGTATATATAAAAACATAGGATTCCTTCAATCCTGTCCCAAATAAATTGATGCTTCTCTTAGGTCCTAGCAAAATACCAGTATTAACTCTAGTGGACTGTGAAGCACTGGGGGCTGTTATGCAACTTATGCTGTGGAATTCATGAGAACAATCAAGTTTTTCTTTCCTTTTTGAGCAAACAAACTTCTAATAATGACTACGCGAGGTTCTAATTAATTGCAGAGAGAAATGAACATTATAGTTAAACGGAAACCCATTAATTTTTTGAGCTAGTTTGAACGAAAGAAGCACCGTAACATTGATACTCGAGGATGCCAATGGCTTGCGTTGTTTTTGAAGCCAATGGAAAAATTATTAAAATTATACACTTATTAAATTTGACACTTAGTGTGTGAATTTATCCCTTCTATATAGATAGGATGGAAGAGAAAGAGTTGGTAAAAAAACGATCATAATAAAATTATGTCTACAATACAACTTTGACAAGCAAATCATGCACTCCTTCAACTTCAATCTAGCTAATATTGTTTAACTACATCTATAAATTAGCAAAAGGACAAAACTGTGTTAGGAGATTAACAGCTTGCTCTATTAAATTAAATAAATTGGGGTATATTAAAAAAATTGTGAACTTCACACTCTCCCACCAGCTGGGTCTGCTTATTTTTACAATTATCACGGTAATTAAAAATTGATAACTTTTATCGGTACAACTAACATTGACAGATAGCACTAAAATTGTTTAATCTCAATTTAGAGAATATCCAAATTGAAGTATTCACAATTTTCTATATGATGACAAAAAAAAAATTAAAATGAACTAGGAAAAATACTCCACTTGCTGAGAAAAATATTTAACAAAGACTTAGTAAAACTCAACATTAGTCTTCCTCTAAATGTAGACTTAGGAAACTTGGGTGAATAAAGTCTCAGAGCACAAATTTCTCAGATAAAAAAATCATCATACCACAATACACTACAGATCAAGAGAAATTGTAGCTAGCTAGATTCGAATGGCGGAAATGGCAGTGTCCTTCGCACGAGACAAATTGCTTCCACTACTAAGCGACGAAGCAAAACTGCTTTGGAACATCCCCAAAGAATTTGAAGACATACAAAATGAACTAGAATACATTCAAGGCTCCCTGGAGAAGGCAGATAGAATGGCTGCAGAAGAAGGAGACAACGCAAACAAGGGAATCAAAAAATGGGTGAAGGACTTGAGGGAAGCATCTTTCCGAATAGAAGATGTCATTGATGAACACATTATGTATGTGGAACACCAGCCTCATGATGCTCTTGGTTGTGCAGCTTTACTCTTTGAGTGCAATATCACTCACTTCATTGAATCTTTGAGGCGTCGTCATCAAATAGCATCAGAGATTCAGCAGATTAAGTCATTTGTTCAAGGAATCAAGCAAAGAGGTATTGATTATGACTACCTAATCAAACCTTCTCTTGAGCACGGATCAAGCAGCTACAGAGGGAGCCAAAGTGTCCAATGGCATGACCCTCGATTGGCTTCACGTTACCTTGACGAAGCCGAAGTTGTTGGCCTTGAAGACCCTAAAGATGAATTGATAACTTGGTTAGTGGAAGGACCAGCAGAGCGCACCATCATCTTTGTGGTAGGAATGGGAGGGCTAGGAAAAACAACTGTTGCCGGAAGAGTCTTCAATAACCAGAAGGTGATTGCACACTTTGATTGCCATGCATGGATCACAGTGTCTCAATCCTACACTGTGGAAGGGTTGCTAAGAGACTTGTTGAAGAAGTTATGCAAAGAAAAGAAGGTGGATCCTCCTCATGATATTTCTGAAATGAATCGAGATTCACTGATTGATGAAGTGAGAAGCCATTTGCAACGAAAGAGGTATGTTGTCATTTTTGATGATGTATGGAGTGTAGAACTTTGGGGTCAAATTGAAAATGCGATGCTTGATACTAAAAATGGTTGTAGAATATTAATCACAACTAGGATGGATGGTGTTGTAGACTCTTGTATGAAATATCCTTCGGATAAGGTGCATAAGCTGAAACCTTTGACTCAAGAAGAATCTATGCAACTCTTTTGCAAGAAGGCATTCCGATACCACAATAATGGGCATTGTCCAGAAGATCTTAAGAAAATTTCTTCTGACTTTGTTGAAAAATGTAAGGGTTTACCATTGGCAATTGTGGCTATTGGTAGTCTTTTATCTGGCAAAGAAAAGACTCCATTTGAATGGGAAAAAATTAGGCGAAGCCTAAGTTCAGAGATGAACAAAAATCCCCATTTAATTGGCATAACAAAGATTTTAGGTTTCAGTTATGATGATTTGCCATATTATCTGAAATCATGCTTATTGTATTTTGGTGTATATCCCGAAGACTATGAAGTTAACTCAAAAAGATTAATTTGGCAATGGATAGCTGAAGGATTTGTAAAAGAGGAAGAAGGAAAAACTTTAGAGGACACTGCACAACAATATTTATCAGAGTTGATTAGCAGAGGTTTAGTGCAAGTCTCTTCATTTACCTTTGATGGCAAAGCTAAGAGTTGTCGTGTTCATGACTTGCTACGCGATATGATCCTTAGAAAATCCAAGGATTTAAGTTTTTGCAAGCATATCAGTAAAGAAGATGAGTCGATGCCAAGTGGGATGATTCGGCGCTTGTCAGTAGAAACTTTTTCCAATGGTTTAACGGGGAATACTAAAAGCTTACACACACGGTCACTGCATGTTTTTGCACAGAAAGAAGAAGAGTTAACCAACAACTTTGTGCAAGAAATCCCTACAAAATACAGGCTATTGAAGATACTTGATTTTGAAGGTGATCTAACATTGCCTGGAATTTTTGTTCCTGAAAATTGGGAAAATCTAGCTCACTTGAAGTATTTAAACATAAGACATTTAGCCATGAAAACTGAACAACTTCCAAAATACATCTGTAATCTCCGCAACCTGGAGACCCTGGACATAAGGGAAACAAATGTCAGCAAATTGCCAAAGGAGTTTTGCAAGCTAAAAAAGCTACGACATCTTTTAGGTGATAACTTGGATTTGTTTCAATTGAAGAATGGTCTCGGAGGTTTAACATCCCTACAAACGCTTTGTGATGTATCGATCCCTGTGGATGATAATGACAATGGAGTAGAGTTAATAAGAGAACTGGGAAAGTTGAAGCAACTAAGGAACTTAAGCTTGGATGGTGTCAAGGAAGAACAGGGAAGCATTCTATGTTTCTCATTAAATGAGATGACAAACCTGGAGAAACTAAATATTTGGTCAGAGGATGAAGATGAAGTCATTGATTTGCCTACTATTTCATCTCTGCCTATGCTTCGGAAGCTTTGCCTTGTAGGGAAGTTAAGAAAAATTCCAGAGTGGGTTCCACAACTCCAAAATCTTGTCAAATTAACATTGGAAAATTGCAAGTTAACTGATGATCCATTCAAATCATTACAAAATATGCCACATTTGTTGTTCCTCGACGTGTACTATGGTGCTTATGAAGGTGAAAGTTTGAATTTTGAAGATGGGGGATTTCAGCAACTAAGGAAACTATCTCTCCGAGGCATGTTGAACTTGAAATCCATCATTATCGATAAAGGAGCACTTCATTCTTTGGAAAATCTCCTATTTTGGAACATACCCCAACTCAAGACAGTACCTCCCGGTATTCAACACTTGGAAAAACTGCAACTTCTCGAAATTTACAATATGGCAGATGAATTCTACGAGTGCATTGCTCCCGATGGAGGACCATTGCTTCCAATCGTCCAGCATCCATCCCTCGTAAAATTTTTGTAAGGGTGACTACAAACAAGGACATAAAACCCACGTTATACATATCACTCAAGACATTAGAATTCATAGAAGGTATGTATTTTCTTCTTAATATCGATATCGATAGAATGGGATTCAAATTATATGTATCTATGAGTCTCCTTTATTTCTTAAATCACAACACTTTCTCTTAATTATCTTTTTTCTACTAATATATATATTTTTAATTGATAAATCAATTTTAAAAGTATAAGTAGATGAAATACCTGGTTCGAATAAAATTTTTAGTATTGTTTACCTATTTAGTCATCAGGATATGTATTTTTTTTATTTAATTCCAAAATAATTTATTTACTTTGAAGTCCTTTCATTTGGTCATGTGCTTTATTTTTAATTTTTTTTTTCTACATCGCTCATTAGAAATTAAGGGTAAAATTTTCTAATTTGAAACAAGAAATTTTATGTGATAGTTCTGTTCCCTCAAGAGCTACTGGTTGCAATTTTTTCACTCTCGAATATGTCACCATTGTAACCATTGTAATGCTTTTTTTTATTATTATATATATTTCCATTGTAATGCTTTGGAATGTCAGGAATTGGCTTCCAGTGCTTAGAAATTCAGAATCACCATCTTGCACTTTCAATAATGTGTTGTATCTTTTTGTTTCAGGATTGGCTCTTTGGTCCATGGACAAAAGTAATATGTGGAATTGTCTTTGTTTAACAACGTCGTCTACTCGTGTATTTTTATATGACAGTTTGTGATGTGCAATAATGTGTCTTTCAAAGTTATATGATTATGTGTCTTTCAAGATGTCCAAAAAACAAAACAATGTCTCTTTCAAGAATTGTGAGATTTAATTTTCGGTTTGACTTGTGTCTTTTATTTGGGCATAAGAAGAGATATAAAAACTTTATGTAATTTCTTTGTTTTTTAAAGTTTCCTTCCTTATTTTATTTACATGTTTTTCTTGCGCTAAGTTTTGCACTACCAGCTCTTTCTCTTGTGGGCATTTGTTAGTATACCTTAAGGATGTTTACAACAGGAAGAGGAAGAAGGGGAACAGAACATTAAATCTACATGAAGTTATTACGAATTTGTGGTTTAAGGTCTATGAAGTCTACAGATCGACGTGACCAGAGCCTGCTACTTTTCAAAATAGATGTGACAAAAATTAATTAAAAGTAAACTAATACTTTTTTAAGAAAATGAAATAACTTCAACTCATGCTTCAGAGACACATTTGTATTTCAGTTTTCACCTAAATGAACAAAGAAGTCACCGTATTTTCCCCTCCTCCTACCCGCGCACCATAGCAGCCATTGAGACTCACCATTTATTTTCCTCCTTTAGGTGTATTATCACGAGTTTTCTCATCCCCTTGCGTCTTTGCACTGTATCACCACCATGGTAGTTGCTATGAAAGTTGGAACTAAAGATTTTTAAGTTTTTTTTTTCGTTTCCCTGCTTTGCCTATTCATCTTTTCTCTTTGTCTGAGTGTCTAACTGCTTCCACCAAGAATAACAAGTCAAAACCGTTCAACGGTTTACCCGGTTTACGGTTTTGATAAACCTTGACAATAACTAACACAAGTGAGTTTAATTATGGGCAATACGTTCATTCCTCAGGTTTACAAAGAGATCATGTATAATACTGATAAGAGTTGCTCAGAAAAGATAGGAGAACTGAAACTGAAAAATATATTCACGACAAATCTTAAATTAGCTCGATATAAGATTGATATATGAACTAGGTCAGAAATAATGATACAAGAAAACAAAGTATCCCTCATAGTTGTTTGGAGAAATTATTAACTAGTTTAACACCATCATATGTCTATGGTCCTAATCAATCTTTATGAAATATAAAGCCCGAACAGTAAACTTCTTTCATAGGTGTTTACCAACAAATGCCCACAAAGAGAAAGTGCTCGTAGAGGAAAATTAGGAAAAATAAACTTTAAAATAAAGTAAGGAAGCAAACTTTACAAAACAAAGGAATTACATGATGATGAAGTTCTTATTTTTTTAAAACTTTTCTTATTCCCAAATGAAAAGAAAAGACAGGCCAAATAGAAAATAAAATCTCACAATCCTTGAAAGACAGTACTATTATAACTTTTTTCATACATTATTACAAATCACAAAGGGTCAAACATAGATGAGTTTGACATAAACATAGAAAGACAATTCCACATTTTTTTTGTCTATGGACCAAAGAGCTTCCTGAAAGAAAAAAAGATACAATGTCATTATTGAAAGTGCAAATTAGAGAACCTAAATTGCAAAGCTCCGGAAGCCCAACTCCTACCAATTCAAAGAACAATGTTAGTACAAAGCATTACAATTGTGAGACTCTTTGAGTGAAAAAATTGCAAGCACTTGATGATGGCACAGAACAATAACATATATAAAAGTTCTTGTTACAAATTAGACAAGTTTATCAGTAATGTCTTAATGAGTGTTGTAGAATAATAATATAAAAAGCATGTGATGGCAAATAAAAGGACCCAATACTAAATAAATTATTTTAATAATTACATATCTTGATGACTTAACAATAAACAATACTTTTATCCAAAGAAAAAACCAGTAAACAATACTAAAAATATCATTTTATAGGAAATCAAACCAAGTGTTTTCTTTACTCCTCCTTTTAATATTTTGTAATTAAAAATGCACATTAAATAATTATGAGAAAGTATTGTCATTTAAGAAATAAAGGACATACATTAGTATATTAATGTAATTTAAATCCCATTCTCTCTCTCTCTCTCTATATATATATATATTAGGAAGAAGAAAAATATCATGAACATACTCTTTCAAACACATCACAAACTGTCATATAAAAATAAGGCAACTTCTCCTCATTCCATCAATTCCCCGATGAATCACTCAGTGAGGCACTCGACCATTTTCACGGACTACTAAGAAAGACGCCTATACATGGGTACAGTGAGCCGGTGCAACTAAACATCTTCATAGATGGCCTGCGACCACAGTCAAATCCTTGATGCATTCGCAGAAGGAAAAATTAAGCTGAAGACATCGGAGAAGGCAATGGAGCTAATAGAGAACATGACAGCCAATGATCACGCCATCCTTCGTGATCAAGCATACACGCCAACAAAGAGAAGCCTTCTAGAACTCATAGCCCAAGATGCAACATTGGCCCAAAATAAGCTATTGGCCCGACAAATAAAGGCCCTAACAGAGACCCTCAGAAAGCTTCTACAACAACTACAAGCGATAAGTCCTTCTCACTCTTCAGCCATGCAAATACAGGGATGACACATTTGTGGAGAAACACACGAGCCAAGGCAATGCATAGCCCAAGAAGATTCTTCCAGGGAGGTCAACTACATGGGAGTTCAGAATCGCCATGAATTCCAAGGTTACAACCAAGGAGGACCATCGGGATTCAATCAAGGGAGGAATTTCACACGAGGCTCAAGCTGGAGGAATCATCCAAGAAACCAATTCAATAAGGAGCAGAGAAGTCATTCGGCCCAGAATTCCAACCAAGGGGTAGATCTTTATGAGAAGACCAACAAGCTTGAGGAGACACTGAATCAGTTCATGCAGATGTCCATGTCCAACTATAGGAGCATGGAAGCCTTCATCAAGAACTTGGAGATACAAGTGGGACAATTAGCCAAACAAATGGCTGAAAGACCCACTAGCAGCTTTGGAGCCAACACAAAGAAGAACCCGAAGGAGGAATGCAGGGCAGTGCTAACTAGAAGCCAGAGGAGAGTGCGAGGAGAAGAAGAAAAAGCTGAAGAAGACTAGTCTGAGGAAGGACATGCAAACAAAGATGGAGAGAAGGAGGAAGAATAGAAGAAGGAAAAAGAGAAAGAAGGAGAGAAGAAGGTCTTAATCTCTAAGACCAAAAGCCAACTAGCCTGAGAAGCTAGGAAAGAAGAGCCACCAGCCCCTCTAAAGGAGCCCCCATATCCTTTAGTACCATCAAAGAAGAATAAGGAGCGCTACTTCAAATGTTTCTTGGAGATATTCAAGGGGTTGGAAATAACCATGTCTTTTGGGGAAGCCTTACAGCAGATGTTGCTCTACGCCAAATTCATGAAGGACATCCTCACCAAGAAGGGGAAGTACATTGATAATGAGAGCATCGTGGTTGGAGGAAACTGCAGTGCGGTGATACAGAAGAAGTTGCCCAAGAAATTCAAAGACCCCGGGAGTGTGACAATCCATTACACTATAGGGAATGAGTCAGTAGGGAAGACTCTCATTGACTTAGGGGCAAACATCAACTTGATGCCCCTGTCAATGTGTAGAAGAATTGGAAATTTGAAGATAGACCCTATCAAGATGACGCTCTAACTCGCAGACTGATCAATCACAAGACTGTACGGGGTAGTAGAAGATGTCCTCGTCAAAGTCCATCAC
Source organism: Glycine soja (assembly GCF_004193775.1). NCBI lineage: Eukaryota > Viridiplantae > Streptophyta > Magnoliopsida > Fabales > Fabaceae > Glycine > Glycine soja. Next base: position 7,599,715 of record NC_041021.1, on the reverse strand, counting down.
TTTACCTTTCCGGTGGATTTTGTCATCATGGACATAACAGAAGATACGAAGATTCCTCTTATCCTAAGAAGACCCTTCATGTTGATTGTCAACTGCATGGTAGATATGGGGAATGGAAATCTATAAATAAGTATTGACGACCAAAAGGTAACCTTCAACCCTTTTGAAGCAATCAAATACCCAGAGGAAGATAGGAGGTGCTTCAAGGTGGAGGAGGTTGGTAAAGAAGACGTCAGTGCTTCAAGGTGGAGAAAGCTTTAATCAATGGTGTAGATTATCTAACCAGTAAAGAGGAGAAGGATCTAAGGGCTTTCTTGGAAGACTTAGATTGTGAAGACAATATTACTGTAAGGGGGACCAGTTTCGAAGAATTGAAAAGCGGGAGTCCATCAGAGAAGACCAAGGTAAAGCTGAAGATCCTACCCAACCACCTGAAGTATGTGTTCTTGGAGAAGAACAAGACCAAGCCTGTGGTGATCAGCAGTGAGCTCACAGCAGAAAAAGAAAACAGGTTGGTAGAGGTCCTTAAGAGATACAGGGAGGCAATTAGGTGGCACATATCAGATCTCAAAAGAATCAGCCACGCCTACTGTATGCACAAGATAATGATGAAAGAAGATTACAGACCAGTCAGACAGCCCCAAAGAAGGCTCAACCCATCAATGAAGGAAGATGTGAGTAAAAAGGTGCTCAAGCTTCTAGAGGCTAGGCATATCTACCCCATTTTTGAAAGTGCTTGGGTAAGCCCAGTTCAGGTGGTACCAAAGAAAGGGGGCATGACAGTCATTCGAAATGAAAAGAATGACCTAATCTCGACAAGGACTGTGACTAGCTGGAAAATATGCATAGATTACCACAAGCTCAACGAAGCCACAAGGAAAGACCATTTTCCTTTGCCCTTCATGGACCAGATGTTGGAGAGGCTTGTGGGACAGGATTACTACTGTTTCTTTGATGGATACTCTATATACAATTAGTTTGTTGTGGACCCCAATGATCAGGAGAAGACGACTTTCACATGCCCTTTTGGTGTCTTTGCCTATAGATTAATGCCATTTGGGTTATGTAATGCATCTACCACATTTCAGAGATGCATGTTGGCCATTTTTTTAGATATGGTGTAGAAAAGTATCGAAGTATTCATAGACAACTTCTCAATATTTGAAGATGGTGCTACAGAGGTGCGTAGAGACAGACCTAGTTCTAAATTGGGAGAAGTTTTGCTTCATGGTTCGGGAAAGTATAGTTTTGGGCCACAAAATTTTGGCCTGAGGGATTGAGGTAGACCGGGCCAAGATTGATTTCATTGAGAAGTTGCCACCTCCATCGAACGTTAAAGACATCAAGAGCTTCCTAGGACACGTAGGGTTTTACAGGAGATTTATCAAAGACTTCTTAAAATTTGCTAGGCCGTTGAGTAATTTGTTGAATTAATGTGCGACGCCAGTGATTATGCAGTGATCATAGTCCTTGGACAATGGCAAGACAAGACATTCTTCCATGCTATCTACTATGCTAGAAATGTTCTCAATGAAGCACAGACGAATTATGCCACTACTGAGAAAGAGATGCTAGCCATTGTCTTTGCCTTAGAAAAATTCAGGCCATACTTGGTACGGTCAAAGGTAGTGATTTTCACTGATCATGCCGCCATCAAGCACCTTCTCACCTAAGCAGATTCCAAATCAAGGATGACTAGATGGATCTTGCTCATACAAGAGTTTGATATAGTCATCAAGGACAAGAAGGGATCCGAGAATGTGGTGGCTAACCACCTCTCTCTGTTGAAGAATAAAGAAGTAACCAAAGAAGAACCAGTGGTAAAGGGAGAATTTCCAGACAAATTCCTTTTGCAAGTCACCACAAGACCTTGGTTTGCTGATGTGGCCAACTACAAAGCCACATGAATCATCCCCGAAGAGCTTAATTGGAGTCAGTGGAAGAAGTTTCTACATGATGACCGCTTCTATGTGTGGGATGTTCCACATCTATTCAAGCTAGGAGCAAACAATCTACCGAGGAGGTGTGTTACGATGGAGGAAGCACATAGCATCCTTTAGCATTGCCATAGTTCACCATATGGCAGTCACCGCAGTGGAGATAAGACATCTGCAAAGGTGCTACAAGTAGGTTTCTTTTGGCCCTCAATCTTTAAAGATGCTCATGACTATGTGTGTCGTTGCGAAAAATGCCAGAGAACATGGGGGATTTCCAGAATGAACGAAATGCCTCTCCAAAATATAATGGAGGTAGAAATCTTTGACTACTGGGGGATTGACTTTGTAGGGCCTCTCCCATCTTCATACGAGAATATCTATATCCTAGTAGTTGTTGATTACGTGTCCAAATGGGTGGAAGCCATAGCTACCCCCAAAAATGATGTCAAGGTAGTGATAAAATTTTAAAAGAAAAACATTTTTTCCAGTTTTAGAGTATCGAAAACCCTAATCAATGATGGGGGAACACACTTCTGCAATGCATAACTGAAGAAGGTTCTGGAGCATTACAATGTCAGACACAAGGTGACCAAACCTTATCATCCCCAGACAAATGGCCAAGCAGAATTCTCAAATAGAGAGCTAAAGAGAATCCTTGAGAAGAATGTTGCATCATTAAGAAAGGATTTGGCTTTGAAGCTAGATGATGCTCTCTGGGATTACAAGACTGCATTTAAGACTCCCACAAGCCTATCACCATTTTATTTGGTCTATGGGAAAGCATGCCACCTACTGGTGGAGTTGGAGCACAAAGACTACGGGGCCCTCAAACTGCTTAACTTTGATGAAACTGCATCTAGAGAGAACAAGAAGTTACAATAATTGGATTTAGAAGAAATGAGGATGAATGCTTATGAATCATCCAAGATTTATAAGAAGAAGATGAAGGCGTATCATGACAAAAAGCTACAGAGACAAAACTTCCAGCTTGGACAACAAGTTTTGCTCTTCAACTCCAGACTCAGATTATTCCCAGGAAAGCTGAAGTCAAAGTGGTCAGGTCCATTCATGATCAAAGAAGTGAGACCCCATGGAGCTGTGGAATTGGTGGACACTATAGTGGGTAACCCTGAGAAGAGATGGATCGCCAATGGATAACATTTAAAAATTTACAATGGAGGTCAATTAGAAAGGTTAACAAGTGTTGCCTACTTGAACGATCCATAAAGGGAAAGACAACGTCTAGCTAAAGACTATAAATTAAGTGTTAACCAGGAGGCAACTCAGCATTTTTTGTAAAATTTTGTTCTTCAATTCTAGTAAAAAAAAAAAGCCCAAATAGTTGTATATATTGATTTCAGGGGTGTAGGAAGTAGAAAGGCTATTGGGATGATGAAACATCACGCACTCATCGCCAAACTAACGACACATGTGCTAAGCAAGGCCTCCTCGCTAAGTGTGTAGGTAATTTTTAAATTCAAATTTGGGGGGATACCAAGGGACGTTGCCCTCGGTGCACTTAGCGGCCACAGCTTGCTAAGCGCTAGTGTCATAACTGCTGCCAGTTTTCGAAACTACCCAAGCCTCCCCAACTTCCAGCCACCTTTAATATTTCCTTTACTCTCATTTTTTTCATTCTTACACTTGTCTCACCTCTCCTCTGCATTAACAAATCCTCCTCCCTCACTCACCATTTCCTCTTCTCTCAGATTCACTCTCATTCACACAAAAAGGTAAAATGATCCTATCTGGGTTTTCTGTTTTTGTTTCTCAGGTACCAGCTCGCTAAGCCTCTAATTAGGCTTAGCAAAAATGAGCCATTTTGATGAAAAATGTGACAAACTCACTAAGCACGAAGCAGTTTGCTAAGCGAGCTCTTATAACTGGAAGAACAAAGCCAGGCACGCTTAGCGAGCAACTCGCGCTTAGCGCGTGCATGAAGAACAAAAAACTCGTTAAGCATGACACAACGTGCTGAGCGAGTTCCTGGCAAATGAAGAATAGGGCCTGGCTCGCTTCGTGAGCAGCAGTGAACCCGGCACGCTTATGAATTTGGTTGAACTCACTTAGTGTGCGTCTTGTGCTATGTGAGGCTGCATTACTAAGTCTGGAGACTCAAGACTAGGCGCTAAGCGCGCCCTTGCAGGCTTAGCGCCAGACTGTTTTTGTTTATTTTTAGTTATTTAATTGTTTTACTGTTTGCACCCCTATTTTTATGAAACCCAACCCTATTTCTATTTGTTCAAATGGCCTTATGGAAACGCCGAGGAGTGCCTACATAAGGAGGGGAATCCACCTGGGATTCCTCTCGTTTCACTTCTGAGATGACATGGCACCAGTACCAAGACAAAGTTCACCTCTATAACATCTTAGCAGAGAGGAACCTAGAGCTCTCTGTGGGCATGTTCGACAAATTTTACGGAGAGCTCCAATGGAGACGATGGCACCGAGTACTCACCAAACTCCCAGAGAAGAAGATTGACATCGCTCTGGTCAAGGAATTCTACTCCAACATCTGTGGCCCAAAGGACGGAGCTCCCAAATACTGCAGGGTGCGGGAATAGGTCATCAGGTTTGATGCAGAGAACTAACCTTATATGCTTTATTTTCTGCCTCGATCTCGCCTTTATTATATTAAACTAAATAATTAATAAATTGATAAATTTTATTTATTATATTATACTAAATAATTTTATTAGTGTAAAAAATTTATACCTGTGCTAGATGAAATGTAGACTTAAAATTTGTGAAATGAATTTTAGTGAAACTAAAGAATGGTTGAAAAATAAAATTATTTCTTCACCTTTCTTTTGTAATTTATGACTAGAAAGTAGCATGATATTTCAACAACTATTTATCCATAACAAGGAAAATAATGCAATTCAAAAACCAAGCTAATCATCAAACAAGTGAGCAAAAGTATCGTGACTTATTAGCTGAAAGTATCATAAGGACTAATTGAATAGTTTCAAAGACAACTTGAAATGAAAGTATAAGGTCCAACAAAAATGATTATACCTCATGCTAAAGTCAATGCTAAATATCCCATGTATGACAAGTTTCAATAAATATTTGCACCTTAAAGGTCTACCCTCCAAAACAAATCCATGTACATTTTGAATACAACAAACCGCTTCCTCTTACTTTGAATAAGTTATATATCTAGAAGAAAAAAAACCTTTGATTAGGAACTATAGTGTTTATATTAATATATTAATATTAATGTATCATATAAAGATAATCATTTGTGTTAATGCAGCAACAAGAAATAAATGGAGAAAGAGGGAAGATACACCCATTCTCAATTTTTTTAAATATGTACATAAATGACTTTTTCATGTTTTCCTTCTTTTTATCAAAGGAAAAGATTGCGTTAAATTATTTTTTGCTAGTTATTTTCTTCCTTCCTTATAGCATGAAGAGAAATATCCCAAAATCCAAAGCTATCCAATTCAAATCAATGACAATAAGATTAAACAATATAAGTTCTTTTTACAGTGGCCAGATAATTAACAGAAACTCATAATACCATCAAGGAAACCATAAACTTGAAGAGAATATACTTACACACTACAAGTATCATTCGGAAGTTGTTGAATGACACTCGCTGCTGTTCGAGACATTGACACTTTTAAGACCTTCCCATATTGAGAAAAATACTCTCTTTGCTAAAGTATCTATATAAATGGTGATTAAAAATAAAATTTTGCTCTAAGGAAAATAGCCCAAAAAATTCCAAAGAAAAGAGAATAAACAAGTTGAATGGCAACATTCAGGGGCTCAAGAGAGTGAAAGAGGTGAAAATTTTACATCTTCAAGGAACAAGTAGTGATAGAACTTCCAAGAAAAATAATTAAAATTTTAACAAACAACATAAACGTATAATCAAACCTCATAACCGCATTTACAAGGCTTCAATTGTTGATATGTAAAATCCATCTCTTCAGCACAAAGGACAAATTCTTTCTCATTCGTCACTCATGATTGCCTTGAAGAACAGGATAAAGCACAAAACACCCTCGTGTCAAATAAACATAAACATAATAAACAATGAACATCAGAAACTTAGCCCTCAATTATTAAATCTTGGGTGGAAATTTCTTTTACCCATTTCTCTAAGCAATCTATTATTAACAACTTCGTTTCAATTGTTTTCACTATAAAAAAAAAAGTGGACCTTATATATTCATAACTTGTGTCAAACAAGAGAAAGAAAAAATATTCAGAGATATTCACGATATGTTCCTTATGGTAAGTGGATTCATAAATTATAGTCAACAAATAGTTCGAGCTGCAAGGTACATTGGTCAAGGTTTCACGATTACCCTATCTCATGCAAATAGGTTACCCGTAACTATTCAATATCCTTATGAAAAAATAATAGCACTTATCGAGCATACTCAGGAAAACTATTCTGACCCAAGAAACATATGTGAGAAAAAAAGGAACCAAACCACAACTATAAGAGTGAAAATTATGATATACACCTGATCGAGGCCGTACCCGAATCAAGTAAACATTAAAATGCAGTAACTAGGAAGTGATCCTAGGTCATTTCCCAATGAGCAATGACTGGCCAAATGTTCATAATATGCTTCGTTATAACAGTAACAATTTGGGGGGGTGTTTGTTTGTGAATTTAAGAACAAGCAGATTGGAATACGAAATTAATAGTATTAAAAACGTGTTGTTTCCTCTGATTCAAAAGCCATTCTCTTATCCTAGGTTATGAGGATTTCACCCCTGGCAGTTAACCACTTAATCCAACCCTAATTTAATTTACTAAGCGAAAATCAATTTAGGTTTGTCAATATGTGATTAAGCAACACATACACCAATTAACCCCTTGTTCATTAAGCACGACCGTAATTTAAGCACAAAGGCAATTAATCAAACATGAAGCATGCTCAGATTAACAGAACGCATGTGGGTTAATTGGTGAAGGGAAAACCAATAGGAGAGCAACATTAAAAATAGAACCTCAAAGAGAGTTACGCTTCATCCTCAGAGGGAAACAACATTAGAAATTTAGCTTTCCATAAGTTCAACAAAAGCATAAAACATAAATGAAACTAAAGGCAGAAAACGAAAATGAAACTAAAGGCAGAAAATGAAAATGAAACTAAAGGCAGAAGAAGGAACAAAAACGAAAGTGCAATTAAAAGCAAAAAAATGGAAAAATGCATTCACGTGAACAGTAATATCAAGCTCAAAACGTAAAACCCTAAAACTCCTAAATAATAGAATAACAGAATAGCCTCCACGAATCCCAAGGATGTGCTATTTATAAGGGTCACTCAAAGTCACTGGGCCTGATTACATTATTTTGGCCTAAAACGAAATAAAAATACTAAATAAAAACTGAACGCAATAAAATGAAATTAGACAAAATCTAATAAAATTGTCTTCTTTCTTCAAGTCCAATCTAGCTTAGCCCAATTGCTTATAATCATCCTAAAATTGAATTAAAAACACCAAATTAGTCAAGTGGGCCCAATTGATAAAACTGAATAATAAATTTAACAATTATAGTAAATCAGTAATTAAATTGGTGACAAAATGGTTTAAGAAATAGGAGAAACTAATGACACATCAAAATTCCCCACACTTAGCTTTTTGCACTCCTGGGCAAAATTAAAAATAGAACAAGGAACAAATCGAGAGACATTAAAGAGAGATAAACAAACACCAAAACAATCACATATTTCTCACTGAGTCTCAGGGAATGAAAGGAATAGGTAATATCTAATGTGTAATGAGTTAAAGAATCAAGACAGTCATGAAAATCATCCAAGCATCTCAAACATGGTCAGGTAGTCAATCAACTCAAATATAAGTGATATAGCCTCACAAGATATTCAATCTATCTCTCAGGTGTCTAGGCTACTGTTTACTCTCAAAGCACCCATGAAAACAATCACCACATAGACTTGGCAAAATTCTAAAATTGACAAGCACATGCACATGAGGATCAAAAGGTCTTTAAAGGTTGTAATGGGGCAAAGGACAAGGTAGAGGGAAGTATGGGATAAGTGGCTAAAACCCTACATGAATATAGGAGTGATGGGGAATAAGTGGAAATTAAGCAAAAGTAGTAAACCCAAACCCTCTAATATCAACAAAATCAACCAAGGCTTCAACCCAAATCAAGTCCTCAAAACAAGACCTCATTTATTCAGCATCACTTCTTTTTTCTCTTTTTTTTTTCAATTTTTTTTAACAGTACGAATTTGCAGCAGTTGAAAGTATTTTGAATTTTTGAAGATTAAAGCAAGAACTAGGCAATATATATATATACATCAAGCATGGCCAAAAATCATATCTTCCAATGAAACATACCCCCCCACACTTATTCCCAAAACAATTACAAAGCTCCAAAATTCCTTAAGGGTAAGGTGATATCATGGTTTTTCACTTAAGGCTTGTAGTGAGCTTCAAAACAAGGAAAGGGAAACAAGGCTCAAAAGGGCTATCAAAGGAATTAATTCAAGGTAGGCTCATTTGGCTCGAGGCTTATAAGAACAAAATGCCTAAATCATCTCCCAACATGCATGTGAACCAAGAAGTATCAACAAGAATCAAGCCAAGGCTATTGTGCAAGTAATCAATGGGGCAAAACACACCAAATGATTATGATGATGGCTCAAATTCTCACAAAGGTAAACTTATCACTTTCAAATTGAGCTTTCAAAACTATCATGACATGTAGAGATAAAACAAGGATTTCAAATCAATAAATGCCAAAAAACAAGGATTTCAAATCACTAAAGAAGGGTTTGTGAGGAATGGCTTAAGTCGGTGTCCATTGACCTTGAAGCTCTTGTTTGTGGAGTCGCTTTTGATCTCAACTGTACCATAAGGAAAAACATTAGTAACAACAAAAGAACCAATCCACTTAGACCTCAACTTACCACTCATGAATCCAAGCCTAGAATTATACAATAATACTTTTTGCCCAACCATGAAGTCCTTCTTAATTATCATGCTATCATGGAACTTCTTGGTCTTTTCTTTGTAGAACTTGGCATTCTCATACGCTTCTAGGCGGATCTCATCTAACTCACTCAGTTGCAACTTTCTTTCCTCACCAGCTTGATCCATAGAGAAGTTGTAGGTCTTCACTGCCTAGTATACTTTGTGCTCAATCTCCACTGGAAGATGACATGCCTTTCCAAAGACAACCCGATAAGGAGACATTCTTATGGGTGCTTTGTAGGCAGTTCTATGTGCCCAAAGAGCATCATCAAGCCTGGTACTCCAATCTTTCCTGCTTGGCTGCACAATCTTCTCTAAAATTCTCTTGATCTCCCTGTTAGAAATTTCTGTTTGTCCATTGGTTTGAGGGTGGTATGGTGTGGATACCCTGTGTACAACCCCATACTTTTTAAGCAAGGCATGCATTGATTTGTTGCAAAAATGGGTTCCTTGATCACTAACGATTGCTTTAGGTACTCCAAACCTGCAAAACAGATTAGATCTGACAAAATCGACAACAACCTTAGCATCATTAGTTCTGGTGGGCTTGGCTTCCACCCATTTTGAAAAATAATCAACTCCAAGGAGAATATAAACATAACTAAAAGAGACAGGAAAAGGGCCCATGAAATCTATGCCCCAGACATCAAACACCTCATAGAATAGCATGAGTTGTTGAGGCATTTGTTGTCACCATGTAAGTGCACTTCCTGCTCTCTGCACTGCTCACAAGTGCTACAAGTCTTCCACGCATCTTTAAAGATGATGGGCCAATAAAAGCCACAGTCAAGCACTTTGCGAGCTGTCCTTTGAACACCCAGATGACCTCCCGATGCGGAAGAATGACAGAACTGCAGGACTGAGTCAGTCTCGTGATCTGGAATGCATCGCCTAATGACCTGATCACTGCACAATTTCCACAAGTAGGGGTCATCCCAAATAAAATGCTTAGCATCACTTTTAATTTTATCTTTTTGAGCTTTAGATGCTAAGGGAGGAAAAATAGAAGCAACTAAATAATTTACAATGTTAGCAAACCATGGAGTGGAAAAAGAATCAGAAATACTATACAATATATACAAATGATCATTCGGGAAATCATCCCAAATGGGTGAGTCCTCATCAGGCACAGGTTCAATCCGACTCAAATGATCAGCAACTAAATTTTGTGCTCCACTCCTATCACGGATCTCCAAGTCAAACTCTTGGAGCCAGAGCATCCATCGGATCAACCTAGGCTTTGAATCAGCCTTCTTCAATAAGTACTTTAGAGCTGCATGGTCAGTATAAACAATAATGCGAGTACCAAGCAAATAAGAACAAAATTTTTCAAGAGCAAAAACTATGGCTAGTAGCTCTTTCTCAGTAGTAGTATAATTCGCTTGGGCAACATCTAAAGTCCTAGAAGCATAATATATCACCCTAGGCAATTTATCAATTTTCTGAGCAAGGACTGCCCCCAATGCATAATTTGATGCATCACACATAAGCTCAAAAGGGGCTGTCTAGTCGGGTGCCTGGATGATGCGGGTGGTAGTCAGTGCTCTTTTGAGGCAATCAAAAGCCTATTTGCATTTATCATTAAAGTCAAACTCCACCTCCTTTTGCAACAAGTTGGATAGTGGAAGGGCTACTTTGCTAAAATCTCTTATAAAGCGCTTGTAGAATCCTACATGACCAAGAAAAGATCGCACCTCTCGCACGCAAGAGGGGTAAGGCAATTGTGAAATAACAGAAATTTTTGCAGGATCTACTTCAATGCCCTTATTGGAAATAATGTGGCCTAAAACTATACCTTGCTCAACCATAAAATGACATTTTTCAAAATTTAGAACAAGGTTAGTTTCAATGCATCTATTCAAAACCTTTTCCAGACTATCCAAACAAACATCAAAAGAGGATCCATATATAGTGAAATCATCCATAAACACCTCTATGCAATTTTATAAAAAATCACTGAAAATACTGATCATGCACCACTGGAATGTACCAGGGGCATTGCACAGGCCAAAAGGCATCCTCCTATAGGCAAAAGTGTCGAAGGGGCAGCTGAATGTGGTATTTTCCTGATCCTCAGGAGCAATAGTGATTTGCATATAACCAGAAAAACCATCAAGGAAACAGTAGTGAGATTTACCTGCCAGGCGTTCAAGCATTGGTCAATGAATGGCAGGGGAAAATGGTCATTTTTGGTAACCTGGTTCAACCTCTTATAGTCGATGCAGACTCTCCAACTGTTCTGCACCCGAGTAGGAATCAGCTCCTCCTTCTCATTTTTTATCACGGTGAGGTCAGTTTTCTTTGGGACTACCTGGATGGGACTCACCCATTGGCTGTCGGATATAGGATAAATGATTCCAGCTTGCAAAAGCTTGGTTACCTCTTTCTTCAATACATCAAGAATCACTGGGTTGAGTCTTCTCTGTGGCTGTCTTACTGGTTTAGCCCCATCCTCTAAATTTATCCGATGCATACATGTGGATGGGTTAATACCAGGAATGTCCGTCAGGGTCCAGCCTATAGCCTTCTTATGCTTCTTGAGAACTGATAACAGCTTCTCCTCTTGCTCATGAGCAAGGGAGGCAGATATAATTACTGGAAAACTTTTGCTATCATCCAAGTAAGTATATTTGAAATTTGATGGCAGAGGCTTCAATTCTGGTGTGGGCGGCTGGATAGTGGTAGAAAGAGATGGTTTCTCAGCCTATACCTCATAAAGAAAGTCAGAGGTATATGTACTTCCTGAAACATGGTTAGTTCTATCTGACTCTAGAAAATCAATCTCAAGAGGTAAAACATCACCAGACATGTAATCAATATCAAATTCAGATTCACTCTCAGCTTCAAATTCAGACATATGATCAAATACAAATTCAGATTCAATGCATGAAAAGTGACAAGCATGCTGATTAGAATGAAGATCAGTCATGTATTCATCAACAATATGGTTAATTATTTCAGCGCGGAATACAAAAAGATCTTCAGATGGGTGTTTCATAGCATCGAGAATATTAAAATGAACAGTTATATCACCAAACTCCATAGATAGTGTGCCTGCATATACATCTATCTTAGTTCTAGCAGTTTTCATAAAAGGTCTTCCTAGAATGATGGGAACTGATCCTTGAGAAAATCCCTCCTCCATATTCAAAATATAAAAATCAACAGGGAAAATTAGTTCACCAACTCTAACTAAGACATCCTCTATGAAACCAGTAGGATAGGCAACACTTCTATTAGCTAAATGAATCACCACATCAGTTGACTGCAAAGGACCAAGAGATAGAGAATTAAAAATAGACAGAGGCATAACACTAACAGAAGCTCCTAAATCTAGCATGGCATTGTCAAACTGAATGTTCCCTATAATACAAGGTATGCAGAATGTACCTGGATCCTTACATTTTTCAGGGATTTGGGGAACAGATTTACCAATCAATGCGGAGACATTTCTGCCCATGCTAATTCTTTCACTTCCTTTAAGCTTCCGCTTATGAGTGCGCAGCTCTTTCAAGAATTTAGCATATTTTGGAATTTGCTTTATTGCATCCAGTAGAGGTATGTTTACCTCTACTCTTCTAAATGTTTCCAAGATCTCCTTCTCTGCCTCTTTCATTTTTTTGTTGGAAATTGCTCTTGGTGGGAATGGAAGAGGGATATGTTGCTGTTGTAAGTCAGAATTACCAGTAGAAGATTCACCTGCATAGAAATTGTTAGGCAACTTACTCTTTAAATTTTTGTCATCATCTTTTTCTGGAGTAGAGTGAAGTTGGGCAGGTTCATTTGCGGATGAGGAAGATGCTACTGGTTGAGGTCCTTGACACTGCTTTCCCGACCTCAATGTAAGGGCATTCACATTTTTAGGATTCTGGACAGATTGAGAAGGTAATTTGTCAGAATTCTGGGACTGTTGTTGATTTAACTGTGTAGCCAATTGTCCCATCTGATTAGTTAAGCTCTAAATGGAGGCTCTAGTCTCTTGTTGAAACTGCATGTTTTGTGTAGTCATTTTCCTCACAAGTTCTTCAAGGGAAGGTTGCGGAGGAGCTTCAACTGTTTGCTGTTTCTAGGACTATTGTTGTTGCTGCTGTTGTTGTTGTCGTTGCTGGATTGGTGGAGGAACATATGGTCTGGTTGGGCTAGCAACATTCTGAAAATAAGGCTGTTGTTGTTGCTGCTGTTGTGAAGGACTCGACCATCTATGGTTGGGATGATTCCTCCACCCGGGATTGTACTTGTGCTGGAGAGGTCATAATTGTTCTGATGTGGTTGATTTTGCTATTGAGGTTGAGGAGGTCCATTGTAGATGTTTGCAGCATAAGCTTCAGGCTGCTCAATTGCTTCAGATTGTTGCATAGAAGGGCAAAGGTCTGTATGGTGGTCGGCAGAGGAGCATAAACCACAGAGTCTTGCGACAGGTACAAATTTCTGATTCAAGGCCAGCTAGGTTACCAGGTTAACCAAGGCATCTAGTTTACCCTGAAGCTTCTTAGTTTCAGGTAAACTGTTGGGAGTTGGAAGCAATCTTCTCAATTAAATTCCTGGCTTCAGCAGGGGTCATGTCTCCAAGGGCTCCACCACTGGCAGCATCTATGATACTTCTCTTCATGTTACTGAGTCCTTCATAAAAATATTGGAGAAGAAGCTGCTCAGACATCTGGTGGTGAGGGCAACTGGCGCATAGTTTTTGAAATCTCTCCCAGTATTCATATAGGCTCTCTCCACTGAGTTGCCTAATGCCTGAAATATCCTTTCTGATGGCCATGGTCCTGGAAGCAGGGAAAAATTTTCTAAGAATACTCTCTTGAGGTCATCCCAGCTCGTGATGGACCTTGGAGCAAGGTAATATAGCCAGTCCTTTGCCACTCCCTCTAAAGAATGAGGAAAGGCCTTCAGAAAGATGTGATCTTCTTGGACATCTGGAGGTTTCATGGTGGAGCAGACAATATGGAATTCTTTCAGATGTTTATGAGGGTCTTCACCTGCAAGACCATGAAACTTGGGCAACAAGTGGATCAGTCCAGTTTTAAGAACATATGGGACATCCTCGTCAGGGTATTGAATGCACAAGCTTCATAAGTGAAATCAGGTGCAGCCATTTCCCTTAGAGTCCTCTCACGAGGGGGAGGTTGAGCTATATTTTTAGAATGTTCAAAATCAGAATGCTCAAAATTATAATGCTCAAAATCAGGATGTTCAAAATCACCAACCACAGAATGCTCAGACTCACCAATAACAGAATGCTCAGGATGCTCAAAAGGTACAAAATGTTCAGGGTAATCAAGATGCACATTATGCCTAACTAATCTATGAAATGTCCTATCTATTTCAGGATCAAAGGGTTATGAGTCACCTGGATTGTCTCTAGTCATGCACTATATGCAGCAGTTCATGTGTTTCTCAGACAGGGCAAAAAAGGTGGGTTAAAACTACAGCTATACTCAAACAATATTCAAATGAGCTGAAATTTTGTGAGAAACACCCTAAAATCATGAAAAGATAGCACAAAAATTTTTAGACAAAAATTCAAAGTCTAACTATGGAAACTACCTAAGGAAAGTTTAGAAAAATAAAACAATAATTGAAAAATAAAAAAAAACTAGTAAACAGGCGATTTTGGCTAGTTAGATACCTCAGCCGGCCATTAGCTAATGGCCATGGTATGGGAAATTTTTTTCTACCCCAAATACATATATAATAATAGTCATTCTGATACCTGGAGCGAAAGTTATGGCCGTTTGAAGTTTTGCTAAACACAAGTTCTCAAATTTTTTTGAATCTCTCAAATCTAGCCACAACAAGTGTTCCTGGTATTTTTCACACAAAATATGAGTCAAAAGAACCTACCACACCAAAATTTAGCCAAAAATAACAACCCTTACTATCAAAACAAAAATCGTCAATTAAATTGTCAACAGCAGTCACTAATGTAATGCTGTGTGAACAGTAACACAAAATCAATATCTAATTCTGTCACTAAGCATTATTCTCAGCAAAACATAAAACTGAAATAGGGGAAGTGATGAACAAGGGGTACTACTAAATTGCAAAATAGAACAATGCACTAACACAACACGAACACACTAAACAAAAGAATTAAACGCAAAACAACTAAACATAAAGCACGAATCACTAGCTATTATGAACTTTTGGACCACTGCTCCCCAGCAATGGCACCAAATTTGATCGAGGCCGTACCCAAATCAAATAAACATTAAAATGCAGTAACTAGGAAGTGATCCTAGGTTGTTTCCCAACGAGCAATGACTGACCTAATGTTCATAATATGCTTCGTTATAACAGTAACAGTTGAGGGGTGTTTGTTTGTGAATTTAAGAACAAGCAGATTGGAATACGAAATTAATAGTATTAAAAACATGTTGTTTCCTCTGATTCAGAAGTCATTCTCTTATCCTAGGTTATGAGGATTTCACCACTGGGAATTAACCACTTAATCCAACCCTAATTTAATTTACTAAGCGAAAATAAATTTAGGTTTGTCAATATGTGATTAAGCAACACATACACCAATTAACCCCTTGTTCATTAAGCATGAACGTAATTTAAGCACAGAGGCAATTAATCGAACACGAAGCGTGCTCAGATTAACAAAGCGCATGTGGGTTAATTGGTGAAGGGAAAACCGATAGGAGAGCAACATTAAAAACAAAACCTCAAAGAGAGTTACGCTTCATCCTCAGAGGGAAACAACACTAGAAATTTAGCTTTCCATAAGTTCAACAAAAGCAGAAAACATAAATGAAGCTAAAGGCAGAAAACGAAAATGATACTAAAGGCAGAAGAAGGAACAGAAACGAAATTGCAATTGAAAGCAGAAAAATGGAAAAATGCATTCACGTGAATAGTAATATCAAGCTCAAAACGTAAAACCCTAAAACTCCTGAATAATAGAATAACAGAATAGCCTCCACGAATCCCAAGGTTGTGCTATTTATAAGGGTCACTTAAAGTCACTGGGCCTGATTACATTATTTTGGCCTAAAACGAAATAAAAATACTAAATAAAAATTGAACGCTATAAAATGAAATTAGACGAAATCTAATAAAATCCTCTTCTCTCTTCAAGTCCAATCTGGCTGAGCCCAATTGCTTATAATTATCCTGAAATTGAATTAAAAACACCAAATTAGTCAAGTGGGCCCAATTGATAAAACTGAATAATAAATTTAACAATTATAGTAAATCAGTAATTAAATTGGTGACAAAAAGGTTTAAGAAATAGGAGAAAATAATGACACATCAACCCCTCAATACAGCTAGTTATCATACAACCTCTACACAACAAGTTCACAGTCTCTTAAGATTGTAAAGCATTCACTTAAAGAATATTGTGACCAGTGAAAAAAGTGCATCGGAGAATATGTGAATTCCAACATTAAAAATAAGAATAATAATCATAATCATTAAAATAACAATAATGCCCATGCGCAGCCCCAAGAGCAACACGCATCCTCCTGTTCTAGTCCAATGATGGCTTTTCACAGAAAGAGGTATGTGAACAGCTCGCACATGTCGCGATCAATGCAGAGGTATGTCAAGCTAAACTCGTCGTGCCCAAGCTCGCGGTCCACCAGGTATCGATCCTCAATGTTTTCCTTCGACACGTCGACAGCAAACGTGATTGGCGCCTTCTGCTTCGCAATGAAGGCGTTGGGGAAGCTCGATTTCACATCCTTGCGGGCCACGATGGCCGGGGATCTGCAGCAGTTGCCCATAGGAGAGGAGATCACGGCTGAGAAAGAGTCCGTAGGAGGAGAGAAGGGTAGTAGAGAAATGTGTGTTGGATCAAGTGGCCTCGAAATAAAGAAGAAGGAGGGGTTGAATTAATTATTAATGAACCTTTACTAATTAAAAATCTATCCTTCTTAATGTTACTAGATTCAATTAGGCTTTTACTATAATGCTAAGAAATTAAAAAACAGAAATAGAAACTTAACCAAAAGTAAAAGCGATAATTAAAGTGCACAGTGGAAATTAAAGAGTGTAGGGAAGAAGAAAACAAACACAAGAATTTATACTAGTTCGACAACAACCCGTGCCTACATCCAGTCCCCAAGCTACCTGCGGTCCTTGAGATTTCTTTTCAACCTTTTAAAATCCTTTACAAGCAAAGATCCACAAGGGATGTACCCTCCCTTGTTCTCTTTGAACAACCAAGTGAATGTACCTTTCACTTGAACTGATCCACAAGAGATGTACCCTCTCTTGTTCTCTATTACAACAACCCAAGTAGAAGTACCCTCTACTTGTACCACAAAGGATGTACCCTCCAATGTGTTAAGACAAAGTTCTCAGGAGGTTAGTCCTTTGAAACTTTGTGAAGGGGAAACAAAAGATATCTCAGATGATTAGTCCTTTGAAATCTTTTGTTTAAGGGAAAGGGAAGAATCAAAAGAATTCTCAGACTGTGTCATTTTGAATTCTTTGAAAAGGGAGAAAGGAGACACAAAAGAATTCAAGCGGTTAGTCCTTTGTTCTTTTGGAAAAGGGAGAATAGAGACACAAAAAGAATTCAGGCGGTTAGTCCTTGGCGAATTCTTTTTTGGCAAAGGGAGAAGAGAATGAAAAGATATAGCACCCAGCACACTTTTGTTTTCTGTGAAAGAACAAAGTTTGGAAACCAGAAAACTCAGAAAGCTTTCGGCAAAGGAAGAAGAAGAAGTTCAAAGAGATTCAAAGGTTGTAAAAGAATATATGAAAAATTATTGAAATGCAAGTCAAGGTCTTGCTTTTATAGACTCTTCATGTCTGGTCAAGAAAAACCATTGGAAGAGTTATAACCTTGAGAAAAACCTGAAAACCATTGAAAGAGTTACATCTCTTGATTTTTATTCAAAACTTGTCACTGGTAATCGATTACCAAAACCATGTAATCGATTACACAAAGCATTTTATGAAAAGATGCGACTCTTCACAATTGAATTTGAATTTCAACGTTCAGATACACTGGTAATCGATTACCAATATATTGTAATCGATTACACCATTTAAAAATCAATTGGAACGTTGCAAATTTAGTTAAAAACTTTTGAAATCAAACTTTGCCACTGGTAATCGATTACCAGAGAGTAAAAACTCTGGTAAGTTAGAAAATTTTGAGGAAAACTCTTTTGAAAAACAAAACTGTGCTATGTTTGTTTTTGAAAAATCTTTCAATACTTCCCTTGTGAAGTCTTCTTGATTTCTTCTCTTGAATCTTGAATTCATCTTTTCTTGAATCTTGAAATCAAACTTCTCTTGAATCTTGAATCTTCTTGATTTCTTTTCATGAAACTTGAAATTAATCTTGATCTTGAACTTGTTGACTCAATCTTGAAATCATTCTCTTTAGCTTTTTGTCATCATCTTTCTCATCATCAAAACTACTTGAATCAACTTGATTCATCATCATGAAGTGAGTTTGAGATGTCCATGATGGGTGAGTTAAATTACTTTTCTGGACTACAAATCAAACAAACAAATGATGGGATCTTTGTCAACCAAGCAAAATATTGCAAGGAACTCATTAAGAGATTCGGAATGGAAAACTCAAAACACTTGGCTACTCCTATGAGCACCAGTTGTTATCTTGACAAAGATGAATCCGGTCAACCCGTTGATGCAAAGCAATACAGAGGTATGATTAGATCTCTACTTCACTTATCTGCAAGTAGGCCAGATATTATGTTTAGTGTATGCATGTGTGCAAGATTTCAATCAAATCCAAAGTTTTCACATCTAATGGTAGTAAAAAGAATCATAAGATATCTATTAGGAACAGTTAACTTAGGATTATGGTACCCTAAGAATTCTTTATGCAATTTAGTAGGATATTCAGATTCGGATTTTGCTTGATCAAAAATAGATAGGAAAAGCACTAGTGGCACATGTCAATTCATAGGGTCTGCTCTTGTTTCTTGGAATAGCAAGAAGCAAAATAGTGTAGCATTATCCACAGCAGAAGCAGAATATATTTCTGCTGGTAGTTGTTATGCACGGATTTTGTGGATGAAACAACAACTATCTGATTATGGAATTGTATTAGATCACATTCCCATAAAATGTGATAACACAAGTGCCATAAACATATCTAAAAATCCAGTCCTTCACTCTAGAACCAAGCATATAGAAATTAGGCATCATTTTATTAAAGATCATGTTCTAAAAGGTGACGTTGTTTTAGAATTTGTAGATACTAAAAATCAACTTGCAGACATATTCACAAAATCACCAAACAAAGATTCTTTCGACACTATTAGAAGAGAATTAGGACTGCTAGATGCTAGTGACTTATCTACATGATTTATATTTTTATTATTTTACTCTGATTTCTAGCCGTATATTTGGCTATATTATTATGACATTTGAACAATTAGTATTTCTATTAATATTTGCATAGTATGACTGAACATTTATGAATTATGCTATATGACTATGTGGTTCACATTTTAATTTGATTTATTCATGTCTTGCTTCATGATTAGTTTAGAATCTTTTATGATTGATTTACAATGGATGCTATGTGTATGATTTTTCTAAAATCATGTATGTTTTACGCACTTTGGCTTTTTGTTGATGCCAAAGGGGGAGAGAAAATAGGGATTACATCAAGAAATCATATAATTAAATAACTTAATTTCAAGTGAAGCTTAAACTCAAAAACAAGGGGGAAAATATGGAGAATTAAGTGAGTGATCGACTAGGAAAAAGAATGTGTATGTGTTTCTTCATTTCAGGGTTGTCATCATCAAAAAGGGGGAGATTGTAGAAGCAAGCTTCATGATGATGAATCAAGTTGATTCAAGTAGTTTTGATGATGACAAAGATGATGACAAAAAGCTAAAGAGAATGATTTCAAGATTGAGTCAACAAGTTCAAGATCAAGATTAATTTCAAGTTTCATGAAAAGAAATCAAGAAGATTCAAGATTCAAGAGAAGTTTGATTTCAAGATTCAAGAAAAGATGAATTCAAGATTCAAGAGAAGAAATTAAGAAGACTTCACAAGGGAAGTATTGAAAAGATTTTTCAAAAACAAACATAGCACAGTTTTGTTTTTCAAAAGAGTTTTTCTCAAAATTTTCTAAGTTACCAGAGTTTTTACTCTCCGGTAATCGATTACCAGTTTCATGTAATCGATTACCAGTGGCAAAGTTTGATTTCAAAAGTTTTTAACTAAATTTGCAACGTTCCAATTGATTTTTAAATGGTGTAATCGATTACAATATATTGGTAATCGATTACCAGTGTATCTGAACGTTGAAATTCAAATTCAATTGTGAAGAGTCGCATCTTTTCATAAAATGCTTTGTGTAATCGATTACATGGTTTTGGTAATCGATTACCAGTGACAAGTTTTGAATAAAAATCAAGAGATGTAACTCTTTCAATGGTTTTCAGGTTTTTCTCAAGGTTATAACTCTTCCAATGGTTTTTCTTGACCAGACATGAAGAGTCTATAAAAGCAAGACCTTGACTTGCATTTCAATAACTTTTCATATATTCTTTTACAACCTTTGAATCTCTTTGAACATCTTTTTGAACTTCTTCTTCTTCCTTTGCCAAAAGCTTTTTGAGTTTTCTGGTTTCCAAACTTTGTTCTTTCACAGAAAACAAAAGTGTGCTATATCTTTTCATTCTCTTCTCCCATTGCCAAAAAGAATTCGTCAAGGACTAACCGCCTGAATTATTTTTGTGTCTCTCTTCTCCCTTTTCCAAAAGAACGAAGGATTAATCGCCTGAATTCTTTTGTGTCTCCCTTATCCCTTTTCAAAGAATTCAAAACGACACAGTCTGAGAATTCTTTTGATTCTTCCCTTTCCCTTAAACAAAAGATTTCAAAGGACTAACCGCCTGAGATATCTTTTGTTTCCCCTTTACAAAGTTTCAAAGGACTAACCGCCTAAGAACTTTGTCTTAACACATTGGAGGGTACATCCTTTGTGGTACAAGTACAGGGTACATCTACTTGGGTTGTTGTAACTAAGAACAAGAGAGGCTACATCTCTTGTGGATCAGTTCAAGTGGAGGGTACATCCACTTGGTTGTTCAAAGAGAACAAGAGAGGGTACATCTCTTGTGGATCAGTTCAAGTGGAGGGTACATCCACTTGTTTGTTCAAAGAGAACAAGGGAGGGTACACCCCTTGTGGATCTTTGCTTGTAAAGGCTTTTATAAGGTTGAAAAGAAATCTCAAGAACCGCAGGTCACTTGGGGACTGAATGTAGGCACGGGTTGTTGCCGAACCAGTATAAATTCTTGTTTTTGTCTTCTTCTTCCCTACACTCTTTAATTTCTGTTGTGCACTTTAATTATCGCTTTTACTTTTGGTTAAGTTTCTATTTCTGTTCTTTACTTTCTTAACATTATAGTAAAAGCCTAATTGAATCTAGTAACATTAAGAAGGATAGATTTTTAATTACTAAAGGTTCATTAATAATTAATTCAACCCCCCCTTCTTAATTATTCTGAGGCCACTTGATCCAATTGTGTCTCACTTCTCCCTTTTCCAAAAGAACGAATGACTATCCGCCTGAATTCTTTTATGTATCCCTTCTCCCTTTTCAAAGAATTCAAAACGACACAGTCTGAGAATTCTTTTGATTCTTCCCTTTCCCTTAAACAAAAGATTTCAAAGGACTAACCGCCTGAGAACTTTGTCTTAACACATTGGAAGGTACATCCTTTGTGGTACAAGTAGAGGGTACATCTACTTGGGTTGTTGTAACTGAGAACAAGAGAGGCTACATCTCTTGTGGATCAGTTCAAGTGGTGGGTACATCCACTTGGTTGTTCAAAGAGAATAAGGGAGGGTACATCCCTTGTGGATCTTTGCTTGTAAAGGCTTTTACAAGGTTGAAAAGAAATCTCAAGGACCGCAGGTCGCTTGGGGACTGGATGTAGGCACGGGTTATTGCCGAACAAGTATAAATTCTTGTGTTTGTTTTCTTCTTCCCTACACTCTTTAATTTCCGCTGTGCACTTTAATTATCGCTTTTACTTTTGGTTAAGTTTCTATTTCTGTTCTTTACTTTCTTAACATTATAGTAAAAGCCTAATTGAATCTAGTAACATTAAGAAGGATAAATTTTTAATTAGTAAAGGTTCATTAATAGTTAATTCAACCCCCCTTCTTAATTATTCCGAGGCCACTTGATCCAATAAGTGGTATCATAGCAGGTATCTTGTAGAAAGTTTAACCACTTCAAGATTCATGGCCTCTTCAAATTCTTTGCTTCCTGAAGGAAATTCCATCCATAGGCCACCTATCTTCAATGGTGAGGGTTACCATTATTGGAAAACCTGTATGCAGATTTTCATTGAAGCCATAGATTTTAACATTTAGGAAGCAATAGAAATAGGACCTTACATACCCACCGTAGTAGATGTAAGTACTAGCACCACAACACAAAAACCTAGAGATAAGTGGATTGAAGAAGATAGAAGAAGAATCCAGTATGATCTTAAAGCCAAAAACATTATTACTTCAGCCCTAGGAATAGATGAGTATTTTAGAGTGTCAAACTGCACAAATTCCAAGGAGATGTGGGATACTCTCCAACTTACACATGAAGGCACCACTGATGTGAAAAGATCTAGAGTCAATACCCTTACACATGAATATGAATTGTTTAGGATGAACCCTAATGAAAACATCCATAGCATGCAGAAAACATTCACACATATAGTCAACCATCTTGCCTCTTTAGGAAAAATCTTCCCTAATGAAGATCTAATTAATAAAGTTTTAAGATGCTTAAGTAGGGAATGGCAGCCCAAGGTAACTGCTATTTCTGAAAGTAAAGATCTTTCCTCTATGTCTCTTGCTACTTTGTTTGGAAAATTGTAGGAACATGAAATGGAACTCCAACGTCTTAATCAAAATGAAGAAACCGACAAAAAGAAAAGAAGTATATCACTTAAAGCCTCATCATCAATGCAAGAAGAAAATGAAGAAGAAGAATCAGAAGATGAAGAAGACTTCTCACTCTTTGTGAAGAAGTTTCAAAAATTTGTCAAGAAGAGAAGAATCGAGAGGCGTCAAAACTTCAACAATGGAAGAAGATCTCAAGAAGACTCTCAAATTCTTAGATGCTACAAATGCAACCAACTTGGTCACATCAAAGCAAATTGTCCCTCAAATGAGGAATGGCCTGAGAAAAGTGATAAGAAAAGGTATGAAGAAAGAAGGACCAAGAAGGCCTACATTGCATGGGATATTAATGACTCATCCGACGGTTCAAAGAAGGAGATCAACCTTCTAACCAAGGACTATGAGAGTTATGAGAACATATCTCAAGAAGATTAAGCAAAAAGTAAAAGTATGACTTCCATCCTTGAAGAACAAGATACTTTAATCATGAAAAAGGTAACATCAAAACCATTCTCTTTTAAAATTTTATTTTGATTGAAATTTTCCTTTCAAATAATTTGATTATGATGACTAACAAAATTTTATTTGTTTGTCTTGATTGATTGAAATTATGAGTATGTGTTTATATGTTTTTTACTCAAAGCATGAAGTCTCTTATTAAATATTTGATAATGTTTATGATCATTATTCTTTAATACTTGTGTTGATTATTTTGATAAAATTGAATATATATATATATATATTTTAAAAAGGGTATTTTGATTCTCATTCAAATCCCTTTTCCCTTAAAAGTCATTTCAGCATTTAGTTTTGGCTGAAATGCTCTCTAGTAATCGATTACAACAATAGTGTAATCGATTACAGGCAGTTAAAAAGGGTGTAATCGATTACCAAATGTTGTAATCGATTACAACACATCCCTGCACCTATATATATCTAGATTTTGAATCAGAAATCAGAAACTTCTCATTTTCTCGCGAACCCTCGTTCCCAATTCTTCTTTCTGCCATATCTCACTCATTTCTTGTCCAAATCACTCCCCACAAAGCCCAAACTTCATCTTTTTTCATTATCTTTCACTTAAACTTATTTAAATTTCAAATAACTCCCTCAAATGGTGGAACCATCAAAGAAGTGAAAGGGTACTTCGAGTCGAAGCCAACGGCATTCCGAGACTCAAGAAATGCAGATTCCCTCCTCCATTTCCTCTTCCTCATTGTTCTCATCAGAAGAACAACGGATACGGTACACAAATCTTTTCTCTTCTTGTTCCATTATTGATCCAAAATTCATTGACATGGATTTCTTTTCCAATGAGAGTTTTGAATGCATTCAGGCATTTGAGAACTCCAATCTCATTCCTTTCATGTCTTTAAAATTGCCTGTTTATTCTGAATTAGTTAAAGCTTTCTATTCTAACCTCGAAATTCAAGAAAGCACTTTGATTTCTAATGTTTATGGGATAAAAATGGTCATTGACCAATCCCTATTCTATGACTTGACCCAATTATCTAGTGAGGGTGTACCATTTGAAGGTGCACTGAATAATGATTGGAAATTTGATTTCTCTGTACATGATGCCCGCCGATTGGTTTGCACTAACCAAGCGGATATGACCGGAAGGCTTCTTGCCGGTTCATTGGCTTTTGAAAGCCGCATCCTTCATTATCTCATTGGGCGTATTTTGCTTCCAAGATCTTCAAACCTTGCACAGGTTTCTGAGGAAGATCTTATTGTCATGTGGGCTTTTCATACAGGCCAACAAATTGATTGGGCACACTTAGTCCGATATCGCATGCATAAGGTATTGCGATTAAATGCTCAATTTCCATATCCACACCTAGTCACTCTCTTCCTTCAACACTTTAACATCCCTCTTGATTCTGAACCCTATGTTCCAATCAAGAGATCCTTCTTAATCGGTGCCGCTGTGATTGCTTCTTTTGGTTACCGTAAAGAGCATGATGGCTCTTGGGTAAAAAAAGGGTGCTCAACCCATTAATGAAGAAGGAAACTTACTAGTTGGAGAAGATTCCTCTCTTCTTCAAAAGATTTTGGACAGGTTCGATGGTTTTCAAACCTTTGTTGGTGAAAGGTTTGATGCTTTGGAGTTACAAGTGGACATGCGATTCGATGAGATGGATTCAAGGATCACCAAGGTTGAAGGAGATGTCTATTACATCCGCACATGCTTTGATCTACCACCACCACCACCACCACCATCATCTTAGATTTTATTATTATTAATATTTTTAGTACTTTGATTTCTAGCCATGTATTTGGCTATATTATTAAGACATTTGAACATTTAGTATTTCTTTTAATATTTGCTTAGTATGACTGAACATTTATGAATTATGCTATATGACTATGTGGTTTATATTTTAGTTTGATTTATTCATGTCTTGCTTCATGATTAGTTTAGAATCTTTTATGATTGATTTACAATGGATGTTATGTGTATGACTTTTCTAAAATCATGTATGTTTTACGCACTTTGGCTTTTTGTTGATGCCAAAGGGGGAGAGAAAATAAGGATTAAATCAAGAACTCATATAATTAAATAACTTTTCATATATTCTTTTACAACCTTTGAATCTCTTTGAACATCTTTTTGAACTTTTTCTTCTTCTTCTTCCTTTGCTAAAAGCTTTCTGAGTTTTCTGGTTTCCAAACTTTGTTCTTTCACAGAAAACAAAAGTGTGCTATATCTTTTCATTCCCTTCTCCCTTTGCCAAAAATAATTCGCCAAGAACTAACCGCCTGAATTCTTTGTCTTAGCACATTGGAGGGTACATCCTTTGTGATACAAGTAGAGGGTACATCTACTTGGGTTGTTGTAATTGAGAACAAGAGAGGGTACATCTCTTGTGGATCAGTTCAAGTGGAGGGTACATCCACTTGGTTGTTCAAAGAGAATAAGGGAGGCTTTTACAAGGTTGAAAAGAAATCTCAAGGACCGCAGGTCGCTTGGGGACTGGATGTAGGCACGGGTTGTTGCCGAACAAGTATAAATTCTTGTGTTTGTCTTCTTCTTCCCTACACTCTTTAATTTCCGCTGTGCACTTTAATTATCACTTTTACTTTTGGTTAAGTTTCTATTTTTGTTCTTTACTTTCTTAACATTATAGTAAAAGCCTAATTGAATCTAGTAACATTAAGAAGGATAGATTTTTAATTAGTAAAGGTTCATTAATAATTAATTCAACCTCTCCTTCTTAATTATTCTGAGACCACTTGATCCAACAATGTGAGATGAAGAGAGTGGTGGGAAGGGAATGGGAAGACACTGGGAGAGGAGCTCAAGAGGTTTTGGAATAGGGTTTGAGAGAAGAATAAGGCAGCATGCAAGTGGGTAAGTGAGTTTTAGAAAAAGTGACAACATTGTTTTTTTAATAACCTATGTTGTGTATATTTCTTAACATTGGTTATTAAAAAAACCGATGTTAACATAAACAATTAACATAAGTTTTGTAAAAAACCAATGTTAACATTGTCACATTAACATTGGTTTTTTCAAAAACCCGATGTTAACAAAATCAATTTATTTACAAAAATGCCACTGTCCTTTTGTTGACATCAGTTTTACTAAAAACCGATGTTAGAATAGCAATGTTGAAATTATTTTTTACTAGTAGTGTAGATAGGTAAAATAGGCTTGTCATCGTGAGACATTTGGGGCAAGTAAACTAATAGATATTGGTAGGATAAATTCACCTAATTGATAAAGAAAAATAAAAAAATAATACATCTTAGGCAAACAAGGCATGCTAGGTCCTAACATTTTCATTTTATTGAATTCCCTATTCATTCTTTCATTTCCTATTATTTTCTTTGTCTACTAATATCTGTTATTATTTTATGTTCTTGCTACTTATCTTTTACCTCGTCTTATATCTTCTCTTATAAATTGAAAATTATACAACACAAGTATAAAACAAAATCCCTATGGAAATCGACACTCGGACTTCCGAGTTTTTACTACTTGGACATTTGGTACACTTGTCAAATCGTTAATAGTATCTAAAACGGTTTTGTGGGAAAACCGTCTTAGAAGCTGCATTTTTTTAATCATTCTTTATTCAATCTTTACTCATATATTCTTTTTCTAGTTATTGCATTTGTTATTTGTACTTCAACAAAGGAGAAGGGAAAAAGTACAAATTCAATTTGACTAGGTAAAAGTAGGAGACGAAAATACTATAATAAATGAAGATAATAGATGAAAGGATGAAAGGTTAGTTAAGGTACAAAGCAGGTAAGTGTAAGCGAAGAGAAAGGACATGTATGGTAAAGTTGAAACTTTTATACACATACTTGGCCATCAAAATAGATTTCAACATAAGGCAGTGATAAATCCAGTAGTTGCTGGAAAGACATATTTCAATACTTGTCTCCTAAAACAAACAAGATATATCTTAAGTAGTATTTTCTCGTTCACATAACCCATCCATTTATATTTTATCCTATATGCAAGGGTAGAGTTAAGCTATATTAGCATACCTACCAAAATGTTTGTTGGACTATATCAACCAAAAAGACGAAAATAAGAAAATAGGATCAAAAGCAAAAGAGCAAAAGGAACAAATAGTCTGGCTAATCACTAATGCTTCTCTGTCCTTTCCAAATCAAATAGTAACCATAACTAGGAAACCATGTGTGGTCATCATAAATATATTTATCAATGAGCATTGACCAATTGCAGAAACCTGGGGAATATTGAGGATGGTATACTAAGTACTTTAGAACTGGTGCTTGGTTGTGAAGTGATACATACTTTCACATGAGAAGACGCTCAAAAGTCGAAAGTAGATGAAATTTAAAAAATTAAAAATTTGAAACACCATATCAGCAACATGCTAATAGACTCAATCATTACTTACCATTGTTTGCAGAACATTTTCCAAATAGGTAGAGTGGTCAATCATCCATAGCGCGTTGATCACATTTCTAAGGCCAATGCACAATGAGCAGAAAATCAAACTTAGACCTCAGACCTAGCCCAAAACACCAAAATAAGTGTACATATAACAATTAAGCACCTAATTGGCAATTTTTTTTTGCTCCTGAATTGGAACTTTGCCACTGCCTTCGTGCCTCTTACCAAATTGCCTTTTTTATACCATCCAAAATGTTACAAAGCAAATGAACAACTCAAGGTTTTTAAAAGTGCTTTGAATAATATAATAACTCAACCAACAGAAAAGAACTAGCATAAGTTATTCAAGCCACAAATGCATGTGTGGAAGGATGAATGCAGGAAGAAGGAAGGATGCTTCGGTTCAGACATATAGTAAAAAAACAAAAATATATTATCTAAATTAAAGGTCAACAGCTAAACAAAGTAGTTTATAATGTTTGTACTAAGCATGATATACAACATACTGGTTTTTCCTATATCATCTATAGATTTATAAATGCATTTCTTTTAACTTTTAAAAAATATGTTGCCCATTTCTTGTGAAGTGTTGTTATGGCCTCGGTGTCTAACGTTGTTCCATCAAAAAGCCACTACAAAATTTAAAATATACAAATTAGTGACGTACATCAAACACTGAATTAGAAAGTGATACCAAACTAACAATTGAAGCTTGTTCTAGTAAATTTACCCTGCTTCATTCATTCTTCAAACCCCTGGTGACTATGTTCCACATCCAATGCATGATGTAATATCCACACTCACAGCCTCTGATATGAACATGGCTCTAAATTCAATATGAAGCAATCTTGTTTGCTTGACCTTGAATTAATCTTGAAGCAATCTCTGTTTGCTTAACCTTGAATGTTTCTTAAAGCAATCTTGTTTGCTTATACTTTGGCATCATCAAAAACCTGTATACATACATTCACATTCTCCCCCTTTTTGATGATGACAACCATCATCTTATCTATCTTTGTGATTTTATCAAGTAAATACTTTTGCCATCATCAAAACCTGCATGATTCACATTCTCTCCTTTTTTTATGATGACAACCATCATCTTATCTATCTTTGTGCTTTCATCAAGTAAATACTTTTGGCATCATCAAAACCTACATGATTCACAGAATGATGATAAGTGCTTGTGGTATTTTGACAATGGAGCAAGTAAACACATGTTCGGTTGCAAAGAGAAATTTCTTGAGCTTGAAGAAAATGTGAAGGGAAATGTTTCCTTTGGTGATTCTTCCAAGGTGAAAATCCAAGGGAAAGGTACTATTTTAATATCCTTAAAAGATGGCTCTCGTTGAATTGTGTTTTTAGCAATTTAAAACTTTTCTTAAGATAGAAAACATGTTTTATTGTTTGATGCAAATAATAAACATCCTTGATAATTTTGTGTTAAGTCAAAAGACATTTATGTCTTAAAGAAGAATCATGACTCCTAATTATTTTGATTAGATGCAAATAAATACAAATGATAAAAGCTACGTCTAATATGCTAATAGATAATGGTTTGTCTCTGTACGTCTTAAGTTTTTAGACAATGCATTCATAAGACGATTTAATATAACATTTAGGTAGTGTATTTAAGACCTTTATTTAATACTTTATGTCTGAGATTCTTTCATGCAGAAAGCATTCCCTAAGGATTTGTCAAAGTCTTATGAAGAATAAAAAAAACCCACAGTCTAGAAGACGTTGATCCTCATCAAAAGGGGCACATTGTATTTGCAAACCTTATGTGACTTCCCTATTGAAGTACAAGACACGTTATCCTATCAGCATGGACTTTGCATGAAGAAGGGACGTGCATTTAATGTAAAAATTAAATGTTTCAATAGACTCAAGATCTCAAACAGAGAACAGAGCGAAGAATTCAACCGTTGAGAGACAACAGATACCTGGAGTTGAAGACTATATATAGAAGAAGCTTTGAATAAACAAGATACAAATCATCTAAGCAAATCATTTCTTTCATTCTGTCTTGTAAAGATTTCTATATATTCTTCTAAAGATACAAAGCTCTCAAAACACTTTGTATACCTTGAGAGAAAAGACTAAGAGTACTAAGTGATATATTCGTCTATTAGACAATCATACTTTTAGTCAGTGGGCAATCTTCTACCAAATCTTGTTGATTTGTTTAGATCTAGCAGTGGCTTGGTAGAACAAATAATACTAGTTTTAAATCAAGCTTGGGGTAGAGTCTGAAAGTATAAAAGCCCGAAGTGGCAGTGAACAATACTTATTTATTTGATAAGTTAGTGGAAACTTAGTGGTTGTCAAGAATTTGATGTAGTCTTGTAGTTGAGATGAACAATTATAAATTATTTGTGTTTTCTTGTTTAACTGAAAAAGCACTTTGAATTTGTCTTTTGATCTTGTAAAGAAAAATGTTTTGCTCATCATATGATCTCTTATAGTCATCAGACGATCAACGTGTTTTATAATCCCAAGAAAAGTTTTTATTTTCTAAAAACACAACTCAACCCCCCCCCCCCCCTCTTCTTGTGTTATTTGCTTCTACAATTTGGTATCAAAGCTCAGCCTCTAAGGGTTGAGTGCTTAGTAGTGTGTAGAGGAAAAGATCCAAATGGCAGATAACCAACACCAGTTCATCACTAAGGGAGTATCTCTATCAAGACAATCAGACTTCACTAGAGAAGACTACCTCTACTGGAAGGATGGGATGGAGATGTACATCAAGTCAACCATGTATAGAATCTGGCTCATCATCACCAATGGAGATATTCCCATTAACAGACCTGACACGGAGTAGGCAGATGATGATCTAGCCATTATGGAGCTCAACACTAAAGCCATATATACCCTGACATATGCCCAATCAAAGAATATGTACAACCAGATCTACAAAATGAGAACTGTTAAGAGATCTAGGACTCATTAAGCATAAACTATGAAGGCACTAAAGATGTCATTGAGGAAAGTCGCGACTCTGACTAGACATTATGGAAGCTTCATCATGAAGGATGGAGAATCTGTGGACGACATGTTTGGAAGGCTTCAAATTCTTCTAAACAATCTAGAGGCTCTTGGATAGACATACTTTAAGGCTCAGATAAACTTGAAAGTGTTGAACAACTTTGCCAAGGTGTGTAAACCCAAGACCACAACCATCCAAGAAGCAAGAGATCTTAAAAATCTTTCATAGGATGAGTTGTTAGGCATCCTAAAATTCCATGAAGTCCACCTTCAAAACAAGGAACATATGCAAAAGAAGAATTTTGCTGCCCTCAAGTTTGAACAGACAAGAAGAGAAGAAAAGAAAAGAAGAGCTTGTCCAAATCTTTAAAAATACAAATGTCTGAATCTGATGGATCCACATATGATGAAGTGGCTCTCATGTCCGGGAAGTTCAAATAGATGATGAAGAAAAAGGAAAAGTTTCAACACCCCTCCAGACACAATGATTCTAGATTCAAAAAGAAAAACAAAGAGGAAAACAATGAGATCATCTGCTTTGAGTGCAAAAAACCTGGATATTTGAAGGTGGAACATCCTTAACTAAAGAAGAAGAGATACTTTGAGGACAAGAAGAAGAATAGTATGATGGTCACTTGGGATGACTTAGACAGTGATAAGAGTAGCAGTTCAGACGATGAACAAGCCAACATCTGTCTTTTGGCAAATACAAGTGATAAGGTCAAGGTAAAAACTTATTTTGAATCTGATACTTCTTCGTGTGCTTCATCAAATGATGAAGAAGATATGCCCTATGATGTTCTTCTTCAAAATTGTCATATGATTTCTCTTTAGTGTAAAAAGTTTAAAGAAAAATTCAAAGTTTCTTCTTCTAAAAACATTGAATTAAGGAAATCAAATGAGTTTTTAGAAAAGGAAAACAAAAAAAAGACTCTAGAAGAGACTCTAAAAGAGAGTTTGAGCCTGGCTAGTAAGACTAATGAAACTTCCATTGTTGAAAAACTAAGAGAAGAAGTAGCATATCTTACTAATGACTTTGGAAAGTTCCTGAAAAGTTAAAAAGACTTTTACCACTCTTTTGAAATTCCACCAACATCCTCATGATAATTCTGGTATGGGCTTTCAAAAGGGAACAACTTCTTCCAAGTCACTATCTGCTTCAAACAAATGTGACTTCTATGGTAAATCTTGACACTCAAAGTTTAGATGCATCCATGATAAGTGCTATGCATACGTTATTTGTATATTGAAATAACATAGCAATTATCTCATTTTCTTATCTTTTATGGCATATTTTGTGTTAAAACAATAGGAATTAGCTTCTTCTGAGTTTTTATTTAAAAGATACTAAAGTTAAGGATTTTGGAGTAATTTTTGTTGTATTTTGTGTAGAGTTGAGTTGTATCAAAGACATGGAAGAGGATCAATGAACAAAATTGTCACGCTCAATGTGGCGTCCCTAAATAATGACTGGTTTAATAGTAATGATTTAAATAACAAAAACCATGGGAATTTTTTTTCTTTTTCTTTTTCGTTTCTTTCTCTTTTTCACAGTAATTAAGTTCAGAAAGAAAATCATCACTATAGAATCCTGAATGGCCAGTTCACAACTCTATTCGGAGTCATTTCTTTCTGATCACGCATAACCTCTAAAATATGTTGCTCTTTCAAAAATAAAAGTATACCAGTCATCATTTTAGGTCGTCACGTGTAAAATAATAAAATAAAATACGGTCGGTAAACTCTCTTGCAAATAAAGTTTGTTAACACATTCTTTTCAAATAACAAGATTAAACATAAGTACATTCATCATCTAAAGCTGTCCAAAATATGGGAGTTTTGCAAAATACATAGTGACATCCAGAGCAAAGGTATCAACTGTGGTGGCTTCAGCCACATGTATACAATCATCAAATTCCTATACAATAGGTCTACCCATAGAAAAACAAAAAGAGTAAACCTAACAATCTGTACTAGATACACCCACCCCCAAAAAGTATATAATCTTAGTCTAAGGAGCCGTCTGCTATGATGAAGAGCCTCCACTAGTCACTTTCCCTCCAGGGCCGCTCTCCTCCGTAGAGTCTGCCTCAGATGCCGACATGACGTCCTCGGGAGAATCCACCTCAGGGAGTGGGTCCTCATCACCCTCTGGAAAGTCAAGAGCATCCACAACAGGCTCAAGAGATAGCTCCTTTGGGTCCTCCTCAGGGTCTTCCTCTGATGACGCCACCTCTATCACTTGGACTAGCTCCACTAGTCGATATGGAGTAGGTGTAGGTAATATCCACTCCACGGTGCGCTGGAGCGTGCGTGTTGGTTCCTCTGGATATACCAATGAAGTAGCCATGAATCGAATCGTGCCCTGGAATCGGCACCTTGCATTGCCTTCGAGGGTCTCCCAAACTCCCTCTAGGCACTCCATCTCCACTCGGTCATGGATTAATTGCGCTGCCATCGCAATCTACAAGAAATAAAAGAAAGGGGTAGACTCTTTCACGAGAGATCTAACTACAGTAGCAACACAATGCGTCCCATAACCACTACATGCAATTAAAAGGTGTGCCTCAAGGCTTTTCATCTCTGGTAATCGATAACAAAGCATTGGTAATCGAATACCAGAGGCCCAACTCGAGTTACACAGCTTCAGAACATGAAAACATGCAATATGCACTGTGTAATCGATTACACATAACTGGTAATCGATTACCAGTGACCTGTTACTCTGTGTAATCGATTACACAGTACTGGTAATCGATTACCAGAGGCCTCCTCAACATAATGTCTCTATTTCTAAGCCTGGTAATCGATTACACCCCTTGGTAATCGATTACTAGAAGCCCTCTCAACTTCCTGATCCCATTTTTAGGCCTGGTAATCGATTACACACCCTTGGTAATCAATTACCAGAGGCCATCTTAACTTCCTGTCTTCATTTTTAAGCCTTGTAATTGATTACACACCCTTGGTAATCGATTACCAGAGGCCATATTCTAGATATCACTCAAGATCCATAGCTGGCCAGCCACCACACAAGCCTCCTTGCTTTGTGGTCTTTGTTCTTTTATCGGTTGACTGCCAGGAGCTCGCTTGTTTAGGTACGTCACAGGTTCTCACTAACTGACTATGCCCGGGTTGGGTCGGGATTGGTTAAGCTTGGTTTTGGGCAATAGCACCCCACCTGACATCCCCAAGGTCTCCTGACCCCCGCAACATATCTCCAGGTACCACTCTGTGGTCAACGAATAAAAGTAGGAAGACTGACTCTTCCACACTTTCTCACTTCAAGCTTGTAGGATTATGGGGTATCCGTCATATGTGGTACTAGGTGGTGATCGGGCGATGGTGCAAGTCGACTCTCCACATCCACAAATCACATATAAATCCACCATCTCCAGTTGCCCACCTTCAACTGAGCTCACGTACTCCCACGTAGCCCTTATCCCCGTTCCTCTCAACACCGGGTCCCCATCAATCCCTCCAAGCTTCCACAGCATCCAAGCAATTCAACATCCAAACATCATGCACTATCAAAAACAAGAAAACAGGGCAGAGGCAGAAAACTCTGCCCAAAACACAAACCAATACCACAACTTTCCTTACTCAAATACCCCAGTAACATTCTCTTCGTTCCAATTCGTTCACCGTTGGATCGACTCGAAAATTTTACTGGAGGTCCCTAGTACATAAGTCTACATTTTGACCGTTGGGATCTGCTAGAAAACGTCTAGAGCCCAATATGTACTACCCTTTCCACAACCAGCAATACACAACATTTTCTGCACAAACACAATTTTCTGTTGCACAAAATTTGACAGCTTTTTGCTGCACAAATTGGGCAGATTTCGAAATCCCCCTTACCATCATCCAAATTTTCCTAAATTGGATCCTACAAGTCCTTAATCATGTATAAATCATATCTAAACCAAAGACAAGCTTCAGACCAAAGCAACTCAAAATCTAGGTATCTAAAACCCCTCAATTTAGTGGATTTCAAGGTTTGAGAAGTGAAAATGAGAATAGGGTAATTTTGGAGCAAACTCTCATCTCACACAAGTCTATAACATTAATCTAAACTTTCTTAAACTGGTTTTACAACTAAAACTCCACCGAATCAAAATTTGACCCCTCAACACCCAATTTACCCTAGAAATGGCTCTTGTTTTCACTTTGGTCACTCATTTTCCTCCTTTGCACAGCCCAAGCTTTCCCACAGTCCTAAATGACATTTCAAACTAGGATTAGCTCACTTTAACCTCCAATTGCCACTAAATCCAGATTTAGTTTTTCAAACCCTCCAAGTATCACACTTTTCCACTCATATCACTACATTCTCACTTTTTAACCCTAGGTTAACTCTACCCTTCATCTCTATCAGTTTTCCATCAGCAATTTCAGCACACAAGCATCACAAGCATCCTCATAAAAACCCTAGAACAGAATGGGTAAGCTTGACTCACACCCAACATGACAAGTTTAGCATTCTTTCACAAATTTCTTCATAAATAACTATCATAAGGCATAAACCTAGTAAAACTACCCATCATATCTCCCAAACACCCAATACCCACAAAATTATGTGAGAAAGAAGTCTACCCAAACCTGAAATTTGAAGTCCCACAACGTAGATGTGCGCTTCATGACTCCGAAAATGGCTTCCTTTCGCGATTTGGAGCAGAAATGGTGTGTAAAGGTTGGAGCTTTGATGGAGCTTCAATGGTGAGGAAGAAAAAAGGAATAGCAACGTGAGAGAGAGAGGGAGAAAAGCTTCTGAATTTTTGGGCTGAGGGAGGAGAGAGAACGTGGCTGTTTAATTTAAAAAGGCTTCTTCTTTTCTTTTTTTCTTTTTTTAAAAAGGTATGCCACATGTCTCCTTTTGAGTGGAGCAAAAAGGGGCCCACTTTTTCTCTTGATGTGACTCATACTCAGCCACAAGAAGATAAAAATCTGACCTTTTGAAATGCTAAAATCCTGCCTCGATTTGCGTGTCGTTTCTCTGATTCCAGTCCCTCGCGTTTCTCTGCACCCGTCGAGACCAATTTTCGAAAGTAATCAATATATATATATCAAAATGCTTAGAATGAAACCCCGAGCGTGGTTCAGAGGTTGGTTTTGTTAAATTTTAAGTTGCACACAAAATGATAATTTTTAGACTAATTAATTGAGAATTAACCTATAACTATCCAGTTATGGATTTCTCTTCCTTAATCAGCCTAACCCGCATATCTTTCCCCCAATATACTTACTTCTACCAGGAATATATATATATATATATATATATATATCACTGAATAATACTTATATATAATCATTCAAAATGCATCGTTTATAAAATCCCGGGTAGAAATTTCCAGGATGTCACACTCAATGAGTCAGAACTGCTCAGCCCAAACAAGTCGCTTAGCACAAGGAACCACATTGGAAGACAACTGTCACGAGCAAGCGCACTAAGCATGCATCCTACGCTTAGCAAGTGACCACTTAATCCAGCTGGACATGCACGCTCAAAGCGAGTGTCATGCTAAGCGCACGAGAGAGTTCTGATAGCCCAATTAGTTGGTGAAGCATATAAAAAGGAAAGGAAACATATTTTGTTTCCTTATGCATGAAGGAACCAAGGAAGCATAGGAACAAGGAAGCAAAAAAAGAAGCCAGTGGAAGGAAAATTCTATTTTCAGAGCTTTGGCCAATTCGTTTCAATCCATTTCTCTTTTATTTTCTTCCCTTTCACCCCACTTCTATATTTGTAAGTCTCTTATGACAATGAGAGGCTAAAATCACCCGTTGTTAGGAGCTCTACAAACCAAACTCTCTTTGATCTAATGATTCTAAACTATCTTTTAATATAATGTTGATATTATTATTCATCCTTATGCTTATTCACATACTTATGTTTTGATCATCCATCTTTATGTAATGTTTTATCATATAAATATTGGAAAATTTTTGTATGCTAAAAACTTAAGAAGACTATTTAAGTGAGTCATATTTAGGGATAAAATGATTTTCTTTAGCTCATTAATGCATCTCTGCTCTTAATGCAAATCATTTAGTAATCAATCACCAAGGGATTGGGAGCAATATTAAGTGGTTTAGGTTCTTTCACTCGAGGGATATTGGTTAGAATAGATAGTAGATGCGGGTAATAACCATATTAATGTTAAGAAGAGAAAAATCCATTAAGATTACATTAAGAGAAGTTCTAGCAAGCAGAGACCCCAACACATTCCTTAAATTACCACAAAACCATCTCACAACTTCGAGCATTTGTTTTCTCAACCTTCATGTTCCTTGCTTTGTAGTTAATTCCTTTTAGTTCATACTTGTAGTTAATTAATGAACAAGATTCAATTTGAGTCACTAATTGCTTAATCACACACACACGCACCCACCCACCCACACACGCACACGCACACACGCACACAAATATATATATATATATATATATATATATATATATATATATGTGTGTGTGTGTGTGTGTGTGTGTGTGTGTGTGTGTGTGTGTGTGTGTGTGTGTGTGTGTGTGTGTGTGTGTGTATGTATGTATGTATATAACTCTAAGTACAAACACAGTCTCTCTGGAATATGATACTTGATAAGTGTCATATTTCAGTTATTTTTGCGATTAAAATGTTAGAACTTATATTTCGATTGTAATGATTTTTCTTATAAACTACCCCTAAATCTAGTTGTTTTATATATTTTACATTTACTAATATTTTTGTTTAAATATGAAAGATTCATCCATGATTTTGTAGGTTTTGATGGTTGTTTGTTAGATCCAAAAACAAAGTCAAAAGGAAGAGCAAAATGGTCATTTTTCCAAGATTTCAGACATCCATTCGCCTAGGCTAGCATCCAGCTCACCTGGGCTAATAAGATTTCTTCAGTCATAAGCAACCAACTCGCCTGGGCGAATTTCTCAGCACCTCTTGGCTCTTTCCTATAAATAGCCATGTTTAGGAAGTTAAAAAAAAATCCCAGCTGATACAGAATTAGAGAAAAACACAGAGAAAGAGTGAAGAAGGAGAAAATGAATAGTGGAGCTGCAGAGTTGTGACTGTGGATCGCTTCCTTCGTCATTTTGTTGTTAGTCTTGTGCTCTGAGCAATGATCGATTAATTTTTCTTAAGGATTGGATGTAATCTTTACACCTTTATGTATCCTTTTTGATATTATATATGTATGAGTCTTTTCTACTCATTATTGGTAATTTCATTCTACACATAATGCTTGATTCTATTTGATCACTAGTGTCATGAAATTGGATTTTAAGTGAGATGGGAAAGTAATCTTAGAATTTGAACCGGGTGATTTTACTCTTTAGTTATGTTGCTAGGAATAAAGCATAACGTTTTGATTACAAAAAGCACGAGAATATAATTGTAATGTTGGGGTATTTACTGCATATGCGAGGGATCAATATTTAGTAAATATTCTTAGGTTCCAAGTGCAAGGGATCAACTTGGGATAACTTAATGTGTGCATCAGTAATGTTGGAAAATATGATGTAGCTCCATGTAGAGCTTGTAGGCCCTGGATCTTCTTCATCAATAGAGTCCTTTGCTTCTTGAAGATCAATGGCAGTGGAATGAAGAAGGAGGAAAGGTGATTGGAGACACCACTTCAAGGAGAAGATGAGTTAAGAACAACCTCACCACCATAGAAAGCCATGGATAAGAGCTTGAAGGTAGAAGAAGATAAGTGGAGGGAGAGGGAGAGAAGGGGCACGAAATTTATGCCTCAAATGAGGTCTGAACTTTGAAGTGTAATTTCTCAAATGATCAAAGTTGAAAAAATGCACACACAAGGCTTATATTTATAGCCTAAGTGTCATACATGAATTTGAATTTGAATTTGAATTTGTGGAGCCAACTTTTGAGCCAAAATTTCACTAATTATGATTAGTGAATTTTAGCTATGGTTCAGCCTACTAATCCAAGATCAAGTCCAAGATTCTTCACTAAGTATGTTTAGGTGTCATGAAGCATGTAAAGCATGAAAGACATGCACAAAGTGTGACTATATGATGTGGCAATGGGGTTTAACAAGCAAATGCTCACCTCCCTCTTAGGATGGTCCAAAATTTAATTGGATTGGGCTTCTCCCAATTTAATTAAATTTCTCTCCCGACACACACATATCAAATAATGCACTTTATGCATTGAAATTACAAAACTACCCCTAATACAAAAACTAGTCTAGGTGCCTTAAAATACAAGTGCTGAAAAATCCTACATTACTAGGGTACCCTTCCTACACTATGGAGTCCTAAATACAAGGCCCAAAAATAATGAAACTCTAATCTAATATGTACAAAGATAAGTGGGCTCATACTTAGCCCATGGGCTCAAAATCTACCCTAAGGTTCATGAGAACCCTAGGGTCTTCTCCTGCATCTCGGGCCTAATCTTCTTGGAGTCTTCTAGCCATGGCTCTGGTGATGGGTCCGCTCCTTGGGAGGATTGCATCAAAATAATTCTTATATGTTAATTTTATTAGGATACTAAGGGTATGAACGATGAAATCCAATCCTATGTTTTCTAGAATTAATTTAAGTCGTTTCCGTAATTTACGTATTTCCGACGCACTGAATTCCATATTACTGTGTTTCCGTTATTTTTGTATTTTTTTTATTTTCACTATTCTTTTACTTTAAAGTTTTCTTTAGTTAATCAAACCAAAACCAATGGCATTCGATTAAATTTGTACATAACTATTGAACTGATAACCTTTATCCAAATGAAGTAAGTAAACTCAAGTCCCTGTGGAGACAAACTCTTTTATAAATGTGAAACCTACAACGACAATTGGTACGCTTTCCAAAAGTCTAACAATACTCGGTCTTACCGTTTTATACTACTTGTGCAACTTGATACGCTTGCCAAGGAGACAACAATCCATAAGAAGAAACATATGTCTAAGGGTACTAACTATGCTTGACCCAAAAAGATATGGGTACCAGAATCTCAAATAGTGCATGTTGCAAATATCCTTGGTAGGAAAAGGCCAAGGTTTTAATTGGTACCTGGACGGTGGATGCTCATGACACATGAAGAGGGAAAGGTCTATATTCCTAGACCTAAAGCCACATGAAGGAGGAGCAGTTGCCTTTTGAGGCATAGGTAATGGAAAGATCTCTAGTATAGGTAAAATTGGTATTCCCTCTCTAGCCTCCGTAAACAACGTCTTATATGTTGAAGTATAACCTACTAAGCATAAGTCAATTTTGTGATAGTAGTTATGTTGCTTCCTTTAACAAAGATAAGTGTATAGTCAAGACAAAAGATGTCAAGTCTTTCTTTACTTCCAGACGACCCAACAATTTGTATGAGATTGATCTAATAGATCTTAGTCAACAAAATGTAGCATGTTTGTTATCTAGAGAAGATGAAAGATGGCTTTGGCATAAAAGAATTGGCATGTCAACTTAAAACATATTTCAAAGCAATTCAAAAAGGATTTATTTAAGGGATTTCCCAAGATCTGTTGGAAAACTAATATTCTCTATGAAGTATGTCAGCAAGGGAAACAAATGAAAACCTCTTTTAAATCTAAAGATGTTGGTTCCACTTTCATACCATTACAGATGTTGCACATGGGTCTATTTGGACCAACTAGAACGTTGACTCTGGGAGAAAAGAAGTATGAATTTGTCATAGTTGATGACTATTCAAGATATACATGGGTATACTTTCTTGCTCATAAGCATGAGTATTTCAAGGTCTTTGAAAAATTATGTAAAAGAGTTAAAAATGAAAAGGTTTTTGCATTTCTTCTCTATCAGGAGTGACCATGGAAATGAGTTTGAAAATGCTGAGTTCAGGTCATTTTGTGAAAAGAATGGTATTTTCCACAACTTCTCTTCAACGAGAACACCTCGGCAAAATGGGGTAGTTGAAAGGAAAAATAAAACTCTGAAAGAGATTGCTAGAACCATGCTCTGTGAAAACTCACTTCCTAAACACTTTTGGACAGAAGCAGTTAATGTTGCATGCTATGTTCAAAACAAAATATTGATAAAAAAAATACTCCTTTCGAATTATGGAGAGGAAGAAGACCCAACATTTCATACTTCCATCCATTTGGATTGAGTGTTTTATCCTGAACACTAAATCAAACAGTATGAAGAAATTCATCCCCAGACTAAAGAATCTTCAGATCATAAGCCTCAGACGAAGGACTGGAAGTTTGTCCATTATCATCCATATGATCAGATCATTGGATATTAGACTAAAGGAGTCAAGTCTAGATCATCATTCAAATATCATGTTTCATGTGCTCTTGTGTCTGAAATAGAGACAAAGACCATAGAAGAAGCTCTAATAGATGATGATTGGATTATTGCCATGGAAGAAGAGCTTCATTAGTTTATGATAAACGTCAAATTTTTCAGATTTTCATATGCATTTTGTGACGTTTATTTGACATTTTAGTTAACTTTAGGTCTTCTTTTGAATCAAATTAGCTTTAAATTCAATTTTTACTTTTTCTTAGGTAAAAATTTATGCTTTAGTTATTTTTAATGAATTTTTTTTATAGTTTTTCAACAAAAAAAGTTCATTTTGGCCAAAGCTCCAAAGGCTCAAAATCAGAAAAAAGTTTTGAAAAGAGAAATTGTGAAAATTAAAGATAAAAGCTAGGAAAATCAGCAGTAAGATATTTTTCAAGCATAATTCAACTGAAGAAGAAGATAATTACTTGAATTAATTAGAAATATTATTTTCTTGTAATTTCTTGTGATTGTCTCCTTAATTAAACCTAGCTACAATTCTATATATATGGGGTTAAGCATTCATTGTAACGGTTGTATAAGTACCAAGCAGTTCTTAAATTTATATTTTAGACTCCCACCTACTAGACACCTTCATTATTCCATTAGACACTCTAGGTTTCATTGTATTACTTTTATAAGTGAAATTCCTTCCACCTAGGAGAGGAAAGGATGAACCTTGTTTTGCTTTAATTCTATCAATTTAATACTTCATCTTGAGTTCTTTATTTGTTTATGTACTTAATGGTTTTATTTGATTGGTTATCTTATAGATGAATTCAGGAATTGACTTGCGCTTTGGTGAGCCTTGTTGGAACCTGAACATGAATCAAGTACTTGATTAGGACTATCTCTAGGGATAAAATAATCTCGGTTAAGCCTCGCTAATTCTCTACCATTAATGTTGATTATCTATGTTGGTATGTCCAAGGGATTAGGTATCGGACAAGTAGTTTAGAATCTACGACCATGCGGGAGCTAAGGTAGAATATATTAGTTAATTAAGGATGATCTAAAGACATGAGTAGAGAATCATGAAGTTATAGTGGATCGAGCGAATTCCAAGTCTAAACCTAGACATTCATTCATCAAGACTGACATCACCATCCAAGTCTAGTATTCCTATCTTTACTTAATTATTTTATTATCATTTAATTTTTATTGTAATTTATTTTATGTTATTTATTTTGAGACAACCACAAAACAAAAATACTATAATATAGTTTTTAGTTCAATAATTACATGAAATCTCTCCTCTATTGCTTTGGGAGACAACCTGAATGATAGTTCAGTTACTACATCATGATTAGAATACACTTGGCTTATAAGTTGAGTCTAATGTGAAATAAAATCCTAACAATTTACCAAAAACAACATCTAGACACTTGTTCCCAAATCTAAAAACAAGAGCATCATTGGAACAAGATGGGTATTCAAAAATAAACTAGATGAACAAGGAAAGGTGGTACGAAACAAAGCTAGGTTAGTAGCTCGAGGCTATAACCAGCAAGAAGGTTTGATTTCACTAAAACCTTTGCTCTTGTTACTAGACTTGAAGCTATAAGAATCATGCTTGTCTTTGTTGCTCATAAAAACATTAAGTTTTTTCAAATGGATGTTAAAAGTGTTCTTTTAAATGGCTTTATTGGAGAGGAAGTATATTTTAGAAAACCTCCTAGCTTTGAATATCATAGACTTCTAGACCATGTTTTCAAATGAAAAAGGCTTTGTATGGTCTGAAACAGGCATTGCGTGCTTGGTATGAAAGACTGAGCTCTTTTCTCATACAAAATGGCTTTATGAGAGGCAAAGTAGATACAACTCTCTTCAGAAAAGAAGTTGGCAAGTATTTCATTATAGCTCAGATATATATTGATGATATTATCTTCGGAGCTACTAATGAATCTTTGTGCAAGGACTTCTCTAATCTTTTGAAGAGTGAGTTTAAGAACTTAATTTCTTTTTGGGGGCTTCAGATCAAGCAAGATAGCAAAGGAATTTACATCCACCAACATAAATACACTAAGGAACTTTTGAAGAAGTTTAAAATGGAAGATGTTAAGCCTATGTATGTTTCCAATCCTTTGAGCAAAGACGAATCAGGTAAACCAATAGATCAGATGATCTATAGATGTATGATTAGATCTCTTTTGTATTTAACCTCAAGTAGACTTGATATTATGCATAGTGTATGTCAATGTGCTAGATTTTAGTTTAATCCTCGAGAATCACATCTAAAAGTTGTAAAAAGAATCTTATGATATCTAGTAGGTACCATTAACCAATGCTTGTTTTATAATAAGAATCAAGATTTCATGTTAGTAGGATACTACAATGCAAGCTATGCAGAAGACATAGTGGAAAGAAAGAGCACGAGCAGAGGATGCCACCATATTGGACCTTGTCTGATATCTTGGACAAGCAAGAAATAGAACTTCATTCCTTTATCTACAATTGCATGTAGCCTTGTGGTTGAGACAAACCAATATAAATTCTTTGTGTGCTTTCTTGTATATCTGACAAAGGGATTTGAATTTGTCTTTAGATTTTTTAAAGAAAACTTTTTTTTCGTCGTCTAATCTCTTATAGTCATCAGACGATAAATTTGTTTCATAGTCTTAAGAAAACTTTTTATTTTCTAAAAACACAATTCAACCACCCTTTTTGTTTTATTTGCTTCTACATTTTCCTTCCTTATTTTGAAAAAATGATGAAAATTTTGCAGCACCAGATGAGTTTTCTACTCCACCTCCTTCACAACTCATTTAATTCATGAATCATCATCTTTCAAAGGGAGTTCAAGTGAAAGATCAAGGAAAATGAGAAGTTTTCAAGACATATATGATGAAACTGAAATTATAAATGATTTGTTTTGTCTTTTTGTTGACAGTGAGCCTTTAACCTTTGAAGAAGATATGGAAGACAAAAGGTAGAGACAAGCCATGGAGAAAGAAACTAATGCCAATAATGACACTTAGGATTATGAAAACTTCCTAAAGGTCATGAAGCAATTGGAGTCAAATGGGTGTTCAAGATTAAGAAGAATGTTAAAGGAGAGGTGGAAAGATACAAAACAAGGCTTGTTGCTAAAGGCTACAAGTAACAATATGGAGTTGATTAGGAGCAAGTATTTGCATCAATTGCTCGTTTGAAGACAATTCATCTTCTTATCTCTTTAGTGGCTCAAATG
This sequence comes from Glycine soja, assembly GCF_004193775.1. Lineage (NCBI taxonomy): Eukaryota > Viridiplantae > Streptophyta > Magnoliopsida > Fabales > Fabaceae > Glycine > Glycine soja. Next base: position 7,555,598 of record NC_041021.1, on the reverse strand, counting down.
GGGTGGAGAATTTTCCAACTTTATGTCAAATTGGCCTTTTTAAATGGCTATCTTGAGAAAGATGTCTATGCTGAACAAATAACGGGTTTTGCCATCAAAAGGGAAGAGAAGAAGGTTTTGCTAAGAATCTGGTGTTTCATGAACGAAGTAAGCATATAGACATGAAGTATCATTTCATTAGAGAATGCATTGCCAAGAAATAAGTGGAGTTGGTTTATGTGAAGACACATAATCAAGTTGCAGAAAAATTGAGCAGAATTTTCTAATTAAGGGGAATGTTAGAAATAATAATAGTAATAAGAAAATAAAGGATTGTGAGTTACTATTAGAAGATGAATGGATGTGAGTTAATAAGAATTAAGGGACATTATTTTTTTGTATCCAGTATGTATTGGAAGGGTTATGACATTATACCCATTTAGTGTTTTAATTGAAGAATTATGTAATTCCTATGGATTGCTCAATTATAAACATAGCACCAAATCATGTAGTCAAATGTGCCAAATGAAGAGAATCTTCATTATTCTCTTTAGTCTCCTCTTCTATTTTTCTAACATCTTATTGAGATAATGGAATGCAACATATTTCACAAAAGCAACAACATTTATGTATTGTTTTATCTTTAAAGCAGAAATATCAGTCTTCTATTTTATTACGTAGTCATCATCATGCTTGGATGCTTGATTACTCAACTAAGAAGTTATCATGCTTGGTACATATTCTGAGGAAAAGCTCAAGGAAGAGCATCAAGAGATAAATTATATGCTTTGTCCTTAATGCTATTTTGTTATAAAGAAATCACAAATGAAATTGTTGTCATGTGAATAAACAAAGCTAGCCTAAATGACTTCGGCTAATGTTAGTTCCAACACCATTAAATTTGAATTGTTAATCAAGTGATTTGTAGATTGAAAGGGGAAATTTGTCTTTCAACTTCCCAAGTTACTTTCAAAAAGCTCTTAGTTAAAAGTGATTTGCAATCGAATTTGGAGATGATTGGGACATAAAAGATAAATGAATTTAAAAAAAAAAATGAATGACTGAAAAAGATATAATTGTATTGACATGATTGGATTGTGTGGGTCCTAACGTTTATCAATCACCTATTTATACAAACAATGTGGAAATAACTGCTTCTGATCGTGCTAGACCACGTTAGGCCACTAACTAACTGTTCCATTCTTAATTTCAACCATTTTCCAGAGGTTTCGGCTAAAGCTATTCTCATCCGCATTTTGTCATCTCTGAATTTTGCTCCTATCTTCAAGGGATTTTCAGTTACACTCATCTTCACCATCTCTGTCTTTGAAAACTGTTTCATTTCTTCAAGGGATTTTCCGTTACACTCATCTTCAAGGAATTTTTTGGACCTTAGCGAACTTATCGTTGATCCTATATTTTTCTCTGATAACGAAATCTACCTAGTGATAAAGCTTCATAGTTCAAAATTAATTTATACATATATTATCCTCTCAATTAGGTAACGAATTTATCTTTAGCTTTATTATTTCGGCTATTCAAAATAATTTTCAAGTGTCAACAGAAAAAAAAAAAAAAAAAACAGAGCCAAAGGGAAAAGACCAAAGCCAGATGAAGGGACAGAGTCACATAGGTATATTGCTATATATCAAATCAGTGATACACTAACATGTAAACTGTAAACTGCAAACTGCTAAGAGAACCACTGAAGAACGCACCAAGAGGTTCTGACAATCAGACTATGTCAACCCAAAGGATTGAATTGCCCAAAAAAGGTAAGAGTGGCCAATGAAGAGTCCTTTGTGCTCAAGGGAACCTTATCTTCCCAACTTGCTGACTGTTGCTTCTTGCGCTTCCATATTTTGCTTCTTACACCAATTGTATTATGAAAAGCCTATTCATTAATGTAAAATTACATTGGGAATGGAGTTTTTGTAATGCAATGGACTAGGGGAACAAAATATAAAGGTAGGGGAAGTTTAAGCGAATTTCTAGGGGCACCCAATATTTTTGTTGGGACACCCAATAAAACAGTGAAAGGACAAAAATGTCCTTCACTTTTTCAGCAACGAATCAGAGATTTTTTTTATTAACTCATACGGATCAACAATCTGTATGAGTTTTTTTTTTTACGGATTTATTAGCTCAGTTTTGAGTGTTCGATCAATAATGTAGGAGACACAAGTTCGAGTCCTGTTTGGACTATTAATTTTAAATTAAATCGTAAATTATATTTTTAAAAAAAATCCTATGGGTCACGTACGGATTGGGAATCCGTAAGCTCAATTTGGATTGGCAATCCGTATGGACCTATGGATTGATAATCCGTAAAAAAAAAAAAAAAAAAAAAAAAACTCATAAATCCGTATGAGTTAAAAGAAACTCATACTCCGTATGAGTATATAGATCGTTAATCCGTATGAATCATATAGATCGTCGATCCGTGAAAAAGTGAAGGACATTTTCGTCCTTTCACTATTTTGCTGGGTGTCCCAACAAAAATGCTAGGTGCCCCTAGAAATTCCGGAAGCTTAACTCCAACTTGCTATGGATAGACAGTAAGATGGGCTTGAAAGAGTTTTTTTTATATATATACAAGGAAAGGTAGTGAGAGTAGATAATGAAGTCTCTAGGCAGCAAATGCTAAACATAAGTTAGTAGCACTGAAGAAGCCAGCATTCTTGAGGAAACCTGGCCTGAAACCCAGAGCACTGGTGATATAACCAAAAAGACTTTGAGATGTTACAAGCCAAGGCTCTTTCTCTGCTTTGACCATGTCATGATAGAATCAGTTGACTCTATGATGAAGATAGTAAAATTCATTCTTGCCTCTAGTTTTTCGTTTGGGTTAAAACTTAAAACAATACTTGACCTTTCTGATTGTAAGCTCATTATACCAATGAATTAAGAAATTGGTTTCTCCAGTAAGTACCTTTTGAAATGTGCATAGGAAAACCAATTTATTTCTTCTGTTGGACCAAAGGACAACTCTTGGATGTATATGACTGTAATCCATTTGAAGTTAGCACATCAACTTTTTAATAGCCTTATCAACTTTTTAATATCACAGTAACATAACAGCTCTCGTTTAATAGCCTTATCAACTTTTTAAGACATACAGCTTTCCATTTGAAGTTAGCACATCTACTTTATAATCCATTATTGTCTTCTCAAATTTTTTTTAAAACAACAAACAATTACCCGACATAGCGAATAGCCGATTATGGTTAACATTGAATAACAAAAAATGGCTAAAATATAAAATGGCACTGAGCATCCTAGATGCATATAGTTAATGAACTGTTTGCAGATAAATAATGCCTGAACTGCATTTTCATTCATTGAGATGGAAGCTGTATTGCTATGTGAGTTCAAAGCTACTAATTTGATCATCAGCTAGGTTCTATATATAGTGGAATGAATATTCTACATTTGTGCTTAAATGAACAATTTACAATGAGGGAAACCACATGAATATGCATAAATTTTTTCATGAAAAAATGTGACAAAAAAGAGAAGAAAATCGGGTTGGCCTAAATATCTGAACTGAAGTCCACTTCAGGTTGTATATTGCCATGTATAATCCAGAACCAGTCAATGCTTCAGTTTCTGAAACAAAGCTTCTATATTGAAATCATGCTAAGTTGTAGAGAATTTGATCAGATCCAGTGCTAGTGCCTACTAATCCAAGACTTCAGATGGCCAAAGGCATTTCCAAGTGGCAATCTCAGCCTCGCTGGTAATCTTTCTTATTCCGCCATAAAATCCATCAGCCTCGTTCCCCTCCTCCCTATGATCTTTCCTACTGACAGTGGTCAGCCTCCATCGTGAGCCAGGAGTGTAATGATTGAACTCTAGCACCACAGTGTCTGCAAGCAACACATTTAGCATTGAATAAGCTTTGTTTGAATCTCAAGAAAACAGTTCATTTTAGTAGTCTGGGATAGGATATAATATAAAAATGGCAATGCCTTGACACTTGCAGTAGTGGAAACTGACCAGTCCTTCAACATCTTTAGTAGTTTATTAGAGCTACCAGGTTTTACGTTTGCAGCCAGCCTTTATAAATTTGAAGTTTTCATCCAATAATGATTCATTGACAATAAGTGAAAGACTTAAAAGAATTAAATTTTAACTAAGAACACAAGTTTGTTGGATTTCATTTCAAAGTTCACGGCAAGCAAAATATCCCTTATCAACACAAGGCAACTAACCCCATATTTATAAGCACGAATTTTTCATTACTGAAGCACTATGAAGCCTAGATATGGAATAAGACAAGGGTATGACACGACACGAATACAGCGATACAGCAAATTTTTTTAAATTAAGGATACAATCCATCTTTGATACGCTAATAAAAAATTATATATGTATGCAAATATGCATACTTCTGACTGAAGTAGTGGTTTTCCATAATCCCTATCCTTTAAGCATTTTTTTTTTTAATTTTAAAACTTCAATTTAAAACTATTAAAATTAAAAAAAAAAAAAATTCAGAAAATGACACGAGCCGTATCTCACTACGGCTTGAGCCATGTCCCCCAACCTAAGCCGTGTCCTAGTCGTATCCAAGTTGTATCCATTATTTTTATAAAAAAAAAATTCCGATACTTCCTGGATATGTATCGGTGTCCGACACTGGTACATTGACCATTTGGATTATTGGGGCTTCACAGCTGAAGCATAATTTTAAATTAGTTCCATTTTTTATTACTATTCCTACTTTTGTGGTTATTGTTATTGTGATGAAGGGAATGTGAAATAAAATGTCACAAGGATACCTTAGAAGGATGTCATGGATCATTCTATCTACAATTAACAAGATCAGGGAATAAAAAAAAAGAAGTGTTTGGAAGCTTATAATAATCATGTTAGTCCCACAAAGAAAAAGGATTCCTACTAGAGTTGAAACAGCCTACAAAGGGATCGAGTTCTTTAGCATAGTTGGCCATAAATGTACCCACTGAGACATAAATTATCAACGTGTTGGTGGAACTGATGACATACTGACCATGAAATGTCTAGGGGACCAGTCAAATAGCATATCAGGTGGTCCATGTTTAGATATATTAGAATCCAGAGAGAGAACCAGCCAAACCTGTGGTCTGGCTGGTCTGTCAAAGCAAACTAACTACACATGCATGTCAATTTTTTTCAGATTATAACCTTCACAATGATAATAATAATACTAATACTACTAATAATAATAATTGTTGATTATAAAAAATTAATATATTAAATCAATAAACCAGCATATTTTAAGCTTTACTTAATTTCTGTCTTAAAAATTTCTAAGCATCAGCTTTCTTTAGCCTCCATTCTGTATCTTTATAATTAGGCTCAAATATGTTTTTAGTACCTCAAATGAGGGATATGTCTTTTTTAGTCCCCAAATTAGAATTTACATCTTTTAGTCCTTCACATTCAAGAAATGTTTTTATAGTCCCTCCTGCGGTCAAAAACTGCCATAAATTTTCCATCCAAATCACCAAAAGTCAGGAAGGACTAAAAAAAGTATTTTGCGAATTCGAGGGATCGAAAAATATAAATTTAATTTGGAGGACTAAAAATAACAGACCCCAAATTTGACAAACTAAACATATTTAAGCCTTATAACTATAGCTATATTAAGTTATATCTAAGAAAACAAAATTCATATGAATCCCACAACCATTTTTTTCAACAAATCCCGAAGATTTGTCCTTTCACTGATCCACTAGACAATCAATCATATATACTCGGAGGCAGAATACAATCCTATTTTGCTAGAAGGCAAGAAAAGATGATTGACTGAATTAATGATAAAAATTATAACCAAGAAAAAGAAATGATTGATGATAAAAATCATTCAAAACGAAGTTCAAATTAACTCACCACTACTATGACATCGGCAATAATTTTCACTCCCATTGCATGACTCCAAGTGGCCTACAACACCATACCACCAACCTGCCATAAAGGTGCACCTCGTCATGCAACAATTCATTTTAGCTTAATATATTTCCAATCATATACTTGATACTTCTAATATGAAGTATATAAAGGCTCTTTTATTAATCAAGGTATAAAAGATTAAGGGAACAGCTTAGAAAATGTCAATATTATTCAAAAATGAGTTCTCAATTATCAAAATCTCATCACATGGGTATAAAGGAAATGAATAATTAAGAAAAAAGGTAATCATTTTTATATCAAAGACTCAAAGTAGACCCAACTGCCCCTTTTATTGGCTCTGTTAGTATAGACATGGTCCTGCAGTATGTAGTCATTCTCTTCTATGTTTGGTAAAACTTAAATGGCTCCTAGGGTAGACCTTTTCCCAGCCAAAGTAATTAAATTAGTAGGATTAATGAAAATAAATAAATTAATTAATTAATTAATTAAAGCAAGATGTTGGAGAAAGGAATAAACCATAAGGAAATTCTTTGTTTCTCCTCCATTGAATCTCTATGTGATCACCCGGATACAAATCATTTAAACAGTCGGAGACATGAAGATCATGCGGAGAAGTATCAATAGGAGGTGCTCTTAGCCTTTCCCATGGGATGCCACACTCTCTAGCATCTGCCCTTCTTCCATGTGGAGGATATCTGTAATAGGCAACAAATCAATAATTAGGTCATCAGATTTAAACTTCATTTCATTATATTTTCCTCCTATGCTTTCCTTAAAAACTCTTAAAACTTGCTAGTATAATCTCTAAAAGACTACATAACCAATGTTAATATATGAATAGATAGACTATATGAGCACCTACAATCATGCCAATTACCTGGCTTGAAAGGTATCAGTTCGCGGATCATAGCTAAGTTCAGCATCATAGCAAGATAGCATGAATCCAACATGACCATTCTACACCACCAACAGCAAAAATGCAACTTCGTGAGAAAACACAACCCACTGTTTCCCATTGAAATTCAAGCAAACTGGTTTTATATTTGTAGCTAGCAAGGTATATATATATTTTTTCAATAGAAAAGTACAACAAAAGGGTTTGTTTATACATATCACATACCTCACGGTTATAGACTTGAGCAGGGAACCAAAAATTGCCAGACTCAAGAGCAAGATACCAGTTCATGACTGAGTCAACAGGCAGAGAGCTCCTCAGCTTTGGGTTATTATAATTTGCATCAACCTTTGGTCTAATCCATTGGAAAGGCCAATGAAGAGACATAAATCTCATCAAACCCTTTTGCCTGCCATGTTTAAGACCCCCAACATTCCTTTTGGAAGCAACATGCCATTTCCACTCCCTATAAGCAGCAGGGCCAATAACTCTACCCCACTTCTTCCTCATGTGCTTCTCCCAAAGGTGATCACTCACACACCTCTCCCTCAAGGTGCGGCACACGGCGGCGATTCGACACAGCGAAGAGGGGGGAAGCCTCTCAAGAATGCAATCCAAGGCCAACTCAGGCAAGTCCAACACTGACATGTCAAGGCTTTCCTCAACATTCTCCACTCTTGAAGTCAGACTCTTCCTCACCAGAGACATTCCTATGGGAATTTGACACAGAAAACCAATCCAAAACCGGTTCCTGAACAGCTTGGAGATTGTGCTCATAGAAAACTCTTGAGAAAACAAAAGGGGAAACAGCCACATCTCAGATGCCCATGATGGGAGAGGCTTGAGAAGGAGGGACTTTAAAAACAAGAAGAAGGAGATGCAAGTGATGAAGTAAAGTAGCATTAGAATATTGAAAGTCTATTGCGGGTCAAAATTGGATTTGGCATATGTGATAAGAAAGAGAGAGAAGCTAGACTATAGAATTGAGTCAGTGGAGAAGCCAATTGCGGAAAGGCAATAGCTTATAAGAAGAAACCTCACTACTTAACCCAAACTGAAGCAAATTTGGAATCTTCAAACACCTTTTAAAGATGGGGTTTTCTTTTGGTTCAAAGAAACCCCACCAAAACCCCAATGGTGGGTCTCCTCACCCCCAAAGTTTGAACAAGGTACACACCCACGCACACCGACGAACTTGGGTGGAAATTGCCTTGACTTGAAAGCTTCAAAGACTTGAACCACTGTTATGTTACTATGTAGTATAATATAACAATTAACAAAAAAGAAAAACTTTAAAAAAAAAATTAAGCTATATTGGACAAAATTAATTAAAAGATAGTCAGAAGTTAAAAGACTATCTTATTCAAATAGAAGTATTGGATAAAATTAATTTTTTAAATAATTAAATTATAAAAGGATAGAAAAATAATAAAATTATAATTTATTTTAAAAAATAAATATATTAAAGATAAAAGTAAAAAAAAATAAAAAAATTAGTATTTTAAAAAATACTATTTTAAATAGCATTTTAAAAATAATAAAAATTATTAAAAAAATGTTTATGTAATACACAAATAAATTTTTTAACTAATAAAAAAACTAAAAATTAAATAAAATTTCTTATGAAACATAACGTTACCAATAACAAGCCTTTGAAACAGTTTTCTTCATCTTATTAGCTTCCAACAACAAAAAGGAGCATAACCGTACAGACAAAGCTAACAGCTGTCAATCAATCAAAGATTGAATCTGTAGCAATGGGTCCTATGAAGTAAAAAGGAGTGAAGCCAGGAAGCAAAATAAGGTGGGGGCACCAAGATCTGTATAAGGTTTTTTGACACCTGGAAAATGGGATTGGCAAGACAAGAATGAGAAGAAGAAAAAATTAATAAAAAGGAACAAAGATGAAGATAAGTCTAGATGCAAAGACCCATATCTAAAGAATCTCTTGGGCAATTGAATAATAAAATCTTGTTATGGGAATATTTAGTTCCTAGAACAGATCCGTGGTAGTTGCAATTGGAGGCAGGAATTGGTCCACACACACCCCCCAAGAAAATGGATACAAAACAAGTCCAAAGGACAACAATTCTTGGGGGTGATGTGCACATGAACAGAAGAGGATTTGATTAATAGGGATTGATGGTGGTGATGATGAATGTTTAAGGGTGGTGTGGTGTGGTGGGTAGGTCCTCTCTTCCAAGTTCCGCCTCCTTACCCCAACAAATTCTTCTTCACCTCACCACACCCCAATTATGCTCTATATTCAAGGGACCCCAGCCTTGTACTACTACTTTCTTTTTGAGGCAATTTAGCAAACAGTTGATGGGTAATAAATGGAAAAGAGAAGGATAAAAACATTTATTTATCTAACAATTAAAAAACAAAAACAAGGGGCGGCTATGGTTAAACTAACATTATTTTTGTGGATATCAAGACATTTCAACTTCTTGATTCTGCGATCCAATAGGATCAATTACCTAAATAATATATATGACGAAATAAAGAATTAATACAATGATTAATTGGAAATTATATTTTGATAATATTTTTGTTTGGACTTAAATATATATAATATATTTGTTTTATTTTTTATCTTTAAAGTATTTTAGATAGTATTTTTTTTCTGTTTAAAATATTTTTTTATTATCTAAAACTCTTTAAAGATTGAAAATAAAATAAACATATTTTATAAGAACTAAAATAAAAAATAAAATTAAAAAGATAAAAATGCTAAATTATTGGGAAAAAAAACATTTAAACCATAGTTGGAATTATATTTTGATAATTTTTTCTATCTCTTGTTTGCAAGTGGGTGGGAGGGAAAAAGACAGTGGTCTTTGGATAATCTATGGATTATGGAGCAGTTGTTATCACTGACACTAATCATACCCGCCAACGATTGCTTCCCTGCAACCGTGTCTATTATTATAACTATGAGTTCAATTTAAACATCGCATTGATTGCACGCACGTTTCGTGCCAGAGGACACCTTATGATTTGATAAAAATAAAAATGGGAAAATGGCTAAATTGAATCGAGGCATATGTGAATATTTAGGAATTAGGATCAAGCTCTGTCTTCTAAATAAGCATGGAAAATATAATGACCATCTAAGCCAACATTGTGAAGTTATTTTAGAAATCGAACCGTGTTAGTTGATTATTACAATTATTTGTAACCGATTACACCGAATGTAAATCAAATATGAGAAGTAACACCATGAGTATTATAACTTATTACAATGATTTATAACTGATTAAATAATGGAAAAGAATATTTACCTATTTATATAAGAGATAGTGTGGTAGGTCATAAATTAGGAAAATTTTCACCTACTTTAAATTTTTGAGGACATGCGAAAAATAAAGTGTTAATCGATTACTTATATAGTTAATTGATTACATCACATCAAGAAGTTTGTTTGTACAAGAATTTATAGTCATTGTTTTAATCAATTACACTTAGTATTAATGGAATACGTCATGAAAAACTTTGGTTCTTGCAAAAATAAATGCTTGTTGTTTTCATCGATTATATAACGAATTATTTCATTACGTTGATTCTTAAACTTGTCCAGAATTGACTTAGAACAAGTTAGTTAATTACATTATTGTTTTAATCGATTGTATCGGTTTGGATCTTAAAAGTTATAAATAGTCACAACTCTCATTAGTGTGATAATTCTCTTTTACCTAAAACTTATTGATGTACACTTCTCGGGAGAGCTCTAAAATATATCATCATTCAAGGATTACATCATTTATGAATCTTTGATTCACAATTCAAAATCATCGTGGCTTAGATTACTCAATTGGTTTCATTGTCATTAGCTAGTGGGAATGTACATATAAGGTGATATATTTTCTTATCTTTTTTATCTTTCTATTTTTCCATCTTGAATGGGATGCTCGCTGAAGCTATGTAGTAGGACTCTACATAGGTTAAAAAATTCTTGTGGGATCAAGAACTTAAAGCTTTTGTAGAGTTTAATTACTTGTGGTGTTTGTATGTAAATATCGAATTGATTAGTGGAAATTCAAATTAAGGTTGTTTGAGTAACTAGAAATAGATCTTAAAGATTGGACTAGTATAAAATTCTTCATGCCTTGTCCCTCATTGCTATAACTTTGTTATTAATAATCTTGAACATTATATTGGTGTAAAATCTGATTAGCCATAGTGTTGCTAATATCGGTCAATTCCCTTATAGTAATTGTTTCAAGGAAAGGACTTTTTCCCTTTATTTTCTACTTCACTTGTAACATTATGTTTTTCATAATTGGTATATTAAGTGATTTAATTAACTTACAAGAGTAATTAAATTTAATTGAAGTTTTATAATTAAGTAATTAATTAATATGAGATGATGGGTGTGGTGCTTGTATGTATGTTTATGTTTACATATTCAAAACAAAAAAAACCTTGTTTTGGGTGTCAATAGTAAGTTTTAAGGTGTTTGGACTGAGATGAATGAGCCTTGAATGATGAGAATGGAGTGTGTGAACTTTTAGTGTTAAGTCTAGATGATCCATCTTTACCCATGATTTTGATAATTATAAAGATATAAATTGTTAACGGACTAATGAATTATCTTTAAGTGAATAAGACTGACTATATATGAGCACACTTGGTATTATTTCATATCCTATCGCTCTTACTAGTGTCCATTGACAAGTGGAAATTGTTTTATTAAAGACTAAAATTCAGTGTCCAACACATTGTTATGAACTAGCGAGCACTCTAGGTGAAAATCAGTGTTTATACATTGTGTTCCTTTTACACACGTGATAATTGCTAATTATGAGTATATTTTGGAGTTAAATTATATAGAAATTTGTAATTTTTCTCTTCTAATTTTTCCTTTTTGAGCAAATAATTGTTAAATTAACATCATTTAAGGTTTTGTGCAGAGAATATTAAAAGTGATGGATTTATGAAGCTTAATGAGTAAAATAAAACCCAGAAAAATAGAAATAATTAAGGAAAGCAAGTTAATTGAGGAAAAAAAGACTAATTAAGGGAAGCATGACTAATTAAGGAAATAAGACTAATTGGGAAAAACATAGCTAATTAAGGAAAGTAAAATAATTAAGAAAATGAAACTAATTAATGAAAGAATGACAACAAGGGAATCAAGAATCATCATCCTCTATATCATCTTCTTCTTTTACACATCCCAACTTTGAAGAACACATCATGGAAGAAGACCGGCCACGGAGGATCACCTTGGAGGACTACTCTAGTACCTCTACACCTCAGTATTTCACAAGCATAATCCGGCCTGAAGTTCAATTTGCCAGCGTCTCTTATCCATATTATCTCATCCAGTTGATTCAAGGCAATCTATTTCATGGACTACCCAATGAAGATCCATATGCCCACCTTGCTACATACATAGAGATTTGCAACATAGTGAAAATAGCTAGAGTTCCTAAAGATGCCATTTGCCTCAACCTATTCTCCTTCTCCTTGGTTGGTGAAGCAAAAAGATGGTTGCACTCATTCAAAGGAAATAGCTTGCAGACATAGGAGGAGGTGGTAGAGAAATTTTTGAAGAAATATTTTCCAGAGTCCAGGGCTGCTGAGGTAAAAGTGGAGATCTCTTCATTCTACCAATTCCCTAATGAATCACAGAGTGAAGCTCTTGACCGCTTCCATGGTTTACTCTGGAAGACTCCCAACCACGGGTTCAGCGAGCCAGTTCAACTCAATATCTTCATTGATGGCTTGCTAATGTAAGCTTGCTTGGGGGGCTTCTATGGAGGCTGGATCTTTGAGCTTCAATGAGGTCCTGCAATGGTGATTTTCCACCATGGAGGTGCAGCGGAAGACAAAGGAGAAGAGGTGAGAGGAGGCGCCAACCACTAAGGAATAAGCCTTGGAAGAAGGAGCTTCACCACCAAGAATGTGTCTTGGATAAGAAGCTTGGAGAGGATGCTTCAATGAAGGAAAAGAAAGAGAGAAAGAGATAGGGGGAACACGAAATTGAAGGAGTAAAAGAGGGAGAGAAGTTGAACTTTGAGTTGTGTCTCACAAGACTTTCATTCATCAAAGTTACCACAAGTGTTACACATACTTCTATTTATAGCCTAGGTAGCTTCCTTGAGAAGCTTCCTTGAGAAGCTAGAGCTTAGCTACACACACCCCTCTAATAACTAAGTTCACCTCCTTGAGAAGCTTCCTTGACAAACTTTCTTGAAAAGCTTCCTAGAGAAGCTAAAGCTTAGCTACACACACCTCCCTAATAGCTAAGCTCACCTCCTTGAGATGAGAAGTTAGAGCTTAGCTACACACCCCCTATAATAGCTAAGCTCACCCCTGTGCCAAAATACATGAAAATATAAAAAAAAAGTCCCTAGTACAAAGACTACTCAAAATGCCCTGAAATACAAGGCTAAAACCCTATACTACTAGAATGGCCAAAATACAAGGCCCAAAAGAAGGAAAAACCTATTCTAATATTTACAAAGACGAGTGGACCCAACCTTGGCCCATGGGCTCAGAAATCTACCCTGAGGTTCACGAGAACCCCAAGGCCTTCTTTAGCAGCTCTAGCCCAATCCTCTTGAAGTTTTCTATCCAATACCCTTGGGGGGTAGGATTACATCACTTGCGACCCCATTCAAAGCAGTTACTTGATGCCTCCATTGGTGGGAAGATCAAACTAAAGACACCTGATGAAGCTATGGAGTTGATTGAAAATATGGTAGCCAATGACCATGCCATCCTTTGTGATCGAGCCTACACACCTACAAAGAAGAGTCTTCTCAAGTTCACATCACAAGACGCACCACTAGCCAAGAACAAGCTCCTAGCCAAGAAACTAGAGATCTTCACAAAGACATTGAGCAAGCTTCCTCAACATTTGCAGGCAGTGCAACCTGCCCATTCTTCAGTCATGCACATTGGGGGATGCAACATTTGTGGTGGGGGCTATGAGTCAGGCATGTGCATGGTACAAAATGATGTACCCAAAGAAGTCAACTATATGACCAATCCACACCATCAAGGATTCCATCAAGGAGGACCTCCAGGATACAATTAGGGGGGAATTTCTCTTAAGGCCAAGGTTGGAGATCCCACCCCAAGAATAACTTCAACAGAAATCAAGGAGTTTCATCTAATCGGCCTCTCAATCAAGGGCCTGATTTATATGAGAAAACCACTAAGCTAGAAGACACTTTGAATCAGTTTATGTAGGTTTCTCTATCAAATCCCAAGAGCACTGAGTCTGCCATCAGGAATCTAGAGGTACAAGTGGGCCAATTAGCTAAACAGTTGGCTAAAGCGTCCACGAACAGTTTTGAGGCCAACACGGAGAAGAATCCCAAGGTGGAGTGCAAGGTAATTTTCACTAAGAGTCAGATGAGGGAGAATGCAGAGAGAGAAAAGAGAGCCGAGGGAGTATTGGAGGATGTGAGTAATAATGAAGGAGAGAATAATAAGAGAGAAAAGAAAGAAGAGAGTAAGGAAAAGGGTGAAAAGGTCTTACCCACTAAGACCAAGAGTTAGTTAGCAAGGGAGGCTACCAAAGAGATACCCTCAGTCCTAGTGAAGGAGATCCCATATCCCATGGTGCCATCAAAGAAAGATAAGGAGCGATGTTTTGCTTGGTTTCTTGACATCTTTAATAAGCTGGAGATCACCATTCCCTTTAGAGAGGCCTTACAGCAGACACCTTTGTATACCAAATTTCTGAAGGACCTCTTCACAAAGAAAGGGAAATATATCAATAATGAGAGCATCATGGTGGAAGGAAATTGCAGTGTTGTGATCCAGAAGAACTCACCAAAGAAATTCAAAGACCCAAGAAATGTAACCATCCCATGCTCTATTGGGGATGTGTCAGTGGGTAAAGCTCTCCTTGATTTGGGGGCAAGCATTAATCTAATGCCCTTATCTATGTGCCGGAGAATTGGGAATCTGAAGATTGCTTCCACTAGAATGACGCTTCAGCTAGCAGACCATTCGATCAGCATACCATATGGTGTAGTTGAAGACGTCCTTATCAAGGTTCACCAATTCACTTTTCTGGTGGACTTTGTGATGATGGATATAGAAGAGGACTTTGATATTCCTCTAATATTGGGTCATTTATTCGTGCTTACTGCAAAATGTTTTGTGGACATGGGGAATGGTAACTTAGAGATGAGTATGGAGAACTAGAAAGCCACTTTCAACTTGTTTGAGGCAATAAAGCATCCTAGTGATAACAAGACCTACTTTAAGATGGAGGCAATTGAGCAAGAAGATGACCTTGCTGGGCGGCACCTGAAGTCTATATTTCTAGAAGAAGATGAAGTCAAGCTAGTTGTGTATCCAGCAACCCCTCCCATTGTCCTCCCAGGGCTGAGGCGAGTCATGGCCCGAACTACTCCAAAACGCTCCACATCCCTCACCTTCGGGAATCCCTCCTCCAACCACCTCTTCTACAGTCGGCAAGCCTTTTTCCTCCTCTTCCCAACAGGAGCATCTAGTCCAGATGATGCAGAGCCTCCATCATGGCCATCGCCTTGCCATCCAAAACATGCACCAGCTATCCATTCACCTTTCTATGGAGCCTCCACTGGTGACGCCAAAGGCTTTTCTATAGTAGGTTACCTAGCCAGGAGTCTAGTCCTCTTCTGTAGAGGGGGGTGACACCTCTGGCATGGGTAACAATGGAGCTAATGATGATTACATTGCGAGCATCACTGCTACACAGGAAGTTGGGATCTAGGGCCAACACAAGATTGAGGCCCATTTTGATCAAGATTTTTCTTTAATTCTTTTTATTTTTCTTTATTTATTTATTTTTGTTTCATTTTCTTTTATTCTTATTTTAAATTACTGCATTTAGGATAATCTAATTTTAGTAGTTTAAATTTAGTTATTTAATAGTTTTAATTTAGTTTGATGCATGATAGAGAAGCAGATACTTATTGATTGGTTGCAACACATTTTGAGTGAACTGATTGCATGAGTGAGACTAACTGTGTACTAATGAGTATTTTTGTGAATAGTTTATTCTTGTGATAGCAAGCGTTAATGTAAGTTATGGAGTATGAACTAACATTACAAGAGTGAAAAGGTTAGTATTTCTGACAGAAAAGCATGGAATGAGAACCTTCATACTTCAATGAAAACCGGTAAGTTGTGTGAACTTTCAACTGTGAGAGAAAGACTGATTTTAATTTTTTGATTTTGCATGATTCTTGGATTGTTTGAAATGAATGTATGATGTGGAGTTGATCAAGGCCCTGTTTGTTATTTTATTCAGCTACTTAGCCAAAAAGTCATCCTGTAAATGAATGCATCCCTTGCACCCTTTTTAAACCTAATGTAAAATTTTTGTCATTGGAACCCAAGCCCAAAATGTGATATTTACTAACTACCCTTTCTTAGGTTGTAGGATAGTACTCATGGATCCTAACAAATTTGTTCCAAATTCGGGGGAATGTTTTTGGGTGATTTTCTATTGCAAGAAAATAAATATACAACACAAGTTAAATTGAGTTACAAAATATGGTATTACTCCAGCCTAGTATGAATGTTTTTACATTTGCAAAAAAAAAAGTTCTATTATTTTAAAGAATAAAAGCTGAGGTAAACCATCATCAAAGAAAATAAAGGTGCTGAAAAGAGTAGCAAAGCAATAAGGTTGGTGTTGTGAAAAATTCTAAGTTGTGGTTTGTAAATAATTTGGGGGAATGAATGCTCTCCTAGATCCTAAGCATTTATTCCTACAAAAACCATGATTTCTTTGTTAGCCCAACTACGTTACAAGCCTAATAAAGTCCTTAGTGATCCACATTATGCATGTATGATAGCATTGACCGAGATGATGTACAAAGTTGAGAATTTTACTATTCAGTTGTTATAATTCAAACACTTTTACCGAGACACTTATGGGATTGAGAGAAATACTAGCCTTGTGAAGACTGAAGTTTGGTGATTATTCCTTGTGATATGTCATTCTTGCTAACCATTTCAATTGAAGTGCATCTTGTTCTGCTCCTTTCATGAACTTAAGACAACTGTGAACTTGAGAATTGACCAATGAAGCTTTTTGGAATGTATGTCATTATCTCATGAATTGTGATTGGTAAACTCTGAACTTTTTTCTTTTTCTTGAGGACAAGCAAAGATTTAAATTTGAGTGAATTCGGTAACTGCTAATTATGAGTATATTTTGGGGTTAAATTATATAGGAATTTGTAATTTTTCTCTTCTAATTTTTCCTTTTTGAGCAAATAATTGTTAAATTAACATCATTTAAGTTTTTGTGCATATAATATTAAAAGTGACGGATTTATGAAGCTTAGAAAGTAAAATAAAGCCTAGAAAAGCATAAATAATTAAGGAAATCAAAGCTAATTAAGGAAAACAAACTAATTGAGGAAAATAAGCTAATGGAGGAAGGAAAGGGCTAATTGAGGAAATAAGGGCTAATTAAGAAAAGAAAACTAATTGAGGAAAGCAGGGTTAATTTAGGAAAGCAAAATAATTAAGGAAAACATAATAATTAAGGAAATGAGGCTAATTAAGGAAAGAATGACTAATTAATGAAATCAGACTAATTCAAAAGTCCAATAATTTACATCTATAAAAGAAGAAAAGAGAAGAAGGAGAAGACACACAAAAATTTCAACAAAATATAATTCCTTATAGAAGGCAAAGGTTAGAAGAAGGAGAAACAAGCAATGAGAGTCATTCCTTCCCTCCATTTCCTTTCTTATCTTTTCCCCCTTTACTAAATATTCCCCTATTTCAATTGTAAAGTCTTCATGACAATGAGAGGCTAAACTCCTTTTGTTGGGAACTTGACAACCAACTTCTCTTTATGTAATTTCTCTTCCTATATATTTATGAATATTACTTTTGCATTATCCTTTCTTGTGCTTAATATTATTCCTTGTGGCTTGATCACCCATTTGCATGGTAAGTTTTAGGGGTAGCGTTGGGAAACATTATTTTCTAATAGAACTAGGAAAGAGTATCTAAATAAAGTCATTACTAGGGATAGATTGATATTTGTTTAGCTTATTATACATCTCTATTCTTAATGCAATTTACTATTTTAGCTCTGGAAAGGGATTTGGGAGAGAAAATAGATAAATTAAGCTCTTTTGTGCGAGGGACCAAAGTTAGAGTATATAAGTAGATGCATGTGTAAATTGGAATAACTATAAATAGAGAAAAAATCATTAATATTACGTCAAAGAGTAGTTCTAGTAGGCTAAGTTCCCAACATTCTCATTTTCTGAATTTCCTTCTACCATATTATTGAATTTTCTCATCTTTTATGTCTTTAATTAATTAATTTAAATTCATGTTTAATTCTTTTTCATGTTTGATTTAATTTTCAGCAATTTAATTTACTTTTTCTACTACCTTTTCCAAATATTTTTCTTAATTAAATATTCATCTACCCAAATACAAACAAAGTTCATGTGGATATGATACTTGGACTTACGTTTTAACTTTACTACTTTAGACGAATTGATGCACTTACTAATCCATCAACAACACGTCCATTGTACTTATTCACTTACACAATTTATTTTTATACTAAGTGTAAGTGACATCCAACGTTGTACTGAAAATCCATGTTAGCGACAAAGGGAAGTGCACAAACTCAACTTTTGTAAATTCACTTTTGTCTTTCTCATTTTGAATTACTAAAATTTGAATTTCAAGTATGCAAGGACATAATAGAAGGGAATAGAAGAATTCAAAAGTATGTTCCTCAAAAGTCATTTTTTCTTAAGAGAAGAAGTACATGTTGTCTGTACTTTATTCATTCTCTCTCTAACAAGAGTGTGACATGTTGCACTACCTTCAACTATGAGACAACGGTCATATCAAGGCAAGCACAAATCCCATAACAAATATCTTCGCTAAAGTTTATAAATGGAAACTCAAGCTCTGCAATTCATACAATGAAAAATATCAAGAGAAAGATGAGTAAGAGAAATTTGAAGTGTGAATCTGTTAAGACATTGGACGATACAAAACAAAGTTTAATTAGTTATCCTTTGCCTAGTAATTTTATTTATTGTATTTGAGCTTAAGTGTTTATCTACTCTATTGAGTGATTTGAATTTGTGTGTTCATTCAAACATATTTGTTTGTGAAAGCCAAGAGTGACTTAGTGTTAAACAATACTTGAGAGTCTTAGATTCAGGAGGAGTCAAAGGGTGTGCCAAATGTGACCTAAAGAAAATTGTTGTGATCAAGAGTGACATGAAAAAAAATACTTGTTTGTAATTAGCTTTGATTAGTGGAATCCTTTAAATGTTTTGTGAAGGAGAACTAAACATAACTTTGTTTGAGTGAATCAGTATAAACATTAACTATTTCTACTTCTCTCTTAAGCTATTTGACTAGTATTCTCTTAAGCTTATTTTGACACACTTAGTCACACAAGTGTTATTTTGAAAAGCTTTGTGAAAATATTGTTTTATCTTGCATTGGACAATAGTCAATTGTTTACATTAAAAGTGTTTTTTCATTCATTGGACGACACATAGAGTAACTTGGCTTTTGCATATCTACTTAACTAAAATCTTTCTTTGTAAAAAATGATTAGTATTTATCTAACACACTATGATCAACCCCCTTTCTAGTGTGATATATGTTATTTCACTTAGGAAGTGATAGGGTGTGAATAGAAAGAAGAGGAAGAGTCACACACTTAGTTTTTAGTGATTCAAAACTAAACCACAACATAAACACTCTCATTTCACTTTCTTTTTCCTTTCCAAGACAACCCACCATTCTCTAATGTGAGACCTTGAATCCCTAGCACAAAGGACCTTGTGGCTAAGCTTCTTTTTCGAATTTGGACTAATTTCATAAGTAAGTGACCCTACCATTTCCCTTCTTATCCTCCACTTTTGTTTTCTTCCATAGGCACTTTTAGAAGTTTCATAAAAGTGTTATCTTTCAAGGTTTTGATGTGTTTTATGTTGGTTTTTTGGGGTTTGGGTGGTGTGGATGATGTAGAACTACAGTACGACTGAGGGAAAACTTGCATCTTAAATCCAAAGTTCTTTCCTTTCTTCATCTCAAAGAAAGTTTCTTGAGTTTGATAGGTAATGGAAGATAGCCTTAAACAAATTTTAATCTGATGTTTGATGTGTTGGATCATTGTTTTTATATTATTAATGATATTTTAATTCGACGTTCATGTTTGGGAATGAAAGATTTAAGTTAGATAAGGATTGAAACTTATTAGGAGAGCAAGAATAATAGAAAATCGTGACTTTGCAAACCTTTTTTGTTGTGGCTAAAATTATTTTTGTTACAACTAAAATCACATATTTTCGCTATTGTTTCGCCATGGTGAACTTCAAGCTCACTGGGGTGAAAATAGATCTTAAACTCTTCTTATATTTTCCTTTGAAGTACCCCTAAGCTTATTAAATTTATAAGACATTAAGATTCTCTTTTATTTCTTGAATTCCTTTTATACAAGTTTACTCACATTCATATGTTGAGATTTGGGGTTTGATTATGAGATCTTGTGGTGTGAAAAGTCTCATGAGGTGTAGATGAACTATGTGAGAGTTCATGAATGGTGAAAATGATATGAATCATGACTTGATGTGGAATTGAACAAGATGTGAACGATAAATTGTTGATATGTTGAATGAGGTATGCATGATGGTTTGAATTAATATAAATGGATTGAGTTGTTGATGAAGTGTATTATATTGATGATGGTGAATGAGTATATTAAAGATGTGATGCAATGATTGATTTGAATAATCATAACATTACGCATTACAAGTGAGATTGGTCTCTAACGCAATGAATTAGGGGACACTGACTTGTGATCTCTGATTTAGGACAAAAAATATATAAATATATTAAAATTAATTTATTAAACATATTTTTATGAAAAAATATTTTAAATTACTTACTAAATACTATTATAAATTAAATTAGTTTTAATTTCTTTTATGACAATATTTTTATTATTTCATATTTTAAAATTAAAAAAATAATTTAATAAAAGGTAAATCCTTTTTAACATTCTATACTTACAAAATTTTCATACAAATTTATAAATATTTTAAATAAAATTAGAAATAACTTATGTTAATGCACATAAATCTATATATCTATCAAATTGAGTCTTCATCTACTAACCATTGTTTGCATCAAGTACCATTCATGGGAGCCAATATGATCGACACCGTTATGCACAATAAAACTCTTTCTTTAAGTATTTAATACGCTTTCATATTAAATACTCAACAACAAGTATTTTTACATTGAAGTCTACAAAAATATTTTTACTTAGAAATTGTATAAAATAATTTTAAATAAGTTCTTTTACTAATATTTCTATTATGTAGTAAAAAATTACATACTAAAAATTTATTTAAACCTAACTAGTTAGTATATTTTAAAAAAAATAATGTTTTGACTCTATATTTGATAAATTCATATACTAAAATTTTGTTGATTAATATTTATATAGTAAGATTATTTTTTTAAAGTATGTAATAAATATACTAAAATTATAAAATAGCGTTAAATTACTTATTCAATAATATCATAAATTATTTTAATTATTTTATATGAAAGAAACTATAAATATCATTTATGCGAGACCATCTTAATCGACAACATTTTGAGTGAAACATTGTGAGTGGCAATTTTTTCTATGAATATTTAATAAAGTTTCATATTAAAGATTTAACAATATTTTAAAATTACAAAATTAATCTACTATTTTACTACCTTATCTTCTATATAAGAAATTTTTAGGCTAACAAAATTACATAAATAACTTTTCTTAGTTTTTTTGGCAAGTATCTAATTAAAGTGTTTTTTGTCATTTTAATCTAGGATTCGTCCAACCTTTTTTTTTCTTTGTTTCTTTTCACCCAACTTTTTCTCTTTCTTCCTTTTCATCTTTTTTCTTTTTATATATGTTTTTTTTTATTTTTGTGTTTTTCTCTTTTTATTTTTTATTTTACATCTCTTTCTTTCTTTTAAAATGTTTATTTACGATATTTTTCTCATAGTAATGCCATGTAATATGCCTGTGCAATTTTATTGTGATTTAAAATATTTTAGTTTAAAATTTAATTTGATTTAGATTTATGTTATTTTTTCATATCTTAAAATTTTGAATACAAAAGACGTCGTGGACATGGTTGGAAGGGACAATAATTTCAATGTGTTATATATATATATAGATATATATATATATAGATATATATATTCCAAATATATTGTTTTAACTTTAGATTCTTGTGTAATAAAGAATGTTTAGTTTTCTTTCATAAGTTTTATTATTTATTTTTAAATAAATAATTATATATATGAGTCATTTTAAAAACATATATGAAAATGAACACAACTAAGGATATTCACGGGTTGGATTGTCTAAATTTGTTATCCAACCAATCAAAATTCTACTGATAGACTAGACGGCATTGTGCACCTTTATTGACAACTCCAATTCAAACAAATCTGATCATAAATAGGTTATGTTAGGTCAGATTAATCAGGTATGAACATATTAAAATTAATTTTAATTTTGTAAAAAATATATTTTTTAAAATACAATAATTTATTTTTGCTAAAACTTTCATATACAAAAAAAATTGTTGATTAATATTTATATAGTAAGGTTATTTTCTTACAAGTATGTAACAAATATATTAAAATTATAAAATAATTTTAAATTACTTACCCAATAATATCATAAATTATTTCAGTTCTTTTTATGATAGAGACTACAAGTATCATTCACAGGAGACAATCTTATCCGACGTCATTTTGGATGAAACATTGTGGCTGAAAAAACTTGTTTTGCGAGTATTTAACATAATTGCATATTACAAATTTAACCATGTTTTAAAGTTATAAAACTAATCTACTTGTACTTACTAAAATTCGGAGTTGGGACACGTCAGGGTGGATGTAGCCAAAGTGGGCTCTCGGACTTCATACGTCCGACTGAGAGTGATCATTGTTAGGAGGACAAGAGGGGTCCTTGTTGATAGGGGTTGTTATGGTGACGTAACAACCCTTGCAGATAATTACCGACTTGTAGATAATAGTCAGTAGATAAAGATAGCTTCTAGATAATGTTACAGATAACATGTAACAGCTTAGAGATAATTGTTCGTAGATGATTGTGCCTTACTGATAATGTGTAACTTTTAGATAATTGAATACCTGCCAAGAGATAAAGGGATGACAATATATTCAAATAATAGGATATTAGAGATAACCTGTCGATTGAGAGCCCAGCTACTAAGGGCTAGACGTTCGTGCTCTTGTGCTAGGGCTGACATGGAGGGTTGACGTGTGTCTTGGAGTGCCACGTAGCATGACACGTGTATCTTGTGGACCCTAGATAGTACATAAGCCCCTCAAGCTCTGAGTCGGCTTGTGGGCGAAAGAGGTTGTCTAGTGTCGAAGGAGATTGTCTCATGTCGAGGGAGATTGTCTCATGTCAGGGGTAGTAGCCTCGACCGGTGTGAGAATTGTAGGTCTGTCAAGCTTGTCAAGCTCCCCAACCTAGACAAGTGTTGTTCGGGCTGCTTCTATCAAGTTGTCCAGGGTGGACATACTTTTGGTTTCATAAGCAAGGTCTGATGTGTCAAGTGAAGGAAGCCTTTGTATTTGACAACTCTGTCCTTTTCTGACCATTGGAGAGTGATGTGCCATCATTTTCTTCTATTTTAAACCCTTTTTGCACCATTTTAATTATTGATTGGTCTTAATTGTCAATTAATTAGGTAGTTTTATTATTTGGGCTCATTTAGCTAATTTGATGTTTTTAATCTAATTTCAGGAATTAATGAAACATTGGGCTTAATCCGGATTTTGGTTGTGGACTTGAAGAGGGCAAATAGAGCAGCGCTTACCTTAGTTAATTTCTAATTAGGAAATTTCGCAATTTTATTTTATGTTGTTCAGTGTTTATTTCGTTTTGGGCCAGAGTATTGTAATAGGGCCCAGTGACTCTGAGTGACTCTTTTTAAATAGCTGCCTTGGGATTCGTGCAGGGCATTCTATTCTGTTATGCTATTCATTATTCAGAGCTTTGTTTTAGGGTTTTGGTTTTTCTGTTTTGATGCTTCTGAGTTCGTAATGCAATTTTACGTTTTTTGCTTCTAATTACAATTTCGTTCTTGCTTCTTCTTCTACTCTCATTTACGTTTCTGTTCCATTTTACATTTCTGTTCATTTACGTTTCTGCTCATTTACGTTTCCGTTCATTTACGTTTCTGCTTCATGTTTCAATTGCGTTTTCTGTTTGAATCCATGGAAGGCTAGATTATCTGGTGTTGTTTCCTTTTGAGGATGAAGCCCAACTCTCTTTGAGGTTTCGCTTGTAATGTGGTTTCCTGGCAGTTTTCCCTTCACCAGTTATCCCAATTTCGTGAATATTAATCAGTGCACGCTTCGTGTTCGATTAATTGCCTCTGAGCCTAACTTGTGTTCATGCTTAATGGACGAAGGGCTAACTGGAGTATGTGGTGCCTAATCACGTATTGAAAACCCTAAGTTGATTTTCGCTTAGTAAATTGAAATAGGGTTGGATTAAGTGGTTGACTGTTAGGGACGAATTCTCCATAACCCAGGATAAGAGAATGGCTTCTGAATCAGAGGAAACAACCCGTTTTTAATATTAGTAGTTTCGTATTCCAGTTTACTTGTTCTGCTCTTTAATCACAAAACAAACAAACCCCCCCCCATCGTTACAGTTACTGCAAGTATATTATGAACATTTGGCTTGTCACTGCTCGTTGGGAAACGACCTAGGATCACTTCCTAGTTACTGCATTTTCATGTTTATTTGATTTGGGTACGGCCTCGATCAGAGAGTGCATTGAAGATAGACGTTACATTTTATCTGCTACTGTAGGCATGTGCAGTGCATGCACAGTACTCTTGCATACGTGTCACTCTTGGAGTGGGCACATATTGGAGACGTGGTGCGTGGGTGAGTGGGATTGTGTCGTGGTGCAAAAAATTAGACCACTTCAGCTCTCGCTAGTTATCGAAGAGTCTGTCTCCTCTTTAAATGGAGTGGATGTTTGATTTTTTATCACCGTCACTTTGAATTTTTGCCTTCTTTCTCTCAAAATCTCTTTGCTTTTGTGCTTGTTTCTTTTAATTCCCTTTCTTCATTCAACTTCTTTAGTCTTCAAGGTATTTATTCTTTGACAATGTCTTCATTTTCGTCTAACTCTATCATTGGCATGGGTAGTAGTGATTCCAGGGGTTCGATTCAACAACCCCTGGTGGACCGAGAGGTCATTTCCATTGGTGGTTCCTCCTCAAAGGACACTTGCCACGGTTCCTTTAACAATGAATCCTCTTCCTTGGAGAGGTTAAGGGTTTTGCGTCGTGCTGGTGGAGACATTTCTCGTCTCCGTGGGAGGGTGCAGCCTTTCCCTGCTTCCCCTCCTAGGAAGCCTATCCCAGTTACTATAATTCTTCCCCCTTCTGTTTCTAGGGGAGCAAGGCAAAGTGAAAGGGATGTTAGGGCATCCCCCCGTGTGCGTCGCAACCATAGTGCTAGGTCGTTATTGTCCTTCCCTGCCATTGTGGCTTTAAATGGGCGAGGGACGATGTTCTGAAGTACAAGTCCTCCATCACTTCTGCGACGAGTGTCACTACACTGCAACGCCAAGTAAAATTGGCAAACCCTGAGGACTCCTACAAGACAACCATCTAAGCTTGCAGAAGTGATGATTTTCCTTTCCAGATGGTCGCGTCGGGCTGTCCGCCCTATTTTTTATGTAAAGGTGTTTGTTTGAGGTCTTGGGTCTCATTCTCCCCTTGACCACATTCTAGTATGCTCTACTTGAGCACTTGAACATAGCCCGTCTCAACTATACCTCAATGGTTGGGCCATGGTGAAGGCCTATGAGGTCCTGTGCACCTTCTTCAACATTTGGCCTAGTGTGTTGGTATTTCTTTATTTCTTTTAGATGAAATTGACAGGCAAGATTGGTTGGTTCTCCTTGAACAACATGTCCAAGAAGCTATTTGAGTTCAAATCAAATGTCCTTCTTCGTTTCTTCAAGGTCCTAGCTACCGATGTTGTGGCTAATGATTTGCCACAGATGTTCAATAGGGATGGGGAGCCCCACTTCCCACTCTACTGGCAGTTTGACCCCACTAGATTCAAGTTGTCTAATGAGGATCTGTCTCTCCCCTATGGAGAGGGTCGACAAGGCTATCTTGGAGCAGCGATGCTGATTCTTTGTGGGGTATAGGGTACAAGCCTGAATAAAAGACCCTGGTTGGCTTTGTGTCAACCTTTGACAAAAATTTGACTTATTTAGCTAGGTCCAGCATGCCACGAATTCTGCTAAGGTCTTTCTTTAACGAAGTTTGGAAATCCTTGAAGAATATGGGCTAAGGCACCAAGAGGCACTAAGAAAAGTGGCATCCTTGGAGGCGAAGGTCGCCAAATGGAGGATTACTGCTCGCACAATCTGGAAAGTGAAGTGCCCTAAGGTAGCCAGTGCCACCGTCGCCTTCTCTGAAGCTGTGAAGTCGAACCACCAACTGTCTTCTAAGGTTGGCAGTGTTTTGGCCAAGTTGTTGTGTACCAAGTTGGATGGTGATGAACTGTTTGAACGCTGCAAGGATTTGTAGGGAGAGAAAAAGGACTTGGTTGGCAAGGTGAAGGGCATTGTGACAGAGAAGGATGAGCTTATCAAGGTAGTGGTAGTCCTCGAGGCCCGGCTAAAGGAGTCGGAGTCCAGACTAGAGGAGTTTGAGCTGTGGTTGGCTAGAGAGAGGAAGGCCAACAAGTAGCTTGAATAGGAGATGATAATGTACAATAATGAGGTTGTGGAGTAGCATGAAAATGGATTTAACAAAGCCATCAGGCAGGTCGGGTTCTTCGCTAAGGACCTTGACTTGGGTCTTTTTAACCCTTTCAAGGATGTGAAGGATGATGTTATGCTTGACGAGGAAGATACTGCTGTTAAGGAGGAGGCTGGCAAGGAGTAGAATGCTAAGGAGCAAGGCGATGACGTCAATGTTTAGGATGCCTTTTCTTTATTTTTCTTCATTGTTAGATTTTTACCGCATAGGCTTTGTAATTATGACAATTTTTCTTCTAATGCATTTGCTTTCCTTTGTTGACGAATTTTGCACTATTGTTATACCCTGTGTGTTTGTCTTTGTCTATGTAATGCTTTGTTACTTGTGGTAGTATGAATAGGTTGTCATGATGACAGTGAAGTCTTTTACGGCATAGGAAGCAAGACCTTGGTGATGTAGGCAGCAAGGCCTGGTGGTCTTATGTGAAGTAAGGAAGTAGATGACATGAAATCGTCTCAGGTTTGATTTTAACCTGATTAAAGGTCTTGTCACTCATGGGATGGTGCTTTCTTTCACTTTGTAAAGCTTCTCCTCTAATGCTTGTAAGGAGTTAGTGTGATTTGCACCTGGTTTAAGGTATTGTCAAATAGTCTGGTGATAGGTTGTCTTGACTTATGGAGCTTATCCCCTTATGGTTGTGAGGAGTTTGTGTGACTTCCACCTTGTTGAAGGTCTTGTCGACCAGTCTAGTGGTAGTTTGTTTGGACTTATGGAACCTGGACCTTTAACTGTGGTTGTCATGGTTCTTAAGGAGTGAGCTAACCAAGGGGGTGCTATAGGTTTTGTAGAAGTGTATGCCAAGAGTGGACCTTAGGTTTTTGTACCAAGGGCGTACCTTGGGTTTCTCTACTAAGGGCGAACCTTGGGTTTTTTTATGTTCTTGTAGACTTGTATTCCTACACAGATAAAATTTAAGAATAGAAAATATTGTCAAAGTTAGACCTTGTGTACCTTAAAGGGGTTCACCAAATGTAGACCTTGGATTTAACAAGCCAAATGAGCTGCTTCTAGGCTTTCCAAGGGCAGACCTTGGGTTTGACAAGCCTTTGGAAAAACGACTAGCGACACGTCCATCCTAGATTTTGGTGAAACTCAACAAGGGTGGACCTTGGGTTTGCCGAGCCTGTAGACTCACCAAGGGCAAACCTTGGGTTTAACGAGCCTGTGGAGTTGCGACTAGGGATGTACCTATCCTGAAGACTTACCAAGTTCGGACCTGGGTTTAACGAGCCCCTATAAAGTTTACACAAGAAAATCATAAAAAAGGAAAGGATGTAGAATTTTATTCAATGTAGTTGATTGAGTACAAATTTCCTTCATTATCCCAGATATGCCTCGTTAAAACCTCTTAAGCCAAAACCCTGATTTTTTTTTTTGGACAAAAGACTTGAGTTAGAAAAGGAGTACATCATCTAGTTTTGCATTAGGTTAACTAAAGTAGAACTTCAGATGGTTAGCATTCCATGTTCTTGGAATCACTTTGCCATCCAGTTCCTGTAGTTTGTATACTTCATTGTCTAGCCTTGTTGTGACCCTAAATGGGCCTTCCTAGTTGGGACCAAGCTTTCCCACTCGGGGGTCTTTTTTGCCTTCGCCTCGGACTTGTGACATGAGGTTGTCGGGATGAAAGGCTCATGATTAAACCTTTGTATTGTATCTTCTTGCTACTTAGAGCATGGTAGCTTTTTCCCTGATTTTGGCCATTTCTTGGACTTCATCTGTTGTCTTGAGTTCTACCCTCATGTTTTCTTCATTTTGTTGTTGTTGAACAATAGTCTCCTTGTCAATGGTTCCCCAAATTCAATGGGGATTAAGGCGTCTATGCCATATGTGAGTCGGTAAGGAGTGTAGAAGCAAAGCTTCCAAGATTATTTTGATGATGCCAAAGATTATTAAAGATCCTTTCAAACAAGATTAAAGAATCAAGAAGATTCAAGTGAAGATTCAAGAGAAGACTCAAGATATGCAAGAGCCTCAAGAAAAGCATCAAGGTAAGTTAAAAAGAATTTTTCAAAGAAAAGATTGAACAGTACAAAATTGTCCAAGAGAATTTTTCAATAAATATATTTTACGAGAGTTTTTACTCTCTGATAATCGATTACCATAAGGTAGTAATCGATTACCAGAAGCCCAAAACATTTTATAACTGATTTACAAAGTAGTAATCGATTACCATGGGCATGTAATCGATTACCATTGTCTGGTAACGTTCAAAAATATTTTCAAAATAGTGTAATCGATTACACAATATTTGTATTCGATTACCAGTGGTTTTTGAACGTTGGATTTCAAACCTCAACATGAAGAGTCACAACTTTTTGATGAAATAAACTGTGTAATCGATTACACCATTATGGTAATCGATTACCAATGACTGATTTTGAAGAAATTGCAAAAAGTCACAACTTTTAAAGTAACTGGTTTTGAAAAAATTCCCAAGAGTCACAACTTTTTAAAGTGACTGGTTTTGAAGAATTTGCCAAAAGTCACAACTTTTAACATGGCTTCTTCAAGAGCCATCAAATGGCTATAAATTATAAATATGTGACCATGGCATGAATTTCAAAAGTCTTATTCTCAACATCTTTCTAAGAGTTTTTGTTCAACACTTGCTTTGTCAAGAAAAGTTCATTGGGCAAAAACTTGTGCTATTCTATTTTCTTCCTCTCCTCCATTCTTACTAAAAGCTTTTCAAGAGACGACTCTTGGTTGTAAAAGTTTTCAAGAGACGGTCTACTTGGTTGAATCACTGGACACAAAGGAGTAACGTCCTTTGGGGTTCATTGCAAGAAGTGGAATTTGCTTCTTGGTGTAATCATTGGACACAAAGGAGTAACGTCTTTTGGGGTTCATTGCAAGAGGTAGGATTGCCTCTTGGTGTAATCACTAAACACAAAGGAGGAAGGTTCTTTGGGGTTCAATGCAAGAGGTGGGATTGCCTCTTGGTGTAAACACTGAACACAAAGGAGGGAAGTCCTTTGTGGTTCATTGATTGTAAAGGGATTTTACAAGGTTAGTGGAAACACTCAAGTGGAATTTTCTCGAGGACTAGACGTAGGCACGGGTTGTGGCCGAACCAGTATAAATCCGGTTTTGCATTCTCTCTTTCCTTAATCTCTTTTACTTTCTATTGTGTTTATATTTCTTTAAGGTTACTTATCCTTATTTGTTATTCGAGTAACTTACAATTAAAGAAATAATTGAATCTAGGGAATATCTAAGGGAAATTTTTCTATTAGGAATAGTCAATGAAATCTTAATTCAACTCCCCCTTCTTAAAACTTCTGAGGCTATTTGTCCAATAAGGAGTTTCATTGGTCGATGTCTAGGGTGAACAATGGTAGGCCTTGAGTATACTGAGAGTTGCTCTTTCCATAGACCCTTAGACTTGTCGAGTCTAATGCACAAGGCCCTGAGGATGACTCTATTGGCTACCTCTACCTGAACATTGATCTGAGGATGTTCGATAGAGGTGACGAGGTGCTTGACACCTAGCCTCGTCAGGAAGTCTTCGTAAGTTTGAGCTTTGAATTGGGTGTCATTGTCAGTGACAATGGCATACTGATAACTGCTAAATATGAGTTGTTTTTTATAATAAAAATATAATGGAAATATCTTTAAAAATATTTAGTTAGCAGTTATTTTTTGGCTTAAATGTTAGGAATTGATATTTTTCTTATTTATGGCTTGCAGATATGAAAAGGAGGGATAAAATCCAAAAAAGATGTAGAAAATATCAAAAATATGAATAAGGAAGATTTTTGGCATCAGGCCCATATCCACTCCAGCAACTATAAAAAGGGAGTCAAGCCAAGGAGAAAAGACACAACGAGTCTCAGAGCACTATAATACACACCTAAAGCCTGAGAACTCTCCCTTAGGGAATTCTTTCTTCTCTCTCATCATTTTCTATTCCTTTTTTCCATCATTTCTCTTCCATCAGTTCCTATACCCCTTTTCAAGTGTAAGGCCCCTTATGGCTATGAGAGACTAAACCCTTAGTTAGGGTCTCACAGGCCTAAAAAGCCAAAAGATGTATTGTACACTTCATATTTATCAATGCAAATAGGTGTTTTCTTTCCTATTATCCTTTCTTACTTTTAATTTCATGCATCATTCATCCTTGCATCATCTTTGGGGGTTAGGTGTTCGATAAAGGGTAATCCTTAATAGAAATACAAGGAAGGTCTTGCATGCATTAGTTTTAGGAATTAGTCACTCGATAGAGGGTAGTTTCTAATAGAACTAAAAGGAAGGGGTATCTTAATAAAACCATTGCTAGACATAGAGTGATTGCATTATGCCCATGCATCAAAGCAAGCATCTAGAATTAGAACTTTATGCATTTTATCTATTGAATCTTTGCAAAGACATTTAAGAGATAGATATGTAAAATAGGCTTGTCATCATGAAACATCAGGGGCATGTAATCTAATAGATGTGGGTAGGATAAATTCACCTGATTGATAAAGAAAAATAAAAAAATAATACATCTTAGGCAAATAAGGCATGCTAGGTCCTAACATTCTCATCTCATTGAATTCCCTATTAATTCCTTTTTCTTATATTATTTCCTTTGTCTACTAATATCTATTACTTAGTTATTGTTCTTTTTACTCATCTTTTACATCATCTTACCTTTTCCTCTTATAAATTGGACATTATCCATCGCAAGTACAAAACAAAGTCCTTGTGGAAATTGACACTTGGACTTCCGAGTCTTTACTACTTGGACATTTGGTATACTTGCCAATGAGTTAACATGTACGGGAGGCCATACCTGCATATGAGGTGTTTCCAGGTGAACTTCTCGACCTCGTTGTCAATGAGATTTTTGGTGATGTGGTAGTACTTGAGCAACACTGTTTCCTTGGTCTAGTATTTATTGGCAACTTGCCCCTAGACAAGCTATGAGTCTGTGTAGTAGCATAGCTTCTTAGCTCTGACTTCTCTTAATAGTTTTAGACTTGCAATGAGCGCCTTGTACTTCACCTGGTTGTTTGAGGCTTTGAAGTTGAGCTTAAGGGCTTGCTCTAGAGTGACATTGTCGGGGCCTTCGAGGATGATTCTTGACACGCTTCCCTTTATGTTGCACGCACTGTCAACGTAGAGGCTCCGTCGGTCTGGGGTGGTTTGGTCATTTCCGGCGAATTCTGCCAGGAAGTCTTCCATGAACTATGTCTTCATGGGGCTGCGGGGTTCATATTGGAGATTGAATTCTAAAAGTTCTACAAACAATGCCACTATCCTCCCTGCTAGTTCAGGCTTTTGCAAAACCTGTTTGATGGGGTAATTTGTCTTAACTACCACTTGGTGACTCTAAAAGTATGTCCTGAGATGTCGGGCTGAGGCAATGAGTGTTAGTGCCATTTTCTCTATCATTTGGTAGTGCTTCTCAGTGTCATGGAGTAAGAAGGTTGTTCACAGGTTTCATGCCACAGGAAAGACTCAGTTTTCTTGAGCAATTTGTAGAACGACTTCACTTTTTTGGAGAACTTGGGGATGAACCTGGATAGGGATGGTGATAAGAGACCACTTAGGATCATCTTGAAAAATAGGTATAAACAGAAAAGAACTTGACCCTAACCGAGACCAGTCAGTAGAACCAAAGTTATCAAAAGGAATTTGACCTTAACTGTGACCTGCCGATAGAACCAATGTTATCAAAGGAGCGTAACCCTAACTGCAACCTGCTGGTAGAACCAACACTATCAGTTCTTAACCTAAAAATAATGGAAAAGCTCTCACAATGGAGAAACTCTCAACTTTTATTAATCTTCAAAATCTCTCTAACAAAGTGTTTAAAGAGTCTATTTATAACTCCTAAATTAGACCCAAGGTCTAATAACTAATCTAATAATTAAAAGACTTAAAAATAACAATAAAAAGGTAGCAGTCCATTACAAGTCCAAACATAGGCCCAAAATACAATTAAAAACGAAAAATAAATCTTATTCTAAAACGGTGGCTAAAATTTATGAGCATGTTGGACTTAATTATTATCTAATCAACCCAATATTAATAGTTCGCCAAAATTGATCAACTCGGGAATGGATGGTTCTTGTCTTGTAATTTGGGCTTCCCAAAGTGATTCTTCAAGTTAGCCCCAAAGCATCTTCATCAATTTGTAGGAGAGCGACCCAGTTAGGTACAACCCTTAATTCACATTGGTCTTCTTTCTCTTTGATCTTTATAATAAAGCCTTGCAAAGCTTGTTTTATCCTCTTAGTCTTGGACCTTGTCATAGGACCTCCAGTCCCATGTAAAGGATCATTAGATGGGCTGGTTGCACCTCTATCAGATGGTAGTCTTCCATTTAGCTTCCAAACTTCCTGAATGCTAGTAGGACTGTGAATCTCTAATATGATTGTGCATTTGTCGGGATTGGCTTTTATTCCCTAATGTGTGATCATAAAGCCCAGGAGTTTTCCCGTGCTGACCCCGAAAGTAAATTTTTCTGGGTTGAGATGCATGTCGTATTTGCTGAGCTCTCCGAAGTTCTCTTCTAGGTCTGCCATGTGTTGGGCTATACTTTGAGACTTGACAACCATGTCGTCGACATAGACCTCAACCTTTTGTCTGGTTTACTGCTTGAAAATCTGGTCCATCAATCTCTAGTATGTAACACCTGTATTTTTTAGGCCAAAGGCCATAACCCTGTAGCAAAAGTTGGCTTCTTCAGTTATAAATGTCATTTTCTCCTCGTCTGGAGCATGCATCCAAATCTAGTTGTATCCAGAGTAGGTGTCTAGGAAGCTTAGTACTTGGAACCGGATGCTCCATCGACTAGGTTGTCGATGTTGCGCAGAGGGTATGCATCCTTGGGGAATACCCTAGTAGATCAGTGTAGCCAGTGCATATTTGCCATTTGTCGTTGGCCTTTTTAACCATAATGACATTGGCGAGCCAGGTGGAATACCTAACTTCTCTAATAAAGTTAGCTTTGAAGAGCTTGTCCACTTCTTCTTTAACCGCTCTGCGTCGCTCTACTTTCATCTTCCTCTTCTTCTGTGATACCAATTTGGCTTGGGGACAAATGGCGAGCTTGTGGCAGATAATGCTGGGGTGAATTCCTAGCATGTCAGATGCCGAATAGGTCTGCATTCCTATGCAAGACATCAGCTATGCGCCTATGCTCATGGCTAGTGAGGTCCCTATTGAGTTGCATGCACTGCTCGGGTTTGGGTCCGAGCTGCAACTTGATGAGCTCTTCAATATGCTTTGGGGCTCTGTCAAGAGTGTTATCACATGGATCTATATTGAATTCATCGTCCAGGCTTGCATGGTAGACAATCAAGGCTTGGACTGGAGACCCTTTGTCCATGCTCATGACTTAAGTGGTACCATCCTCTGTGGGGTAAGGCTTGGCAGGCTCCCTGGTGGGAGGATAAGGTGCCATCTTCAGCCTTTCTACATAGCACTATTGTGCCTTCTTTTTTATCAGTCTTGACAGTCACGATCTCTCCCATCAAGGTGGGGAACTTCCTCATTAGAAGTGGTGTAAAGACGATGGCTCCGAGCTCGTTGAGCATTTTCCTACCAATCAAAGTAAAGTAAGAGGTATTGGCATCAACAATTAAATACTTGATTGTGAAGTTCCTTGAGAGTTGTCCTTGACTGAAGGTGCTCATTAGGTCAACATAGCCTTTGGTCTATACTCTTTCTCCTACGAAGCCAGGGAATGGACCGGTGTGAGGCTGAATGGTGTCAGGCAAATCTTTAATTCTTTGGAATGTCTTCTAATATAAGAAGCCAGTGGAGCTTCCCTGGTCAATGAGGACCTTGGACACCATCAAGTTGGCAATTATGATGGAGACAACCAAGGGGTCGTCATGGTTTATGGGGTTGATACCCTTGAAGTCTCTATCAATGAAAGTGATAGAAGGTACACTTCGTGGTGATGGTGTATCGACATAGTTGATGTCGATGTCCCGGATGGCGTGAAGGTGACACTTGCGAGACTGACTGGACTGCCTTCCGTAAGAGAATCCTCCCGCAATGGTGTTGATTACACCTCTGATTTGCTGGGCAGGCTCATGTTCTTATGGAGGTTGTCGATCGCGTCTTTGTTGGTGGTGTCTCTATCTTCCTCGATTTCTGCTATATCTCTTCTTCTGTCTGTGTTGTGATTCCTATGTTGATCCTCTTGGTGTCCTCCGGGTCTTGCTTCTACTTGGTGGTTAAGGGTGTCAAACAGGGTCAGGCCCGGCGGGCTGGCCCAGCCCATTCTCCAAAAAAGATGGGCTAGGCTGGAATTTGAGACCCGTAAACCGTTTAGGCCAGCCTCGTTTAGCCTGCAAGCCCGACGGACCAGAGGCGGGCCGGGGCGGCCAAGCCATGGGCTAGTGCTTTTTTAATAAAAAAAAATAGATTATGGACTCTGAAATGGCCCAAATGCACTCTCGCAGTCCAAATGGCCTAAACGCATGCAAGCCAGACTGGACCCTCACAACCTCTTGATTTGAATCTCATTTCTCATTCTCTTGAATCTCTTCTCTCGAGCTCTCTCTCTCAAGACCCTCACCCTTCTATTTTGATTTCGAACCCCATCAACCTCACGTCTTTGATTGGACTTCGAGAGCCTCACCCTCAGTCCCTCACAACCTCCCTCCATGACGGCAGCTCCGTGTCAGCCTCACTCTCACAGCCTCCCTCTCTCTCAAGACCCTTACCCTCGACCTCGAGCCCTCACCCTTCTCTTTCGATTTCGAACCCCAACATTAGCCTCACATCTTTGATTGGACTTCGAGCCTCACCATCAGTCCCTCAGAGCCTCCCTCCGTGGCGGCGGCTCCGCGTCAGCCTCACCCTCACGGCCTCCCTCTGTGGCTCTGTGTCATCCTCATCCTCCCCTTCATGCCAAACACTTATCTTTGTGGTTGTGCATCTCTGTGCCACCACTTATCTTATTTTCCACACTGTAAGTCCTACTTCTTTCTCTTTTCATATTTGTTGTTTGAAACTGTTCTTCTCTGACCTTACAATGTGGAATGTTGCTTAAAATGCTACATTTCCTAAAAGTAATTGTTGAATGTGTTGGGAGATGCATTGTTGATATGATTTTGTAATTGTTTTGATTTTGTAGTTGTTATTGTAATATTGTTGAATCTGATTTTGCTACTTCCTAACCCCTATTGTAATTGTTCCGATTTTGTAGTTGTTAACTTGTTATTGTAATATTGTTGATCTGATTTTGCTACTTCTTAATTCTTATTGTAATTTTTCTGATTTTGCTGTGATTACTGTCTTGTCTTGTTGAATAATAAATAGTAGTTTTGATTACTTAATCTCATTAACAAGTTTTTGACAATTGACATGGAAACTAGAAAAGAGTCAATTAATAAGCCAGTTTCTTCTGGTTCTATGTCTATTGATGAAAATGAGGACAAATCAAGTCATGAAGAGATGGAATCTCAATTTGTTGAGCCTAGTGGTAGTAGTAAAAGGCCTAGGTCTTTAAGGTCAAAAGTATGGCAATTTTTCACTAATATAAGTGTGTGTGATGATGGAAAAACTAGGGCAGCACGTAATGCTTGTGGAAAAAAATATGTAATCGGTGGTAAAACACACGGTACTTCTCAGTTAAAACGTCATCTTAAGAAGTGTGAGAAAAGTAAAGGGCCTAATATTGGTCAAATGATGTTAGACATGCAAGGAAAATTGAAAGCTAGAAAAATAGATGAAGCGGTCGTGCGTGAATTGATTGTTGATTTAATGGTTAAGCATGATTTACCTTTGAGATTTGTTGAGTTTAAGGAGTTGTGGGTATTATTAGAGTATTTGAATCCGAATGTAACTTCATTTACTAGAAATACCAGTAGGGGGGTTTGGTTAAAAAATATATGAGACAAAAGGCGGATCTTAACAAGGAACTTGCTTCCATCCCTAATAGTATTTCTTTGACTTGTGATTTACGGACAAGTTATAATACTGAGGGTTTTATTTGCTTGACTGCTCATTATGTTGATTCAAAGTGGAATTTACAAAGAAAAATCATTAATTTCACCATATGCCTCCTCCTCACATTGGTTTTGAGTTGTGTAAAAAAGTTTTTGTTTTCTTGAATGATTGGGGAATAGAGAAGAAAATTTTCAGCATCACTTTGGATAATGCTTTTGCTAATGATGTGTTGCAAAAAACTTTAAAAAGTCAACTTGTTTTGCAAAAAGGGTTGGTATGTGATGGTGAGCACTTTCATGTGCGTTGTTGTGCACACATATTAAATTTGATTGTTCAAGAAGCATTGAAAGTAGTTGAGCATGCTTTGGAAAAAATTAGGGATAGTATCAAATATGTGAAAGCTTCGGAAAGTAGAATGATCAAATTTAAAAGATGCATTGAAAAAGTTGGTAACATTGAAGCATTAAGTGGGTTGTGTCTGGATGTTCCTAGAAGATGGAACTCAAATTATTTTATGCTTCAAAGTGCTCTTAAATATGAAAGTGTTTTCTCAATCTTGCATTTGAATGATGAAAATTATAAATACTGCCCTTTAGAGGAAGAATGGATTAGAGCTAGAAAAATGTGCATATTCTTGTTGCCATTTTATCATATTACCACATTGATGTCTGGCACAAGTTATCTTACTTCCAATTTATATTTTTCACAAGTTTAGAAAATTCGAGGTCTTTTGACGAGTTGTGCAAGAGATGAGGATGAAGTTATTAAGAGAATGGCTGAAGACATGATGTTGAAATTTGATAAATATTGGGATGAGTATAGTGTTGTACTTGCATTTGGTGCAGTTTTTGACCCTAGGATAAAGTTTGAATCATTGGGTTTTTTCTATAAAAAGATTGATCCACTTACATGGGAAATGAAGGTTAAGAAAGTCAAGAGAAAGTTGTATGAACTTTGGAATTTTTATGCACCCAAACCCAAAAGTTCTTCTTCTAGTGTTAAGCCACCATCCTCAAGTCAGGACTTTGGTCTCTTTGATATAAGTTCTAAAATTCATATATGTTTTTAAAGAATTACTAAAATTCAATATTACTTTTTTTCATTATTATGTATGTTTATCACTTTTTTTATTTGTTACATTAGGATTTAATAGAGTACAAGGAACAAGTTGCTAGTTATAGTGGAAAGTCTCAACTTGATACTTATTTGGAAGAAGCGACATTGAACTTGCATTTTACAACACATATGGATGTACTTGATTGGTGGAAAACTAATAGTCCAAGATTTCTGCATCTTTCTATTATGGCTTGTGACTTGTTGAGCATACCAGTTACAATTGTTGCATCTGAATCTGCGTTTAGCATTGGATCTCGCATTCTCAACAAGTATAGAAATCGCCTCTCATCTGATTGTGTGGAAGCAATTATTTGTACTCACAATTGGAAGCATGGCTTCAATGAGGTTAAAGAACTTCATTATTTACTTTATATTATTTTGGTAATTATTTGTCACTTCTCACTTTTTTTTATAGATGGTGATGATTTGTTTGATGAAGATTCAATTGTGAAGACAACTTCTTCCAAGGGTGCATCCAATGTTGTTGATGTGGAAGAGAATGATAATGAATGAGTAGTTTGTAGGACTTTAAGTATTTTAAGGATTATGTTTGTGGACAATTATCTTTGTGTTGTTAACTTTGTGTTTGTGTTGTTAACTTTGTATTATGTTTGTGGACAATTACTGTAGACATTGAGTTTGATGCTTGGATGTGAGTTTGTGGACAATTAGTGTGGATATTGAGTTTGATGCTTGAATGTGAGTTTGTGGACAATTAGTGTGGACATTGACTTTGATGCTTGAATGTGAGTTTATGGACAATTAGTGTGGATATTGAATTTGATGCTAATGTGAGTTTGTGGATAATTATTGGACATTGAGTAGTCTTGAGTTTATGTTTATGATTATTATTATTGAGTTTGAGTTATTGGATAATTATTTTGTATTGTGGACTTTTAGTTTATCTTTATGATTTATAAATTAGAATAGTTTAGTTTAACTTTGTATATATAAATATTTTTTTAATCTGTGTAAAAATCTTAAATACAGGAAGTTTTGAAATGGAGGGATTAGAGGCGCACAAGGTGACAAGGTCATCTAGATTCTAGATATTGAAGTTTGTGATAGGTTTTATTCTTTTATTGCTTACTACTAGTATATTATTATTTTTAGTTATAAAAAATTATGACAAGAGTTAGATTCAAAATTGATGTTACCAACAACGATAAAGGATAATGCTAAATTGATGTTACCAACAACAATCAAGGACTATACAAAATTTGGAAAATAAATAAACAAATAAATTAGCGAGTTGGCGGGTGGCCCGCGGACCAGCTTGAAATGGGTCGGGCTAGGAAAGGTAGCCCATTTTGCTTAGCGAGGCAGGCCAAAAGCGGGTCGGCCCGTATTGACAACCCTATTGGTGGTTGTCCAACCTTTTAATAAACTGGGCTAGGTACCCAGCCTATATGAGCTCTTCTATTTTGTCCTTCAGGGCCTAACAGTCTTCTGTGTTGTGATCGATACTATGATGCTATCTGCAGTATTTGGTCGTGTCCAACCTCGACCTAGGAGGTTTTGGTGGAACCTTTAAGTTGAAAGCCTCCTCAAGGATTGTAGTGTGATTGGCTGTCAGGGGTGTGTAATGCTTGTACCTGGGCCCTTTTGGGTGAGGTTGGCGCTTGTCTGGCTTGTGCCTCTTGTCCAGCTTGTGTGAGTAGGTCTTGGTGCTTCCTTTTCACTTGTCGTGCTTTTGTCTAGCTTGTCTAACCTCGTTCCTGAACTTGGACATTTCTTTCATCTGGATGTAGCATTTGACTCGTTTGCACAACTTGTCCATGCTACTAGGGGTTTTTTGCATAAACTGTCCGCAAACTTACTGGCCTTAGAGCAACGAGCATAAAGTGTAATTCTACCTCTAGGTTGAGATTGCGGATTTGGACAGTAATGCTTCCAAACCTATCCATGAATTTTCGAAGAGATTCATTATCTTCTTGTCACAGACTGGCCATTGTGGCAGATGTCATACAATGTGACCGGCTAGTTGCACGTTACACATTCAAGCGCTTGACAAGAGTGTTGAAGCTGTCAATGGACCTTGGAGGGAGTCCATTGAACCATGTCAATGCCACCCCTTTGAGGGACGTTGGGAAGACATGATGGAAGCTTGCTTGGGGGGCTTCTATAGAGGTTGGATCTTTGAGCTTCAATGAGGTCCTTTAATGGTGATTTTCCACCATAGAGGTGCAGTGGAAGACAAAGGAGAAGAGGTGAGAGGAGGCGCCATCCACTAGGGAATAAGCCATGGAAGAAGGAGCTTCACCACCAAGAATGTGCCTTGGATAAGAAGCTTGGAGAGGATGCTTCAATGGAGGAAAAGAAAGAGAGAGAGAAAGAGAGAGGGGGGAGCACGAAATTGAAGGAGTAAAAGAGGGAGAGAAGTTGAACTTTGAGTTATGTCTCACAAAACTTTCATTCATCAAAGTTACCACAAGTGTTACACATACTTCTATTTATAGCCTAGGTAGCTTCCTTGAGAAACTTCCTTGAGAAGCTAGAGCTTAGCTACACACACCCCTCCAATAACTAAGCTCACCTCCTTGAGAAGCTTCCTTGACAAACTTCCTAGAGAAGCTAGAGCTTAGCTACACACACCTCTCTAATAGCTAAGCTCACCTCCTTGAGATGAGAAGCTAGAGCTTAGCTACACACCTCCTATAATAGCTAAGCTCACCCTTATGCCAAAACACATGAAAATATATAAAAAAAAGTCTCTACTACAAAGACTACTCAAAATGTCCTGAAATACAAGGCTAAAACCCTAT